>NC_135478.1:75738982-76038982 GCF_052094955.1 Ictidomys tridecemlineatus | reverse complement strand
GGAGGGGTGCACCAGGGACTCTATCTTCTTTCTTTAAAAAATTCTTAAGCAGAGCTGGGCACAAGCATGTGCACCTGTGTTCCCAGCTTCTCAGGAGGCTGAGGCAGGAGGATCTTTCAAATCCAGAAGTTCAAGACCAACCTAGGCAACATAGCAAGGCCCTGCCCCATCTCCCCAAAAAATCTTAAGTAAATATGAAAAGATTTAAGCCATTGGATAGGGACCAGGTGTTTATTATTCTGCATGCTTTTTATTTTCTCCTAGTATGCTTTAAATGTTTTATGATTAAAAAGGAGAAAGAACTAGGAAATTCACCCTTCTTTTGTGACAACCAGGAAGGACAGTACCTCTCTACCAATGATGTTTTTCCTCTTTTCTCCCCTCTCTCAGGCTCTCTTTAAACTGTGGGGTTCCCCGGAGAAGTACCCCAAAGACATCCTGACCTACACGGAATTAGTGCTGGACTCTCAGGGCCAGCTGGTGGAGATGAACCGGCTGCCAGGTGGAAACGAGGTGGGCGTTGGCAGAGCCCGCTACCGGCCCGTGTCAGCCTTTCCAAGACTTTTCCTAGGAAGAAAGAAAACGCTTTCTTTATGCACCGGTGTCCCTTGCAGGTGGGCATGGTGGCCTTCAAAATGAGGTTCAAGACCCAGGAGTATCCAGAAGGCCGGGACGTGATTGTCATCAGCAACGACATCACCTTCAACATCGGGTCCTTTGGCCCCGGGGAGGATCTTCTCTACCTGAGGGCGTCTGAGATGGCCCGGGCCAAGGGCATCCCCAAGATCTACCTGGCCGCCAACAGTGGGGCCCGCATCGGCTTGGCCGAAGAGATCAAGCACATGTTCCAGGTGGCTTGGGTGGACCCCGAAGACCCCCACAAGGTACGTCTGGGAGCTGGGGTGGGGAGTGGGGCAGGCTAGCTGGTACCCAGCCAACGTCCTCAGCTCAAAACCTGAAATCGAAAACACTTCAACATTCAAAACTTTTTGAGGTGCCCCCCTGAAACCCCAAGTGCAACATTCCACACCTGACTGGGGACAAGTGACGGTCAACAGGCAGGTGCACTTAAAATATGGAATGAAATCACCTTCAGCCTCTGAGTCCACGGTGTAAACAAAACAGAAATGAATTCTGTGTGGAGACCTGGGTCCGAGCCCAGGATACCCCATTTATCTATGGAAATCTTCCAGTCTGAAAAAAATCCTAACCCCAAACAAGAGACGTCCGGCCTCTCCTATATGGTGTGTGGGGCTGATGGCACCTGGAAGATGACAGAAAAAAAGGCCCAGCCTTTTAAATGTCTGAAGTACGTATCCCACCGAGAGACGAAGTGCCCGTGTGAGTCTCATCGTTCACCAGTGTCGCTGGGATTAGGAAGAAGTGTCCCAGGCCCCTCAGAGGGACGATAATGAAAACAAGCTGATGAATACTGAGCCGGTGCGTGCTGAGCTTCTCCTGAATGTGTGAGTGAGGGAAGCACCGACCCTGGGCTCTGGAAGCTCTTAGAGGTCACCTGGGGACATATAGACCCCATTGCAATAAAAGGCAGAATGAATGAGAGAAAAGTCCACCTGTCCTGATCTGAGACCACAGGGGACACCTGCCCTTCCCAACTGGAGGCTGGGGAAATGTTCCCTCGACCAAGGGGACAAAATTCATTTGGGGGACAGCAAAGAAAAAAAAATTCTGTTCTTGTAGGAGTTGACCGTCCCTAATCCAAAAATCCCAAATCCAAAATGATCCCAAATCTGAAGCTGTTTGACCATGGATAGGATGCCACCAGGAGGCTCCCACACCTGACCTCTTGATGGAAAAGCACAAAGTTCCTCAAACGTGGAATAGTGCTCCCTCCGGCCTGTGTGTGCAGGGCCACATGAAACAGAAGAATTTCCCATTCCATCTCCGAGACGTTATGTGGCTGAGATTTCAGATATTGCAAGATCTGAAAATATCTGAATTGTGGCACTTCCGGTCCCAAGCATTTTGGATAAGGAATAGTCGACTTGTATGTACAACACACACGGTGCACAAACAGGGCACAGCGGTTGATCTTTTATTTATTTATTTTTGGTGCCAGGGATTGAACTCGGGGCACTCAACCCCTGAGCCACACACCCGGCCCTTTCTTTTTTGTGATTTTATTTAGAGACAGGGTCTCACTGAGCTGCTTAGGGCCTCCCTAAGTTGCCGAGGCTGGCTTTGAACTCATGATCCTCCTGCCTTGGCCTCCTAAGCTGCTAGGATGACAGGCGGGTGCCACCATACCCAGTGACAGTGATCGTTAATGTCGCTTTTTCTTGGGAGAGGTTAGCAATAGGGAGAAAGAATACCTGGAAGGGCTTCTTGGAGGAGCGATACTGAAAAGTGGAGCAACCAGGGGGTGGTGAGACTGCTCTAGGACGGTGGGAAGTGCTGAGCCGGAGCCGACCCTCAGGAGGGTTCTGACAGGGTCTCCTGGGTGTCCTGTTGTTAACGTCCATGCGGTGCTGACCTCAAAAACACGGCAGGGGCTTGTGGAGGCGGGGGATGGGCTCACAGGCTCACTGAAGTGTGTTTTTAAGGGATTCAAATACCTGTACCTGACGCCCCAAGACTACACCAGAATCAGCGCCCTGAATTCCGTCCACTGCAAGCACATCGAGGAGGCCGGGGAGTCCAGGTGAGTGACTTACCAGGGCCCTGATTTCACTTGTGGTCACCTCCGCTCGTAAGGGGGACTCCATCTCTGCTCCGGGCCTGAGGCAGTACCCTCCAGTGGGTGCTGTTGGTCCCTTTCTCAATTCCCATGATGTCCCAGGAGCTAGAGGCTCCCTTTATCCCCCAGGTATCCAAATTGGTGCCGTGGTCATCTGGGACGGAGCGGGTGAGAGGCAAGGGTCAGGTCTTTGAGGGAGTCAGAGGCTCCTGCCTGTCTTTTCGGGGAAAACCCTGTTTGTTTATCTTAATGGTTAACCAGAGAATTTCCCAGGTGTGATTTTCTGAATGATACGTGGGGGGAAACTTTAAAAAAATATATTTTTTTAAATTTCCATAGTCAATTAAGTTTAAGAAAGTCAAGAGTGTTTTGAGAAGCTCCAAGTAAAATGGGGTCTAATAACTCCTTCCTGCGGGCCTTCTCAGAGCCTTTAACCCACCACAGTGCTCTGTGACTTCCTAACGGGGTTTGGCTAACCGGTACTTCTCGTTTCAAGGTGGCCATGAGATCTTGGTTGGTCAGTCATGAACTGTGGACCCCCACCTCTCTGGAGACCAAAAGCTGGTCTAGACTGCTTTGGAGCCATGAGGGGTGGGGAGGATAGTCGCCATGAGCCCCTGGACAGCAGACATCGTTGGTTGGGGGAGGGTGACGTCTGTTGAACTTGACCTTTAGACGGTTTAGTGCCAAATCTGAGGGTCCTTGCCCTTTGCTTCCCTGTCACCTGTTCCAGTCCCTTCCCTCACTCATCCTCCTGCTCTGGGGCCTTGGGAGACACACCCCCTTGAACTTTGGGGGGACAGAGTTCAGTCTTTCACCCGCGCTTGGCTCCTAAGGTACGTCATCACCGACATCATCGGGAAGGACGACGGCCTGGGCGTGGAGAACCTGAGGGGCTCGGGCATGATTGCTGGGGAGTCCTCCCTGGCCTACGAAGAGATCGTCACCATCAGCATGGTGAGCACCCCAATTTCTTTTCTATTACAGAAGCTATGCGCTTGTCACAGAAGTCGAGGGACTTGGCTGTGAGCCCTAGGTGACATCACACAGCTCCTCCAGGGACCCACACAGAGCCACTCCTAGTTTGCACCCATCTCACAGTGTTTTAAAGCCAACTCTCCTAGCAGGTCTCTTCACCCAGTAGCCCGTTGAGACCCAAGTTTTCAGTTCTGTGACTATTTCTACGAAACGGACACAGTGCGTTAAAACAGGTGGAAATCACAATCCAAAGCTTATTGTGATTCACTGTCATTAGTAATATGAGTGAATACTATCATTATTACTTTTCTCCAAAGAATAAAACTCTCAAAATAGATTTATTTCAGCATTACCTAAGTGGAATGTTTGTCACTCAGTTTCCATAAATGGGACGTTGGGACATAATGGGCTTCGGGGTAGACCCTTAATGGAGAAGAATCTTTCCTCCCCCATTTATATAACCTCAATCCTGTTAATACGACCCAATAAAATCCTCAGTTCTTTAATATCAGAACTCAGGGTTTTTTTTTTTTTCTGGTATCAGGGATTGAACTCAGGGGCATCCCCAGCCCTATTTTGTATTTAATTTAGAGACAAGATCTCGCTGAGTTGCTTAGGGCCTCGCTTTTGCTGAGGCTGGCTTTGAACTCGCCATCCTCCTGCCTCAGCCTCCTGAGCCACTAGGATCTACTGGGTGCCCATCAGAACCCAGTTTGTTTGTTTGTTTTATTTTTACTTATTTATTTCTCAATGTGGTGCTGAGGATCGAACCCATGCTAGGCAAGTGCTGTACCACTCAGCTCCAACCCAACCCTGGCAAAACCCAGTTTTAACAGTTACCTTTTGTAGTTGGTTTGTTTGAGTCAGGGTCCAATCTTTTCTTTTTTTTTTTTTTAATATGTATTTTTTTGGTTAGATGCAATACCTTTACATTGTTTATTTATTTTTATGTGGGGCTGAGGATCAAACCCAGGTCCCGCCCATGTGAGGCGAGCACTCCACCACTGAGCCACAGCTCCAGCCCTGCAATCTTTTCTTATTTTAAAGGTGTTAAAGGTTTAGAAAAACCTTTAACCTGACTTTAACTGGTATAAAATGAATATTTCCCCCTCCCACACACCCCTCATGACCTTTCCAAAAAACGTCCCCTGCTTCTTCTAGTAGCCATACTGACAGTCTCTTCAGTGGTCAGCTGTCACTCAAGGCCTTATTGTTACACACGGTGTTGGAGCTCCATTTTCTACCTAGAAAATCAAGTTGGCCGTGAGTCTTTTTCAGGCTTGTTTCCTAGGCACACATGAATAGCCCATCTCTTTGAATTTCAAACAGTTTGGGACTCATCCGAAGCCACAGGGTGGTACAGAGAATTCCCGGGTGCCCTTTGTCCAGCTCCCCACTGACAGTATCCTACCTACCACAGTGATTATCAAAACCAGGAAGGTGACGTGGCACAGGGCTGTGGGCCTGCTGCAGACCCTACCTGGATTTCCTCAGTTTCTGCTCACACTCCTGGATGTCCTTGTGTCAGGGCAAGAGAACGAGATCCCTTGTGAGCGGCTGAGCTCAGAGGAGCTGCCCAGAGCAGCTGAACCCAGCCTCCCGTCTGCTGCTCTCCCTACAGCCCCTCTTCTTCTTGCTAGTCGGCTTTCTGTCAGGGTAGCAAATGCCCGAGAAAATCAACTTACCAGGACAAAAGGTTCATTTTGACTCACAGTTTAGGAGGGTCTAGTCCATGATCAGTTGGCTTTGGGGCCACGGCCAGGCAGCACACCATGGTGAAGGCCTGTGGCAGAGGGACATCTCTCTGACCTCATGGCCGGAAAGCCAGAGGGAGAGAGGAAGGGGCTGGGGTCCCACAGTCCTCTTTCAGGGTGTGTCCCTAGGGACCCAAGGTCCCCCCACCAGGCTCGCTCCCTCTTCAAGTTTTGCTAACTCCCATATGGCCAGTCGGGGACACGGAAGACCCACGTGACAGCAGAAACCAAGCTGCACCCCACCAGCGGCTCCAAGAATGAGCTTTGGTTTTGCTGTTTGGCCCCAGATCAGGTTGCCCTTGTCCAGGAGGTGACCTGCATTTGTGCCTTGCAGGCTGTTGAGTCCTTCCTCTCTGCGGGGTAGGGCGATGCCACCCTGTGGGACTCAGGAGGGGCCCTGTCTCCACAGGTGACCTGCCGCGCCCTCGGGATCGGGGCCTACTTGGTGAGGCTGGGCCAGCGGGTGATCCAGGTGGAGAACTCCCACATCATCCTCACGGGGGCCAGCGCCCTCAACAAGGTGACCAGAGGGGCCCCGCGGGGGGTCGGGGGGCCAAGGGTCATTTAAAAATTCCATCGACCTCTGGTGGGGAATCTCTCCCAGTGGGTCTCATTCCTACCGTGTGAGAGCTGTTGTTCCAATTTTGTAATTATCTGGGCGCCTTCTGAGCCAAAATAAAAGAAGTTCTAAGCTCCTCTGGTGGAACTATTTTACATTAAAAAATATTGAAGTGGCAAGATGCTTTGTAGGAAACTGGACAAGGCACAATGACAAATGATTCCTGACATCAGGTTCTAGGGTCACTGGTCTGGGTACGAGCTGGGTGGCAAAGGGTTTGAAAGCTCCCGGTTGATTGTCGCATGCAGCCGGGATTGAGACCCACTCTGGGCAAGGTAATTCCCAACAGCAGGACTTTGCTAACCGCATTGTGTCGAAGCAGGTGCTGGGAAGAGAGGTCTACACGTCCAACAACCAGCTGGGTGGTGTTCAGATCATGCACTTCAATGGCGTCTCCCACATTACCGTGCCGGATGACTTTGAAGGGGTCTACACCATCCTGGAGTGGCTCTCCTATATGCCAAAGGTGCAGGATCGCTCCTGGGCTTAGAGCCTAGAGGACTCTATCATCAAGCCCATTTGGGTGGTGTGGAGGGTGGGGGGTGGGAAGCCCTTCAGATGTGGCTAGGTTCATTCCCTCCTCCCGCCTGCCTCTCTGATACCCAGCCCTGTGCGAGCTGCTGGTTGCTGTTTTGGTGGAATCATAATGATTTTTTAAAAAGGAATGACCTTCACTCCCCACCTTCATCAAATCCATTTGAATGGTGGAATGCACTCAGGACTCCTGACACTGGATTTCAAAAGAATCCATAGAGCTAGCCCTTGCCTGGCATTTCCCAACCAGAACATTGGCTTCCAAAGCCCGAGTGAGAGGCATAACCAGGCATAATTGTAGTTGGAGGCAAAAAACTACGGGTGTTACTGAGAAGCCCTGGAGACTGAATTGGAGACGGCTTTCTTTTCTAGGATAACCTCAGCCCAGTCCCTATCATCACACCCACTGATCCTATTGACAGAGAAATTGAATTTCTCCCGTCCAGAGCCCCCTACGACCCCCGGTGGATGCTTGCCGGAAGGCCTCACCCAAGTAAGTCCTTAAGTGTGTTGCCAGGGACCTGGAACTTCGGTTTCTTTTCTGGGCCTGAGATAAAAGAGCCTGAAGGTAGAAGCATTGATATTTTTCCCCATATCCCAGAGGGATGTCCCTAAGCTGAGAGGCTAGTGGAGTTGGGGGATGGAGATTTTACTCTATGGTTTTCTGGAGTCATTGACCAATGAGTGTTGGAAACAGCTGTAGTTTCTGGGGCTCATAAATGGAAGGGGACTCTGAGTTTCCCAGGATGGGCAGCTTGGCCTCTTTCACACACACACACACACACACACACACACACCTCTCTCCCCTTCTGAAGGGGATGGCTCTGTCTCTTAGAGTATGTCATTACATTCTGAGCAACCAGAATGGACCGGAAAGCTGAGCTCCCCTGACACCTGTCACCATATCCCAGGTGTCGAATTCCACCTGCTGCTCCCTGCAGATGTGCTCTGCTCACTGAGCTGTGTGCTGATGCGGGGACGTGACCCTTTAGCCAACAGAAGCATCTCTGTGGTTGCGTCCCTCTCTGCTTTCCTCTGAGGCCCTTACGCCTGTGAGCATGGAGGGCCCGTGTCTGACTCAGTTCAGAAATGAGCCACTTTGTGCTGGAACCTTGCTCCGTGGAATCCGGCCAACCCTGCCACAGAGCCCAAGTGGGCTGCTTGGTGCCCGGCACCAGCCTCCGTCGCTCACGCCTGCAGCTTGAGACACTCCCCGCGGGCTTGCATCCTCTTGTCATGACTGAAGCCACCTACACCATGCTGTGGATTGAAGTTGCTGTTTCCTTCCCAGAAGTGGCATTGATGTCGCATTGTTTTTATCCTACTCTGGGACGTGGGGGGCTCTTCCCAGCCCAGTGGTTCCCAAGCTGTAGTTCAGGGGTGTCTTCCAGGGCTGTGTCTCTTCCGGAAAGAGGTGCCCGGAAGGCCTGCTCTTGGGCAGGAGGGCGGGGCCTGAGGCATCACCGCAGCTGGAGGCGGCTGGCCCTCCATGTGGGCTGAACAGGCTCCATGTTGTCTTTGCGGCGTGGCTTTTGTTGCTGCTGTTTTGTTTTGGGAGGTGAGTGGTGGGGAGCTGCGCGTTTTTAGGGAGAAAAGGGCATTTGGGCTCTGAGGTCAGGGTCAGGCTGTCCTCAGATGAGGACGCCAGCCTGGGGTGTCACCAGCCCCTCCACCTGGGCTCCTGTCTTCTGCCCACAGCTCTGAAGGGGACCTGGCAGAGTGGCTTCTTCGACCAGGACAGTTTCAAGGAAATCATGGCGCCCTGGGCCCAGACGGTGGTGACGGGACGAGCCAGGTAACCCTGATGACAGGACGGGAGCAGTCTGCAAACCCCTGGCCTTGCCAGGCGCTGGGACTCCCAGCATCCCAGGGTCCCCAGGGGTGCCTCCTCCTTGGCCCCAGGATTTTCTGGAAGAAAAAACCCAGTTTTGCCAAAGGTTTCCTGGATGATGAAGCCGTTCGTAGATTCTGTTCTCATCTGTGGCCTCAGAGGCACCTCAGTCAGCTGCTCCTGGGGCTGGGACCTTGTCCCTAGCCTCAGTCCCCTAGCCGTGGGGTCCCTTTGGGCCTCAGAAGGTGGCCCTGGTACCCTTCTGGAAAACCTCAGACCCTCAACACTCTGACTCCGTGTAAGGAGCCCCTGGAGGGCACCACGGCCGATGGAAGCCATCAACACTTGAATGCTCAAGTGAGCGCCCCTCTAGCCACATGGTCCTCATCTTTGGGGACCTTCCCCCGCATGGAGCCCTCATGACTCACCACTCACATCCCTGGCAGCACGTGGAGCTACGTCCACAGGCCTCTGGGCCTCCACGCCCTCCTCTGTAGAATGGGGTGGTCGTCCTACCCAGAGGGCCTCCATGACCATGAACGCAGCAGTGCGTTACAGACTGGAAGTGCCACGCAGGGCGCCCACGTGGCGGTGTCCCTGTCATAGTTATTATCTACCTTCCTGGACAAGAAATATTAAAATGCAAAGCACGGTTGGGCACAAAGTTGTGTTCTCTGTGTTTATTTAAAATGCATTTTTCGTAACAACCGGAGATGACATCCACGCCTCCTTCCACACGGAGGCCCTTGGTCCAGAGATGGCCGTGCTCCACCTGCCCATAGGGTCATTGCATGAGTGAACGAGAACGTCCCCATGAAGCACGTGACCCGGGGTGGCCACCAGTACGAGGTGACGGTCCTGATGTCACGGTGACCCCTGAGCTCAGTTTCCATCAGGCTCAGTGTCCCTTGGCCCTCTCCACAGGTGGTTTTTTCTCTGTGCTGAGGTCATCACCAGCTGCAGGTGATGGGTGGAGGGGCAGTTTAAGGCTGGGGTGTGGCTCGGGGCTAGAGCACTCACCTTGCATGTGCAAGGCCCTGGGCTCGATCCCCAGCCCCCCCCAAAAAATGTCTAAAGTTAGAATTTAAATGAAAGAGGTCACCTGGGCGTCTCCTTGAGCTGCCGTATGGGACAGTTCAGGTGAGGAGTGCAGCTGTTGTCACAGGAAGTCCTCTCAGGCCAGCTGCTGCAGTCCCAGTGGCCCCTCACCCGACAGGGCATGGGCACCTGCTGGACCCCCGGCTTGCCAGGTTCTTGGAGCTTTTTTTTGCCATCTATTAATCCACCAGAGTGGAACCAGCGTTCTCCTCCACATGGCCTTGTCCCCACTCCCAGAACCCTGCAGCCAGGGCTGGGTACAGCCTGGTCTCCCACCCCGAGGTCTGCCCAGGGGCTGCCCGGTGCCCGGCTCACCTGTGCTCACCTTCCAGGCTGGGGGGCATCCCCGTCGGAGTCATCGCCGTGGAGACGCGGACCATGGAGATGGCGGTCCCCGCGGACCCTGCCAACCTTGATTCCGAGGCCAAGGTGAGGGGCTGTGGCTGCTGGGCGTCATTCTGCTGGTAGGAGAGGGTCCTGCTATCCCAGCCTGGAGGCTAGGAAGCAAGGGCCATGGCCCTGGGTGCTGGGAGTGTCCCTGGGGCCCCCTCCACTGAAGTGTGTCTGCTACCTCTGGGGGGATGGTAGGTCCTGGGGAGCCCCCTCCCCCAGCCCTGCCCCCACTGCTGTTTCCGCCGTCAGCTGCAGCCCACAGTGGGAACTGCCCGGGGGTGGGGGACTGCTTTGCGGGATCTCAGTGTGGCCTTGACTAGCTTGGCACCTCTCTGAGCTTAGACATGGGGACAGTGGGACCCTCTGCTGCTTGGTGAGTGTCACATGAGGCAGATGAGCTTTGAGCCTCCTGGCTCCAGTGTTGGTGCCAGGGACAGGCTGGGGTTGGAGTCCCAGCGACCCACGGCCGCTTGGGGTGTGTGACGCGGGCCGTCCGTGTTCCAGATCACCCAGCAGGCGGGCCAGGTGTGGTTCCCAGACTCGGCCTACAAAACCGCCCAGGTCATCAAGGACTTCAACCGCGAGAAGCTGCCTCTGCTGATCTTTGCCAACTGGAGGGGCTTCTCTGGGGGCATGAAAGGTAGGGCCGCCTGATCCATCCTTGTGGTCACTGCAGCCTTGGTCCCCGGGCAGCGCCTTCTGCATGTCCTGCCCCCGCTGTCCCCTTAGCTGTTCCTCCTGGAGACCAGAGGTGGTTCAGGTAACGCCGCCCTTTTTTATAGATGAAGAGCCATATGTCAAAGGCTGTGTGGCTTCCTAGAGGTCACATCTGAGTGGCAGGAGGGGAGGTTAGGTGGCCTGGCTGTCACCTCCCCACTTGGTAAGATGAGAAGGACATGCGCCCACCCACCTTCCCTGGGGCTGCTCCAAGCCTCAGGTGACCTTAGGGCTGTGCAGGCTCCCTCAGCACCACGCATCTCCAGATGCAGTGGCTGTCAATGGGATGCAGAGGAAAGGGCTAGCATGGGAGGGAGGCAGATCTGCTGTGCATCCTTGCTGGCTAGGCAACCTCTCTGAGCCTCAGTTTCCCTCCTTTGTGCAAGGAGTTAAAATAGAACCAACCTTGGGAGGCCAGAGCGAGGTTCCCGTGCACAAGGTGCGCGTATTGGTGGTGACATTACTGTCACTGTGTAGGGTGCCTGGGTACCTGGAGGGTGTGTCTTGGTGGGAGGTGAGGGCAGGGGAGTAGGGGCCGTTAGGATTGGGGGCTCTCTGTATAGGCCACACAGGGTGGCAGGGGTCTCAGAGGTGAGTTGCTTCTGGTGCCTCTGTTTACAGGTGAGGATACGGGCCACACTGGGTGACTGGCCTGTCCAGGGCCACACTGTCACTCAGGGGACCGTCTATGCTGGTCGGCGCCCCCTCCCAGCCCAGTGCTCACCAAGCCTCCCAGCAGACCCTGCTCCCTGGGGACCCAGGGACCGTCTGGGCTGTGGGCTTTGCGTGTGGGTGAGCCGGGGCCTCCGGTCACCTAAGCGGGCGGGTGGCCTTGCCTTCCAGACATGTACGACCAGGTGTTGAAGTTCGGGGCCTACATCGTGGATGGCCTCAGGCAGTACACACAGCCCATCCTCATCTACATCCCGCCCCACGCGGAGCTGCGCGGGGGCTCCTGGGTGGTCCTCGACTCCACCATCAACCCCCTGTGCATAGAGATGTACGCGGACAGAGAGAGCAGGTGGGTGGTCCCCCATCAGCCCGAGTTTCCTGGAGACAGAGGTCCCTCACTGAACTGGGGCAAAAGCAGCACGGGAGTGGGTTTTCTCAACAGCTGGAACCCACAGGTGGTAGAGGTATTGTCTCCTTATGTAACTGATCCTCAAGGAAGTTTGCCATGGAAAAATAATAAAGGAAATACCAAAATGATAACATGATTAAAAATGAAATATTAAAGGAAAGACTCAAAGCCCATGAGCCTCCTGGCAGCCAGGAGGAAAAGGGAAATATGAGTTCTGCCTCTCCCCCTAGGCTCTGAGGCTAGTTTCTGGGCCCAGGGTCTGTCACCACGCCTGACTCCTCTCAGGGATGGGGAAATTCTGACAGAACACGTGACCAGATAAAGACCTGAATGATGGGGTCCTGTTCCTTGTGGGGGAGAAACCTTGTCATTTTCTTCAGGAGGAATAAATCCCAGAGGCTCTCAGACGGGGTGTGGTAGGAGTGCCTGTCGTGGTGGTCGGGGCCTTCAGAGGGAGCACCTTATGCTACCTGCTGTGTCGGACATAAAGTCCTCAAGAGTGGTTCTTCCCCAAATGTGGGCACCCCGTTCTGGGTTCACTCCTTCCTCCTTCCTTAATTCACTGAGCAGTCACTGACTTCCTGCCACAAGCCAGGCATTTTGTTGGGTATTGTGTCACGATGTCCAGTGAGCCAGCCTGTCCTGTCTTCACGGTGCCTAGACCCTCATGGCAGGCTCCTGAGGCCAGTCCTTGGGGAAGACTCGGAATCCTGCACCTCACTTGAAATTCAATCAACTTCTCCCTCTGGCCGCTAGGAAGCTCAGAGCTGCCTGTCGGTTTCCTAGGGCTTCTAACCTATCCAAAGCAGAAGGGGGTGAGGTAGGCTGAGGGGTGAGTGGGAAGGTTGGAGATGAGGGGGTTCTTGGCACAGAACAGGCTGGGCTCTGTCACTCCTTCTAAGCTTTAAAGGGCTCAGAAACGGTGCCCCGGCTCTAGAAGAGCAGGAATCGGGGAAAGTCACAAAGGGCCGTGCTGGGAGTTACGCTGTTACGGAGAGAGTTATGAAATGCAGCTCAACGGCTCTCCAGAGTTGAGAAAGCATCATTTTAAGATGTTGGTTCAGCCCTTCCTTCCCTGGGTATAGAAACAGAAACCCAGAGAGGGAAAGTGACTTGCCCGAGAGCACACAGCAGATCTGTGTTAGAGCCGACACCCAGGTCTCCCAGCTCCCTTACCCTGAGCTTCCTCCACCTCCAGGAGCTGGGGCTTGCTGGCGATGCCTGCACCCACCCACTCCTGCCTCTTCTTTTTACAGGGGGGGCGTTCTGGAGCCCGAGGGAACGGTAGAGATTAAGTTCAGAAGAAAAGACCTGGTAAAGGCCATGAGGCGCATTGACCCCGCTTACAAGAAGCTCGTGGAGCAGCTAGGTGAGGGGGCTGGGGGCCAGGAGGGGGGGCAGCCAGTCCCATCATGGTGGTTTCTAATGTATTAAAAAATGAGCAAGAAAGAGGGCTGGGGCTGCGGCTCAGGGGGAGAGCGGTTGCCTCGTATGTGGGAGGCACTGGGTTCAAATCTCAGCACCGCAGAGAAATGAGTGAATCAAGTAAAGGTCCAAGCCAGGCACCGTGCTGCACGCCTGTCCTCCCAGCAGCTGGGGAGGCTGAGGCAGGGGGATGGCGAGTTCAAAGCCAGCCTCAGCACAAGTGAGGCCCTGAGCAACTCAGGGAGACCCTGCCTCTAAATAAAATACCAATAGGACTGGGGGTGTGGCCCAGGGGCCGAGTGGCCCTGAGTTCAATCTCTGGTACCAATACCAATCAATCAATCAATCAATCAATCAATAAAAATCCATCAACTAAAATAATATTTTTTTAAAAAATGCAGTAAAGACCTGGGGTTGTGGCTCAGTGGTAGAGCGCTCGCCCAGCGCAGTCAGGACCTGGGTTCGATTCCCAGCACCACATAAAAATAAAGGCATTGTGTTGTGTCCTTCTACAAAAAAGGTCTATTCTCTCTCTCTATCTCTCTCTCTCTCTCTCTTTAAAAAAAAAATATGCAGTAAAGACACACCAAACACAGCTATGGTAATTGTGAGATTTTTCCAAATATTTGTATTTCCAAGTCAATTATTTTAACATTAACACACACACACACACACACACACACACACACACACACAGGTTTACTATCCCTTGGGAACAGGTATATTCCAGATGGCAATTTTTTTGGACTTGGGAATATTTGCATCTGTACAATGAGGTCTCTTGGAGACGGGACCCACATCTAAACCCCAAGCTCATTTATGTTTCCTCGACACCTTATGTATAAAACCTGAAGGTGATTTATGCACGTTGTTATGCACCTGTAATTTGATGGCGACCTGTGCCTCGAGGTCCAGGATTTTCCACTGTGACATCATGACGGCACTTTACAAGCTCTAGGTTTTGCAGCATTTGGATTTTGGATTTTGGGGTCAGGGATGCTGAACCTATAACACCACTGTGAATTTATTTCTTAGCACAAAGTATAACAATTGAAGTGTTGGGGTTAGAATTGTGGTGACAAAATCCTATTTATTTAACGTTTTCATTAGTGCATCATAGTGGGGCCCAAGAGTGGGTCTGTTTCAACATGAGAACACCTGCACGGAGCCCAGCTGGCCCCTCAGTCCCCAGCGCGTCCTCTTTCCCTCTCTGCCCTCCCCCTCCCCTTCCCTTTATTCTGCTGGGCTTCCTCCTGTTGATTCTTGGTTTTGGAATCAGTGCTCTATAGAGAGGCCTGAGGGGACCTTCATGGTGGTTCTTCATGGACGTACAGAGCAGTGGGTCAGTTGCTCTCCACCACTCTTCCCTCTTCCCGTCCCTTCCACCTCCCCCTCAGTCCCCTTCCTCTCCCTTCTGTCCCCCCCTCCCTGATTTTGCAGCAGTTTCTGCATCTGAGAGGAAACATCTGACCCTTGACTTTCTGAGTCTGGCTTATTTCACTTAGCACCATGTTCTCCAGTTCCATCCATCTGCCAGCAAATGCCGTCACTTCATTCTTTTTAGTGGGGAGGGCATACCAGAGATTGAACTCAGGGGCCCCCGACCCCTGAGCCCCATTTCAGCCCTAGTTTGTACTTTGTTTAGAGACAGGGTCTCACTGAGTTGCTTAGGGACTCACTGTTGCTGAGGCTGGCTTTAAACTCGCCATCCTCCTGCCTCAGCCTCCTGAGCTGCTAGGAGGACAGGCCTGAGCCACTGCCCGTGGCCATCATTCCATCCTGTATGGCTGAGTAGAACTCCGTACACATTTTCTTTACCCATTCATCCATTTGTTGACAGGCACCCAGTTGGTTCCATAACTTGGCTATTGTGAACTGTGCTACTGTACACACTGACATGCCTGTGTCCCTAGAGGACACATAGAGGGTGGTGATTCTAGGTCTTTGGATAATACCGAGGAGTGGGAGCTAGACCTTTGAGGACTGTCCATACTGCTTTCCAGAGTGGTTGTGCTGGTTCCCAGTCCTACGAACAACGTGGGAGTGTCCCTTTCCCCGGGTCCTCACCAGCGTCTATCATCGTTTGTATTCGTGATGACTGCCATCCTAGTGAGGTGACATCTCAGTGTAGTTTAGATTTGCATTTCCCTGGTGGCTAGGGAGGTAGAACATTTTTTTATATATTTGTTGGCCATTTGTGTTGCCTCTTTTGAGGAAATCCGTTGAGTTCTTCTGCCTGTTTATTAATTGGGTCGTTTTTCGTGGTAAGGGTTGAGTTCTTTGTCTATTATGGATGTTCATCCTCCTGGAGGAGCAGCTGGGAAAGATTTTTCTCCCCCGTTCTTGGGTAGACAGAATCAGTACAGTCAAAACAGCCCTGAGTGTTACACAGGTTCAGTGTAGTCCCCACCGCAGTGCCCATGACATTCTTCACTGAGGGCCACACACAGTCCTAAAATACATCTGGAAGAATAAAAGACCCAGAATAACCAGGCAGTCCTGAGCCAGAAGAGCAGGCGTGAGGTATCCCAGCGTTGGGCCTCCAGGTGCCCCACGGAGCTGCGGTACCAGAACGCATGGCAGCGGCATCCAGACAGACACGAAGAGCAGTGGAGAGCAGATAGACGGATGACGTCATCTGATAGTCAACACAGGTGCCAAAAACATGCCTTGGAGAAAAGACAGCCTTTAAGTAAATAGGAAAACTGGGTATCCACGTGTCCAAGGGTGGAACTACACCCTCACCTGCCGCCCTGCACAAGTCAACTCAAAACGGACCAAGACCACAGATCCAGACCGGGAACTGCAGCCGCCAGAAGAAACGGCTCCACACCCCTCACGTCGGCCCAGGCCCCGAGTTCAAAACCCTGGAGCCCGGGAAGTGACACCAAGAATCAATAAGTGGGGTGACAGCAAATCAGAAAGCTTCTGCACGAGCTTGGAGAGCCACAAATTGTCCCTTTGGAATTGCCAGCTGGACATCAAAGTTGCACCATTTTGTTCGACGGCTTTGCTTCATCGAGGTCTGTAGGGGTGGTCTGCTTCAGGTGTCCGTTTGTTCTCCACGTTATGGCAGCGGCTTTATCACTGAGTCTTCCCCAGATGTGTGGCCCAGTACGTGTGAGTTCTTTGTTTTGGCATCAGGGTAGTGCGGACCTTGGGGATTTGGGAAGTCTGTTCTATTTTCTGGATTTGTGTACAATTGGCATTATTTCTTTAAATCTTTGATAGGAAGATTCTAACTACAAAGTCTCCTTCTTATAGGAATATTTTCTTTCTTCCTCCTCTTCTTCTTCTTTTTTTTTTTTTTTTTTTTTTTGGTCCTGGGGATTGAACCCAGGGGCACTTGACCCCTGAGCCCCATCCCCAGCCCTATTCTATATTGAATTTAGACACAGGGTCTCACTCTGTTGCTGAGGCTGGCTTTGAACTCCCATCCTCCTGCCTCAGCCTCCCGAGCGTGTGCCACTGGACGGGGCTTCTTATTGCATTTTATAATTTGTATTAAAATAGTAATTGATAGTATGCTGTGGAGCAGAGGGCCTGACAGAAGGGTCAGAGTTAAAGCTGCATGTAGGACACCGTCCTGCCGACATGAGTCTATTCCTGAGCCCACAGAAGGTGCTTGATTTAGGGAGAACATCAGCGTTAACGCCCCAGTATCTCATGGGGCCCGCCTGTCCTGCAGACGTTTATGCACTGTCAAAAAAAACCCTCCAGCCCTGCCCTGTGTGGCCGTGTTCCGAGGTGCGCCCGGGTCCTGAGCGGCTCCTCTGCCCCCGCAGGGACGGCCCAGCTCCCGGAGAAGGAGCGCAGGGAGCTGGAGGGCCGGCTGAGGGCGCGCGAGGAGCTGCTGCTCCCCATCTACCACCAGGTGGCGGTGCAGTTCGCCGACCTCCACGACACGCCGGGCCGCATGCTGGAGAAGGGCGTCATCTCCGTAAGGCGGGGGAGGACCCCCTGAGGCCACCAGGGCCCCACCGGGGAGGAGAGTGGGGCTGAGGGGGGGGGGACCGACCTGGGAGTCACCTGAGGAGCTTAAAACAAAAGTCTCCATGCTGGTGGCACCGGCACAATGACACCCTAGGCTGGGAGCAGGGAGCCCTACACAGTCCCAGGTGGTAGCAGGAAGCTCGAGATTAGTGTTGACCAAGGCGAGGACCCAAGGGAGCCCTCGTGCCACCCGGGTTCTCCCAAGCCCTGGCCTAATGTCCCCAAGAGGACATCCCATAATCACCTCCACTGCGTGCCAGCTTCTCCTGCTGGAATGTCGCGTGTCCCCAGAGGGGGAGGTGGCCGGTGCTGGTTTAGGCGGGGCTCTGCCCCTTGCGGGGCAGCGTCCCTCCCCCACGCACAGCGACCTCGCTGTCGCCTGTCGCCTGTCTGGAGGGGGACAGCTCGGGAGGGACAGTTGCTCAGCCTGGCCGCCCACAGGACGTGCTGGAGTGGAGGACGGCCCGCACCTTCCTGTACTGGCGCCTGCGCCGCCTCCTCCTGGAAGGCCAGGTCAAGCAGGAGGTGCTGCGCGCCAGCGGCGACCTGGGCCAGGAGCACGTGCAGTCCATGCTGCGCCGCTGGTTCGTGGAGACCGAAGGGGCCGTCAAGGTGGGCCTGGGGCAGGGGCGAGCCGGGGTCCCAGGGGCCTGCCCCGTGCAGGGTCCCATCTGAGCAGCCTGTCCCCCCCAGGCCTACCTGTGGGACAATAACCAGGCGGTGGTCCAGTGGCTGGAGCAGCACTGGCAGGCGGGGGAGGGGCTGCGCTCCGCCATCCAGGAGAACATCAGGTACCTGCGGCGCGACTCCGCCCTCAAGACCATCCGCGGGTGAGTGTCCTGTCCCCAGCCCGGCCTGTTCTCCAGCTGCCCAGCTCCAGGGCTGCAGGAACCCGCACTGTCTTTGGTAGCAAGGTGCCAGGCCCGATTGCCCGGCTCCACCAGGGGACCACACTGCCCAGCGTCCCCTCTCCCAGCACCAGGCCAGGGGGAGGCCCAGAGACCTGGGAGGCCACAAAGATACCACGATGCCTTCTGTTGTGATTCCTGCTGGAATCTGGAGGGTGACTTGTCCCATGTCACACCCAGAACCTGGTGGGTGTCCCTCTAGACCTGGAGTTTGGGTTCCTGTCCCACTGCCAGCCTTTCCAGAGGGCAGCAGGACCCCATTTAGGGTATGAAGCTGGGTACTCACCTCAGGTGCATCACACCTGTAATCCCAGAGATCAGGGAGGCTGAGGTGGGAGGATCACAAGTTGGAGGCCAGCCCCAACAACTCAGCAAGGCCCGAGTGACAGTGTTTCAAAAACCAGAAAAAACTGGGGATGTGACTCACTAGAGCACCCCTGGGTTCAACCCCCAGCACCAAAAGGAAAGATAAACAGAGAGTCCATCACCCGGCCAGTGACCAGAGAGGATGGTGCTACCCTTGAGGTGTCCTGACCCTCACGAATGTGTCACCCCCTGTAAGAGGACACGGCCAAGGTCGAGGGCCCTGGACTAAGCGACAGGAGTGACCCAGCCCTTTGCTCCCCCGCAGGCTGGTCCAGGGGAACCCCGACGTGGCCATGGACAGCATCGTGTACTTGAGCCAGCACATCAGCCCGGCCGAGAGGGCCCAGGTGGCCCAGCTGCTGTCGTCCACCGAGAGCCCGGCGTCCACCTGAGTACTCCAGGACCAGGGGCGGGAGAACCCAGGCGACCGGCCACAGGCCCAGCCAGGACCTTGGCGCCTGCTGTGTCAGAGAAACGCAGCGTCCGGCGGACGTGTGCCCTGCCAGGGCAGCTGGCCTTGGCCCACTCCTGCCGGGTGGAGGCTGGGGCTGGGCTCTTCGCCTCCTTTCCTATCAGATCATGGGATCCTTTTTTTTTTTCTTTTTTTTTTTTACTCTGAGACCAGCACTTGACATAAACGTGACCTATTTCAGCAGAATCAACAGCCAGGTAGGGGACCCCTAGGGACAAGACCAGAGAAGCCCATTTTTGTACCGAGGAGTGTGCAGATGCTGCCCGGGTGAGGTTTGTTTGTCTTTTTAAAATCATTCAGATAATGAAATGGCATTTAATTCCCAAATGGCCCTGGTGAGCCGCTAGGATTGTTGGCCCTCGTCAGCGGACGGTCACTTCTTCAAAGAGATGAAGCAAAATGAGCAGAAATGTCCCAGGCTGCAGGCCTTCGAAGGGTCACAGGCTCTGCCCGGCCCTCTCTCAGAGAAGAGGGACCCTGCTGGACCTGCCCCCCGGGCGCACCTCAGGCCTGACCAGGGGACACAGATGCAGGGGAGCCCTCCCCAGGCTCAGGCCCAGCTTGCTCACCAGCGAGCGTCTTGGCCAAGGTCACCGCCACCTCCCCCTTGAGGCCCCTGGGGACACTGTCCCCTCTTCACCTGTTACTTCTGTGTCCACGGTGGCTTCCAGCACTGAGGGCAGAGCCATGGGCAGCTGAGGACGAGACGATGAAACCCTGCCAGTCTGCTCAGGAAGGACTCGGTGACAGTGTCCCCAGCCCCTGGCCCTGCAGACTGCACCCGCCAGCCCTTGCCGTTTGGGCCTGTGAGGGGGAGAGATCCGGTCCCGCCAGCCCCTGTGCTGGGCGGTGGTTCCTCCAGGACACTGGACATTACACCTGGCCGGTGGCAGCCCATGGGGCGCTGTGGAGGCCTCGGGCCGAGATGCGGGAACCTGAGTTTAAAAAAAAAAAGTCTAGCCATCAGCAAATGACAACCCTGGCACACGAAGGTGGTGTGGCATGAGGGAAGGAGAAAGCTGCTGGATCACCTGCTGTTGCACACAGAGGCTGGGCCCGGGCTTTGATGCTGCTCTGGGAGCTGCAGGCCTCTGGGTTGTGGAGGACAGACAGGCCGTGCTGCCCCCAGCTCCGTGGAAACGCGCACAATAAACTATTTTTTGGAGGAAGCACTTTGGCCTTGACTGACTGCGTAGCCCAGAAAAGGCAGGCTGCCCGCTGGCTGTGCCCGCCGGAGACCCCAGCTCTGGAGCAGCTGGGGACGCAGGGCGGGAAGCCGAGGGCCAGACTGTAGTCCTCGACGTCTTCCCCTTCTTTAAGCCCCGAAAGGCTTTATTTAACCAAATTATAGGGAGCCTCTTCCATCCATGAGGCCCAAAGGAGGCTTCTCTGGAGGAACCATGGCCGGGTCCCTGTTCATCTCCGTCGCCCAGCACTGCCGCCCAGCCCTCCTTTGCAGATGAGGAAAGCCAGGCTCAGAGAGGTGGAGGCACCTGTCCATGGGCACACAGGACAGCCCCTTTGACTTCAGAGCCCAGCCCCCTCCTTTCTGACAGAGGCTCCTGGTGGTCTGGTGTGGCTTGAGCCACCCTTGGGAATTGGCACGGGTCCAAATGGCAGAAGCCTTCCCCCTCCCCCACTGCACTTTATCAATATACAGGGACTATTCAATTTTGTCTCTAAAACACAGAACAATGGTCACTTTTATTCTGTCCGGCATATTTTTTCTTGGCATTTCCACCTCACTGGGGTGGGTCATAGCCCAGGTGTGTATTCCCAGCAGAGCCAATTAGAATGCTTTGGGGGTGACTGACAGCACTGACAGGTGGAAAGAACCTGCCAGTGTAGAAGGAGGTGGTACCAGAAATGGAGAGGCCCAGTCCTGTGGATGCCTGGATCAAGCCATACCTGAAGTCCCAGGAACTATGTTTTTTTTTTTTCTTTTTATGCTCACATTAGTTTGAGTGTGAGCTACATTCTTGTCCCTAGACGTGGCTCACTTGACCCAGAAGCAGCAGTTAAAGCCCACCCACACCAGCACCATAGAGGCTGCATCAGTAAACCCCACAGGTAGAGAGCTGAGAGCAAGCTACCTGCAGCCCCCGCTGAGGTGGGCAGAGGAGGCTCTGGTTGTATTTTGTGTCCTGGAGACTACACATGGCTACTTAGCTCAGCTTGAGTCAGACAGACACCAGGGGCTACCTGCGGGCCGATGCTGCCGGAGGCTAGACCATTGGAGGTGGCTCACTTTCCTTGACAAGGCTGGCTCTCCTCCCACAGGGGTGGGGGACAGGACCAGATCCCTCCACATGGACAGAGGCCCCTAAGGTCCAAACGAGGCTCACATCCTTATGCTCTGCCTCCCCTCCAGAGTTAGGGTCACTTTCTCCCTGACTTGTATTTTGAAGTTTTCCAAACACCAGAGGTGGAGGTATTGGAAGCAAACACCAGCCCCCGGCCACCTGCCCAAGCCACCTCTCCACCCCACGGCAGGACTTGCCGTCCTGCCTCCCTGTCCATCTTCCGTCTCTCCTTTTACCTGTGCCTCCATCTTATAATCTTGCCGCGTTTCAGAGTGAATTGCAGGAGGAGCACACTTCTCCAGAGTTACTTTGTTTCAAAACAGTTTTGTTGGTTGTTTGTTTCCAGAGTTTTCCTGTAGCCAGGACCACAGTAGTCCCAGGTCCCCAGTCCCTTAAAGTGCGCAGCAGAGTAGTTGCACAGAACCTCGGCCTGTTTTTTTTTTCTTTTTTTTTTTTCCTGGCTCTGATATTTTTTTCTGAGTTTTTAATCTTGTCACTTCCCCCCACACGACGTAACAATCTGCACAGCATTCACACTGTGTGAGTGATGGGGAATGACCTGGAGCGGTCTTACAGGGTACAAGAGGAAGTGTCAAGGTTCTGTGCAAACACTCTACCATTTATCTTAAGGGATGGGCTATGGAGAGCTGGCTGTCCCCAAGAAAATCAGAACAGTGCCCGGGGGAGGCAGCTGGCTGTGCCTCGGGAGGGAATCGGGGCCTCGGGAGGCTTTGTTTTCATCTGCTATTTTATTGAGCACGTGCTATGTGCCACGCGCTGTCAGGGGCAGAGGCACCAGCCGAGCCCTCCTCGTCAGCCCTTGGGGACCGACATCCAGGGCTCCCAACAGGTAGGCATTGCAAGTGGTTAACTATTAGGAGACCCTCGGGGTCACAGCTAGTAGGCAGTGTTACATCCAGAGATGCCCAGGGTGACCTTCCAAGGCCACTGAGGCAGGAAGGGAACTAGGCACAGGCCACAGAACGCCTCCCTAGGGACCACTGTGCCCAGGAAGGCCTTCACTAACCCACCCTGGTGGGCACTGTCCATGCAGCTACGCCCCAAGCCAGGCTGCTGTGGGCCAGAAAGCCACGCTGCTCCAAACACCGTGGGGCACGAGGCTTGGGGTCGGCCAGCCTGGGCAGTCTGGCTACGGCAGCCTGAGCTGGTGGCTGGGGGTCAGAGTTGCTTCTAAGGTTTCAACTTCTTGGCGATTGGAACTGTCAGATCACCTCCAGGGGAGCGGGAGTCTCCTGCGGGAAACGCCTTCCCTCTTGACTTTGCCTCGAGGACCCCTAGGCATCCCTCAAAACCCCACTCCAACGATACAGCCTTCTCTGACCACCTCTCCAGTGAGTCGGACCCCCCTCTGGGGTCCACAGCCCTGTTCTCCACTCCTGTGCAGTGTTTGTGGAGCGTGGATTTATGGGTGAATGTATTCCTAGGCATCTCCACATCCCTCTGGTCACCCACCGAGGACAAGAGTCCACCACGGACTGAGGGGGCCTCCGCCGGAACATGAGGTCAAAAATCGGCTTCTGGTGACATTCTACATCCTGTGACATCTGACCCGTGGCAGGTAGCTTCCAGCAGAATAGTATGTAGGAGATGCAGGCAAAGAGTCGACAAGGTTCTTTTCTAATCCATTTTTTCTTGTGCTAAGATAGACATAACAGAATTTACCCTCTTAACCTTTGGCTTTGGGTTTGTGGCAGGGGTGTCTGGCTGTGTGGCCCAGGATGGCTTCAAACTCCTGGGCTCAGGCCGTCCTCCTGCCTCGGCCTCCGGAGTAGCCGGGACTGTCACCCAAACTCAGGCTCCGGGGGCAGAGCTGTAGGGATGAGCCCAGATCTGGGAGGAGCTTAGGCACAATGGCTTCCTGGGGACTTCTGCTCAAGCCAGAGGGGACACGGCACAAGGGCCCAGAGAGCCCCGGCTGACAGCAACCAGCGACAAAGCGGGGCGGCTTTAAGGGCATCTCAGGGCTTGGCAGGAACTCGGTCCCTTGATGTCACCCCGTGCAGAGGCAGGACCTGGGTTGTGCCTGTGCTCTTTGTCACCTGTCTCCATGCCGCGAGTGGTCGGCTGTGCATTGGTTATGCTAATAAGGTGAACGTCACCGTGGCTTGCTTAGTGACCTCTACATAAGCATTTGCCACCTGCCTCCTGGCATCGGCCCTTATCATCCGGGAAAGTCTCTGGCCTTGTTTTTAGCAGAACAGTGGCGACCCCACGGGGGTCCCAGGTGGCATCCCGCTGACCACACAGAATGGGAAGCTGCGCTGGGCTCCCGGCTGCCCCCTCCTGGGCTCCCTCCCTCCCACCACCTTGCAGACTGCTCTCTTAGCTCCGGATTCTCTGGAGTGGCTGCTAACCCCATAAGACTGAGTGCTGGCTGTCTGCTCTCTGTCCCCTGAGGGGGTTGGTCCCTCAGTCCTCAGAGGCCCTGCTTTCCGTGGGGGTCCCTGATTATCAGGCGGGCGCCCCTCTTCACCATTTTCAATTGTACAGTTCAGGAGCAGCAAGTGCCTTCATCTCCCCCTGAGACCCACGCAAAGCTGAAAGTCCAGATCCATTAAAAGACAACTCCTCCCTCGCCCCTCCCCGCCCCGGCACCTGCCGCTCTGCTTCCCGTCTCTATGAATTCTACAGCTCTAGCTACTCGCTATAACTGGAACCCTACAGCATCTGTCTTTTTGTGACTGTGTCCTTAAGGTTCATTCATGTTGTAGCATGTGTCTGGATTTCCTTCCTCTTCGGGGCTGAGTAATATTCCATGGAGTGTAGGTACCGCTGTGTTCATCCTGTCATCTGCTGACGGACACGGGTTGCGTCTGCACATTGGCTGTTGTGAGGAAGGCTGCGGTGTCCCCCGCTTCCAGTTCTTCTGGGTTCACGCCTGGAAGTGGGACGGCGGGGTCACCTGGCTGTGGGGCGTGGCCTTCTCTGCGGCAGCACCACCCCGACTTCCACCTTTCACATTCCTCGGGCAACGCACGAGGCTCCTACTCCTCCGTCCTCCCAGCTGCCTGTTTTCTGAGGTGCTTTGTGGGGGTTCCTTTGTTTGATAGCAGCCCCTGCGAGGCGTGGAGCTGCCAAGTCCTTTTAATTCGGGTGTCGTAGGACCTTTTCCCTGACCCGCTCACACCGCCGCAGGACAGTGGGGCCCGAGGCCCTGGATCCCTCCGCCTCCCTCCTCCCTCCCGCCCCAGGTTCTGCGTGTCGCCTTCCAAGCGCAGCAGAGGCCGCCTGGCAGAGGTGGACCCCCGAAGTAGAGAAAGGGCGGCCAGGCTCATCACCCCGAGGAGGGACCCGCGGGCTGTCCACCACCTTCCCCGTCCGCCCTCGGTGTCACCTCATAACTCACCTCGGAGCTGTGCAAGGGCCCGGGGCCCTCAGCCCCAGGAGAGGAACGTTCTGGACTCTCCTGGTCTTGTCCTGCCTGTCTCTTACCCAGCCGCCCAGTGAGCCTCGGGCCCTCTGCTGTGGCATCTTGTCACCCTTTCCTCGGTCCCACATTTAGAAGGGGTTCTTGTTAAAAACCCAAATCAGATGGCGCAGTGGCCTATGCCTGTCATCCCAGCAGCTCAGGAGGCTGAGGCAGGAGGATCGCTAGTTCAAAGCCAGCCTCAGCAAAAGCGAGGCTCTAAGCAACTCAGTGAGGCCCTGTTTCTAAATAAAATACAAAATAGGGCTGGGGATGGGGCTCAGTGGTCGAGTGCCCCTGAGTTCAGTCCCTGGTACTCGGGACACACAAAAATGAACCCTCAAATCACCTGGCACAGGGTGGCACCTCTAATCCCAGCTACTGGGGAGGCTGGGGGGAGAGGCAGGCTGGGGAGAGAGGCTGGCCCTACCTCAGCCCAGGCAGGAACCCAGACGGCAAGATCTTCTTACCCCACAAGGAGAAGGGCCCCAGGAGCGGCTGCTGACCAGCGTCTGGGACCCGGGTTCCTTCCTTAGCCAAAGGTGCTGTCCATGTGGCTGGCCTCGTGCCTGGCAGAGAGTCCAGAGGCTCCTCGGGCTGAGCATCCACAGGGAGGAAGCAGGTCCCAAGGTGAGCTGTCCCCCTTCTGCAGCTAGAGTTGTCCCATCCCACGGCAGCTGGGGAGCTGTACTGAGGTGGCAGTTCTCCTGGGCTGAGCATAGCTCTGGGGACAAGGTGACCTGGGGACGAGGTGGCCCTGGGCAAAGGGCACAAGGCCTGGCCCCCACGCCTTAGGCTGCCACTGAAGCTGCCCACGAGTCAGCACTTGCTGGTCTTGTCCTGCTGCCCCTGACCTTGGAGGGCTGAGACTCCAGAGGCAGGAAGTGGTCACCTCTGTCCTCACCACAGGAAGTCCCATCCACACGTCCAGCCTGGTGTCACCTCCCACCTCCGACAAGCTCCCCCAGCTGCCGTCTGAAGCCCACACTGGACAGCCAGTGTGGTCCCAGGAAGGGGCTGGCGGGGTGCCGGGAGGCCTGCGTCTGGGCTCCAGGGCACGGTGGCCTTCCTGCCCTCTTCCGGTCGCAGAGGCCACAGGGCAGCGCGTCACATCCGGCCTTGTCTCTTGCCTCCCTCTGGAGCCCAGCTGGAGGATCCAGGGCCATCTCCCTGTGTGAGGCCAGCCGAGGAGGACAGGGGTCCTGTCTGTACCCTTGGTGCCCCTGGCCATGTCATGTGACATGTGCAGGTCCCAGGGCTTAGGATGTGGTCGGTGCTGGTGGAGGGGACAGTATCTGCCTGTCACGGGACAGCAGCATTTTACCCTGTGGCAGGAGGAGGGCCAGATGGGACCCACTGTGCCTGAGCGCGTCCCGTGGCTGCTGCTGTCCGGCTGCTGGAGTGGACCTGGTTATGGACGGGGCGGTGGAGCCGCGGCCCTGGGACCCCGCGTGTCGTCTAGTTCCCCGCCAGCTCCCCAGAACCTTGCTCAGCTGAGCCCTGTCCTCTCCTCCGTGACCTCCTCCTGGCACCCGTGTCACCTTGGCCCGCACAGAGCCTGCGCCCTGCACCCTGGACGTTCTGGCCTGGACTCAGGCCAGCCTCGGCCCCGACCCCCACCCGCAGGGAGAAACTGAGGCCAGGCTCCAGCCGGGCTCCTCCCGGCTCCCACGGGGCCCCGGGGCTCAGGCGCTGTCCCCCAGCCTAGCACCCAGGAGTGGGGGCGCACGCCTGCCCTCAGCCCCTGCAGAGCACGTGGGGTGACACTCACTAGCTGTGACCAAAATGGCCTGGTCACTCGGTCCCCACCTCAACCAGCTGCTGGGACTGGGATGTCCTGTTGGGTTGGAGTCCAGGTGTTGGACTTCAGACAGCCCAGGGCCACCACAGGTGCCCGCTCCCTGCCACCTGCCCGGTGTCCACTGCAGTGGTGCCCTGTCCAGTGCTTCTCAACTCTGCCCATGGCCTGTGGTCCCCTGGGCTTCCCGACTTGAGAATCGTCACCTGCGTGGGGGAGGACTCTTGCCCTCCGCTGGCCGCAGGCCACCTCCTGGGTGTCTGAATCAGGGCAGCCCTGGCTGTGGAAGTCACTGGGTGGGCTCCTCTGAGCCTCGGTCGTCATCTCCAAAGTGGGTGCCGTAGCTGATCAGTCCCCCCAGGGGCACCAAGAGTGGACGAGCTCGCTGTGCCGGCCCAGCACAGGGCCACCTACCCAGCCGGGCTGCCGTCTGCCTCCCCCAGCGCATCTGCCCCAACCCAGGCACACGCTCAGGGGGCAGCTGGGAGAGCGCGGCTGAGCTCTGTCCCCTGCTCTCCACCGACAGGACCTCGCTCGTTCCCACCCACCATGCCCGGACCTCTGCTTTGGGGATTGGCGTCCACGATCCGTGTTGAGGGCAGGGAGGGGGTGGGGGACGCAGGCTGCGCCGAGGGGGGTGACCACACCTCCCGGGGGCCCAGGATCCACGGAACCTGGTGCCTTTGGTGCCGTGGGTACGTCATGTCCCCGTCCTCCTCCCCCAGAGCCACAGAGCTGCCGTTCAGCCTTTATTGACAGAAGACAGGTCCTCGACACCATCGCTACAGAGTCCCCGCGCTGCCCCCACCCGGGTCTTCACCAGTGACAGTTGAAACATCTCAACTTAGGGACGCACGCGGCAGCTGAGTGGGCCGGTCAGGGGGGCGGCGCTGGGCTGCCTCAAGCTGGCGAGGCTTGGCAGAAAGTTCCAGAACTAGAGAGGACTTACAGCGGCCCTTAAGACAGGAGTGACTGGCAAAGCCCGGGACGGCTGGCGAGTCAGAACGTTCTGGCCCTAGGGCTTGGGGGCTCGAGGATGTGGCCTCTAAACACCGAGGGTGGAGGGGGGGTCCCTGCTGCTGCCCCAGTTTCGGCCGCAGTTGGCAGAGCTGTCCCCAAACCCCTGCTAACCCTGCTGCCCACAGAGCCTGCCACGTGGAGAATCAGTCGTTGACTATGAGGAAAAGAAATGCCCGGGGGACAAAGAACTGGGCAAGTGGGTGACGATTCGTGCTCTGGGTGGCGCTGGCTGCCCGGGCCACACTTCCCCCCGGGGACAGCTATCTGTCTCTCCAATGGGGGTCTTAGCCCCGGGCACAGAGCTCCCTGCTCCATCCGCCCATCGCAGCTCCATGGGTCCCTAAAAAGTCCCCAGGCCCCCAAACCATGGCACCTCTCCTCTCAGGTGCCCACAGGAAGAGGTTCATGACAGTGAGAATATCAGTGTCCCTACGGTTCAAACCAGGATGCCTCACACGATCAAAAGTGCTTGTTTGTCCTAAAAAGAAGCCTGCGGCTGCCGAGGAGGACAAGCCAGTTAGATGTGACTCGCTGGTCATTTAGAGGCTGGGGGGGCCGGGGACCCGGGAGGGATGGAGGAGTCTCATCCCGGAGGCCTGGGGCTGGGTTTGCTGGGGTGGAGGAGGCCACAATAAATATAAATAAACCTACTCAGGGCCCAGGCTGTCTGTGGAGTGGTGGCCTGCTCCGGGGGAAGTGGGCTGCGGCCCCCCAGAGTCCAGGCTGCTTCATCCCAGAGATGTTCTGAGCTCCCAGGCCCCTCCTGGCCTCTGGCCTCCCCAGGCTGAGGCTCTGGGCTGCTCGGCCTTCTTGTGACCACAGCAGGTGGAGGGCCTGAGTGTGGCCCTGGTGCACTGGTGGGTCCCAAAGCAGGCTGCCGGTCACCGGGGGGCCCTCCCCAGGAGAGTGTTCAACGAGGCCAGGCCTGGGGGTCCAGGCCCCCGAGGAGCAGGGGAGGCCAGGCTGCGTGTCCACTGTCCTTGGCCGCAGGGACTTCCAGTGGCAGGAACGGGTTCCCCTCCCGGCCAGCCACCTGGTGGGAAGCTCTGGAGGGGCCGGTGGGAGGCGAGGGGCCTGTCTCTGGGACACCCCAGTCCACATGGTCCCCTGCCCAAGCCAGCTGCTGGGGGCTGGGGGGCCACTGAGGCCGTCGGCCGGCTCAGGGCAGAGCTATGGGCTTGTGCCCTGGGCCACCCAGGTACTGGGAGGCGGCCGTCGCCGAGGCCACACTGTCCGGGGTGGCGTACGCGGTGTAGAGACCCGTCACCTGCACGTCAGGGAAGGACTGGTCGTTGCCACCAGAGACAGGGGTCAGGCCGGAGGCCCCCAGGTCACAGCCGAGCGGGGAGTCAGCAAAAGCCCCCAGAGCGTCCAGGCTGAAGCCCTCGTCCTTCATCTCGTCCCACAGGTTCCCTTTCAGAGACAAAAGCACAGGGCTGAGCTGGCTTCCCGCCCCACAGGCCCGAGCTGCAGTCCCTGTCTGACTTGGGGAAGGGGCCAGGCTGTGCGCGTGGGCAGGGTCATGTGCTGGGGAAACCCTCTTCCTGCTGTGTGTCTTTGGGAAAGTCACTTCTGTCTCTGAGCCTCAGAGTCAAATGGAGGTGACCAGAAAACCGACTTCTGAGGCTGTGGCCAGACGCCAAGGGGCTCATGGTCAAAGCCAGGAAGACAAAACCAGGTGTCCCCTTTTCTTCAGCAGCAGAACCGTGCAGCTGTCCAGGGCCAGGGCACAGGTGTCTGAGCCCAGGGCCACACAGGCGGGTGCCTGCCTCCGGGTATCTGGATGGACGGGGGACCGCAGGCTGCTCTTTCTTTATCCGTAGCCCATTTATTGAGGGGGACCCCGTGGCTGGCAGGGGTCAGTGTGACCTGCCCTGGGGTGGACACAGCCAGGTGGGCAGTTACTGACGGCTCGTCTGGGGCCTGACGGACCTGGGGTGGCACCCCCTGGCTGCGGGACGAGCTTGGGCCAGTGAGTTGACTTCTCCTTGCTCCCGCACGGGGCAGAATGGGGACAGGAAATGGCGATGACCTGGGAGGGCCACTAGAGGGGGCGCAGGGTGAAGCCCGTGAAGTGCGTGGTCCAGGACCCAGCACACGGTAGGTGCCCACTCACTGCTTCATGTGCGGGTACTGGGTGGTCGCCATGGCCACCCAGAGCACAGCCCGGCTGGCCTTGTCCTGCTGTCCCCAGCCCCGCCCCCACGGTCCCCCACTCCCGGGCCTCACCCTGCAGGGCAAAGTCCATGATGCTGGGGTCCAGGGCATCCACCTCGGGGTTCATGTCGGTGCTGATGTTGACGAAGTCCACGGGGGTCCTGCCCATGGCGGGCTGCGGGAGGGGGCCGGGGCTGGGGTCGGGCAGGGCGTGCAAGGGCGGGGTCTGGGCCGGAGCCGGGGAGTCGGGGGCCAGGTGGGCCTGGGGCTGGACCTGGTGGTGCAGGGGGACGGCCTGCAGGGACAGGGTCATCAGGGGCTGCGGGGGGAGCTGGGAGATGGCCAGGCAGCTGTGGGCCACGGCCACCGAGGTAGCGTGAGTCAGCACGGGGGTCTCGGGCTCCCCCGCTCTGCCGGGTCGCCGGCAGCTCTCCGGCCGGTCTGAGATCAGCTTGTCCAGCTCCTCTGCAAACAGGAGGGAGCCATGACTCCGAGCCCACCCTGCAGGGACCAGCCCCCAGCCCAGGCCTGGAGCCAGGTCCCCGTGCTACCCCCTGAGGGAGCTTAGCCAGTCTCTGGGACTCTCTGAACCTCTGTCTCCTCATCTGTGCGATGGCATCCCATGCTACACACAGGGTGGCTGTGGAGCTGTAATGACACTCACAACAGTGCCACCGAGGAGTGAGAGGTGCCATCAGTCATGCCATCTCCTGTCAGCACAGGCCTGTTGCCCTAGGACCGCCCTGCACTGGGGGGAGAGGCTGGGAGGGTGAGGCCCAGGAGGCTGAAACAGGACCGGGCCGTCGGGGCTCACCGGGGTTGGCCATGCTCCGGTGGATGGCGGCGAGGTCTTTCCTCTTCCACTTGTGCATCTCCTCCTCCATCTTGTCGATGCGGGCCAGGTTCAGCGCCCACAGGCAGCCCTTGCGGGAGGAGCCGCTCATCTTGTTCTCCACCTTCTCGAAGCACTTGTTCAGGGACAGGTTGTGCCGCACCGAGTTCTTCCAGCCGTCCGGAGCCGTCTGCAGGGAGATGTGGGCACTTGGGGGACCTGCCTGTGGACCCCTGCCTCCCTCGGTGGTCACAGACTCAGGTCCCCCGGGCGGGATGCGGCGGGAGCCCAGGCAACGGGACAGCACTCGATGCTCAGCCTCCAGGTGGGGAGGCGAGAGGGAGTGGTGGGGACTGCGGCAAGAGGAGAGCTCCTGCCCCGGGGAAGGGGGAGCCACAGCGGAGCCCGGCTAACGGAGAGGACGTGAGCCGCAGCCCAGGGCGGCCGTGGCTTCCTGTCTTTCTCTCCATCATGAATGGGGTAGCCAATGGCTCGTCAGTAGATGAAGATACTGAGGTTCACAGAGGTGAAGGCTCTTGCCTGGTCTGTGTTCTGCACGTGATGTTTCAAGGAGTCTGTGCTGAAGATGGAGGCTGGGACCTCCACCTCTACCCTCTCCTTCCTGAGAGGTAGGCGAACTCCTCTTCATCCATCAGAGCCCAGTTCAAATGCCCCCTTCTCTTTTAAAATGCTTCTGGGTGGGTCTGTGTGCATGTGTCCCCACGGCCGGGTACACAGACCAGGGGGCCCAAGACCAGGGCCCGGTTTAATCTAGAGCCGGCCCTGGATTTGGTGGTGACAGGGGAGGCTGGGTGGCTCCTGTCCCCGTCCCTGGTTGGAAGCCTCACCTTGAAGTAGGGGAAGTGCTCCTTCATGAAGCTGTAGATCTCGCTCACCGGCAGGCTGCCCGTCTTGCTGTTCTTGAGGGCCATGGCGATCAGACAGCTGGGCCGAGAGACGGGACAGGGTGGCCGTGAGGGCTCCCAGGCCAACAGCCCCAGGTCGCCTCTGCCAGGAAGCCTCCCCTGCTTGACCAGCCCCTGCACACTCACTGTTAGCCCTTTTCATGGCCCAGTATCTTTCCTACCCCATGTCCTTCTGCTTGACCCTGGGTTTAGCCATTGGTATTGATCTAAGGACAACCTTTACCCTCCCTGTCTCCATAACTGGTGTCTGTGGGCCTCCACCCTTTACCTAGGTGCTTCCCCCGCCCTCACCATCACCTAGTATTCTGATAACTTTCTGCATTTGAGGACACCTAGGTTCAGAGAGCCAATGCTACTTTCCCAAGGTCACACAGCCTAGGAGTGATGGAATGTCCGTGGGTTCTCAACCCCGGGGCTTGACTGACAATCTGTGGTCATTCCTGAGAACAGATTCCACATGGGAAGTCTGGGCCACTGTGTCCAGCTGTCTGCGCCATCCCGGGGCAGCCCTCAGCCCTCTCCACCGGTGCCACCCGGGCCTCACCTGTAGGAGTAGATGGGCTTGGGGTAGTGCTTGGGGTGCAGCTGCTCCTGCGGTGCATGCACTGCCATGTGGGCCTGGGGGTACGAGGGCCGTGCCCCCAACGGGGGGCCGTAGAGGCCCACAGGAAGGCACTTCCCGCAGCAGAGAGAGAGAGGGGATGAGAAGGTGCAGCGCCACACGAGACCGCCCACCCGTCCCTGGGCCCGTGACCGCAGAAACCACGGGTCTCCCCCCCACCCACGGGAGTTCCCAGGGGCCACGCGGTCGTGGGGGGACAGTTATCCCCACGTGCCTGGTGAGTCAACTGAGGCTCAGGGAGGTCCCTGGCTGGCCGGAGGCAGGGTCCTCTGCCTCTGGGTCCAGGGCTACCTGCTGGGCTCCCGGGGGGAGCGGGAACTGTGGCTGGGTCCCCGGTGAGTACAGCTGCGAGGGGTCCTGCAGGCCAGAGGGTGGCTGGCCCCCCACGGGGAACTGGCTCATCTGCTGGGGCCAGGAGAGGAGAAGACAGAGGGTCAAGGTGGACCGGGCAGCCCTGGGGCAGCCCTCGCACTCGCCGACCCACACTCGCCACTTACACTGGCTCCGTGGCTGGACAGGGGGCCCAGGCCCAGCATGCCTCGGGGCGCCATGCCCGGTGGGCCGTGGAGCAGGGGGCCTGGGGTGGCTCCCACGTGCAGGTCGGCTGCCCCAGCCAAGGCTCCTGTAGGAGGCAAGCCGAGAGAAAGCCCCGTGCTGGAGGGATGGTGGACAGAGCCATCCCTCACCCTCAGGACCGGGCACATGGTAGACGCTTGGCTAATCACTTTGCTGGGGCGTAGTGGTGAAAAGTGGGGTTCCCGCCAGCTGTGTAACCTGGGGCCAGCCTCAGTTTCCCTATTTGTACTCGAGCCCCTGGTGTTACCTGTTACTACCTATGAAGTTGCTGTGGGGGTTAAATGAGATAATATTTACCAGTGAGTGTAAGTCAACAGTAAATAACAACGAGGAGGAGGCTTTAATACCCTCCTTAAACTCGAACACCGATTTCTTGTTCATCCCATGGCACCCGGGACCTCTAGGTTGAGATCCAGACCTTCTTGCCTTTCCTCCCTTTGCCAAGCCCTGCTCTTCTGCCAAGGGTTGGCACTGGTAGAGCCTCCCCCGGGGCCGGGCCCAGGGCAGACATTGCTAATCCATCTCCGATCCTCACTGCACCAGCCTGACTTGGGGCAGCCACCTCTAATCAAGCACAGCTGACTTCCAAGATGGAGCTAGCCCTGGGGGCCGTTCTAGAACATTGTCACTGTAGGTGAAGAAACAGATCGGAGAGGAGAGCACTTGCCCAAGAGCACACCACTGTCCCCTGGGGTCCTACATGAGGATTAGGAAACGGACCCTAATCAGCAGGCCAAAGGCGGCCCACAGGCTGGTGTGTAAATAAAGTTTTATTAACACATGGCCCCACCTATCCGTTCAAATACCATCCATGGCTGGTTTGGGGTACATGGCAGAGTCCAGTGGTTTTGACAGAGACTGTGTGACCAACAAGGCCTAAATTACGTATTTCTGGACCCTTTACAGAGAAAGCTTGCAGACCCGGATGTACATGTTTTAATCGAGAATAATTTCTTCCATGAAAGAAAGGATCCCCAATGCTGACTCTGCCACTCTGGGTGTCTTCAATGTTCCGTGGCAGCTGCTTTTGGCCATTGTGTCTTTAAAGCACTGGATTCATTTGCTATAATTGCCATTAGCTGTCACTTATGGAGTACCTAATTGTGTGTCAGGATTCCCTTGGAATCTTCTAGAACATTGGGGTGGTAGAGTTCCTGTAAAGGACTGGACAGCAAATATTTTTGGCTCTGCCAGCCATCTGGTCTCTGTCTTCTTTGTTTTTGGACAGAGAAACATAAGGCCATTTTTAGTGTTTGCAAAAATAGGTTGTCGGCTGCATTAGTTTGGGAAGATGGACCTGTCATTCAAGGGAGCGAGCGACAGGGAACCTCAGCTCACCCTGGGCCTGGCACACGGTAGGTAAAGGGCGAATCTTCCCTCGGAGGAAGATGGACTCAGCCCAGAGAGGTGGACTGACTTGTCCGTGGCCACACAGCGGGGCAGGGAGCCCCCTCCCCTCTGCCGCCTTGCCTTGTCCCCCCTGGAGCCTACCTGGGTGTGGATGTGGCACACTGGGGCCACCCAGGTCCATGCGGCCACTCGCCATCTGCTGCAGCCGAGGCACGTCCACAGCCGTGAGCCACGAGAGTGACTGCAGGTCCCCTGGGAGGTCCTCGTCATTGGCAGAAGGCAGGAGCCTGTGGGAGGAGGGGAGCTTGGGCGGGAGGGGAGCCGTGGCCAGTGCCTGGGGCTTCTCCACCTCGGGAGGCCCCTCAGCCCCCGTCCCCAAGCCACTCCCGTGCAGCCTGTGCGTCCTTGGGGCTGGCATGGGACCCCAGCCCAGGACCCTGTCTGGAAGCCACATTGCTGTCCCTGCTCCCTCCGCCCGCCGGACCCCTGCCAGCACCTAGTCCCCGAGGAGTGACATGGGGGGGGGGGCAATTTGGTCCCTCCCTGGGTGTGAAACCCTGTGTCGCCCAGGGTGGGTCATTATTAAGACCAGCTGGGTGTCCCCAAGACACCAACTGGAATTCTGAGAGTCCAGAGTCCTGCGGGGCACCTTTGGGACACGCGGATGCAAAACTCCAGCCCTCAGTTCACTGGTGGGGTCAAAGGCAGGTGCTCTATGGCATCGAGGAAGGTCACTGTGACCCGTGTGTGACTGGGGTCCCCCCACAAGAACCTCATCGTGTGGAGGCTCACATTCCAAAAAAAAAAAAAAAAAAAATCCAGAATCTGAAACACTCTGGTCCCAAATGTTTTGGACAAGGGACACTCAGGCTGTGGTCCCACGTGACACATGGGGACACCGAGTGGGAGCACTGAACCACTCCCTCCAGGTTCCACAGGACCTGGTGGGGCTGGGACCTGCCCGCCACCCCTCCACCTGGCTTTCCCGGGGGGAAGAGGCCCCCCCAGTGCCAGGCGGGCCCCCCAGCTGGGAACGTGGCTCCCTGGTGACCCCGCAACCCTGTCCTCGAGGCTCACTGAGCACCAGGCGTCAGGATGGCATTTTTCTGCACTGTGACACGGTGGCACTCAGCCCTGACCAGACGCCACCGTGTGTGGCACCCACACGGCCAGGGGCGGCCTCCTTTGTGCCCAAGGAGCTCACAGCCCCCCCTCTCGGCTCCAAGTCTCCAAGGCCCCGTGTCGGGGCCCAGGGTGCGGCGGGCGGGGCCAGGTGGCAGCACAGCCGCGGTTTCCTGGGGCACCCGGTGGCCCGTCCCTCATCTGCGGGGCCTCCGGCTCGCGCCCTCCCCGGCTCCCCTCCTTCCCTTGTGTTTTGGGGCCACGATCAGAGTTGCCATGGACACCGCTTCTCAGTTGTCACAGGACCTGGGCCCTGGGCCCACGGAGCTGGCATCAGGTGACCGCCCGCTGCCCCCGCGATTGGCTGCCTCGAAGGGAAACACAGCCCGGAAGCGGTTTGAAAACTCAGCTGGCCCGTGTCAGGGCAGCAGTTGGCCCGGCTGCTGTCCCCCGGTGGCCCATTGTGTGACAAACGACTGTTGCCCTGTGGCACGTGGCCCCCATTGTCCTGGGGTCTCCAGGCTGTTGTCTCTGAGGCCCCCCGGCTGCCGACCCTTCAGCCTGCTGGTAACTCATCGGACTGAGTGACAGCCACGGCCCCGTCCTGGGCAATGCCATCTGTCCCCCCGGTCCTCGGAGACCACGGGGAGAGGTGGAGGGGCTGGGCCCGCTGCGCCGCAGCAGGAGGCGACTGGCCACACGCACCCTCCCTCCTGGCCCCCGGCCAGCCAGCCTCCCGGTGTGGCCGAGCCCACCCCCTACAACCTGCTGTAGCTCCCCATTGCCCTCGCTGCTCTTAGTCCTGGAGAGGAGAAGAGGGGATCTCTGATGGCAAGAGGGGGACCTCACAAAGCTCTCTGAGTGGTTGGCAGGGGGTTCCTAGACACCAACAGGGAGCACATTCTCTGGCAGTGGGTGAAGCCAACGGGCCATATGAGTAGTAGTTAGTAACTCAGGCTCTGGATCCTACTCTGGGCTTCCTTGAGCCACTGGCTTAACCTCTCTGAGCCTGTTTGTCATCTGTGAAATGTGGAGAATCCTTGTTCCTGTCTCATAGGACACCACGAGGATTGAGTGTGTGGCCCACAGCAGGGGGCATGAGCATGACTGGGCTGCTGCTAATATTAATACCAAGGTTAATTGGATGGTGAATATTAGGTTCCCAAGGGGAACCTGAGGTCATATAGACACCCGCCCCCGCCGCCATCGCTATTTATTGAGCACGTTCTGGACACCAGGGGTTATAAGCCCTTCTATTCTACATGAGGAGAAACTGAGACCACTAGAGTCACTTAGTGCTCAGCCTGGAGGAGGCAGCAGGTGAGGCTGAGCATGGGGGAGGCTGAGGGAGCGATGCTGTCTGAATGTCCTCATTTTCTTCCCTGCCATCTGTGACCCCGCGGCAGGAGCAGCAGCCAGCCTGCCTCGCCCACCTGAGGTCACACCTCCAGCCCTTTGCATTCCCAGACTTCAGCTGCCTGCCACCCTCTTAACGTCAGATGTCACCTGATGGCACCTCGTGTACCTGGGGAGGACGGCTCCAGAGTCCCACGTCACCTGTGTCTCACCCACTGTGGTGCCACTTAGGTGCCTGCTCGGCCGGTTGAGTCAGGCTGACCCTGTGTAGCCTGCCCTGGGGACGTGGCCAGGACCTTCACGTCTATCTGCATCCCGGGGCCTTGCGGAAACCCGGGCTATTTTACAGATGGGGAAACTGAGGCCAGACGGAGCAAAATCCATTGGCTGAAAGAAAGGCAGCTGGGGCTCGAACCCAGGTCCTTCTGTGCCGACCCTGGGTTGTTCCAGTGGCGCTGCAGGCAGAGGGTCTGACATCTACTTGGGGAGGCGCCACCCTGACCGGGGTCCCAGTGCAGAACTGTGCCAAACAGCAGCGTCTCCTGGGGTTGGTGGAAATGGGGGGTCCGGCCCAGCTCAGGCCCCGGGTCTTCACCTTGGGGTTCCCAGCTATGTTCTGGGGGGGAGGACAGCCTTGAAGGGGTATGGCCAGGGCTGGGGCCAAGTGCCAGCTTTGGCTGGACAGGTCTGGGATGGAGTCCTTGCCACCCCGGGAGCGTGACCTTGGGCATGGGCTGGGGTCCTCACGCCTCCTTCCCGGGGTGGCTGGGAGGGCGGCTTGGCCAGTGCGCTCAACTGTGCTTCCCGCCCCACCCTCCCTTCCCAGGGGTGCAGGCCCCAGCCCTCCCCCCGCCTCGGGCCTCCCAGAGGGTCTGTTCCTCTAGCTGTCCCATGAGGAGCCAGACACCGTCTCCACGTGCCCAGGCTCCTGCAGACCTCACTGTGGGGTCCCCATCAGGTCCCCTCGCAGCCAGGCCTCTGCTCTGGGCATCCTGGGGACCGGGGTGAGCAGGGCTAAATGCACCATGGCCTAAATGGGCATCTTGTCCCCATACCCTGTCCCCACTGTCCCTGCACATTGGCGCCCACTGCTCCAAGCGCCCCTCACCAAGGCCCGCGGTTCCCTCCCTCAGGACGGCCACAGGGCCCAGCCCCACTCCTTCCCAGTGTCTTGCTTTAGAGAGTGACCTGCAGGCTCAGGAACCACTCTGGCCTCCCGGCTGTCGTCCCCCAGAGAGGCACTCAGTCCCCACCTCCGTTCTCCTGTGTGAAGTGGGTGTGGGTGACGATCCTAGCCATGGCACGGGTGCTTCTCACCCCAGGACTGGCACGTGGGTGGGGGCAGGTCTCGGGGACTCGGTCTGTCATCGTGCAGAGCTCGGGGATATTTCCTGATAGGTGTGTGTGAGAGAGAGACAGACGGACAGACAGAGACGGACATCCTACACCAGCCTCCGGAGTGGGGGTCCCCTCTGGAGACAGTGACAGGGCTTTTGCAATCCAAAGGAAAGGACAAGCCTGGGACCCCCCAGTCTCCTGTGCCCTCCCTGGGTCTGTCTCTCCGGCTTCTGGCTGAGTGGAAAACCAGGCCCTGTCCCCTTGGGTCACCTGCTGCCTGCCAGAGGCCACCTGGGGGGAGCTGAGCAGGAAGAACTTCAAAGGCCCAAACCCCTCCCCTCTGCTTCCTCCCCCATCTCTGGCCCTCAGGTGCCCCCTCCGTCTGTCCTGACTCCCTCCCACGTGCTGTGTGTCCATCTCTCTCTCTCTCTGCAAGCGTCTCTGTCTTTGTCACTGTGATGGAGTCCTGGCCTCACCCTTCCTGATTAGTGACATCAGACGGGATCCTGAACCTTCCTGAGCCTCGGTTTTCTCATCTGCAGAATGGGGTAGCGGGGAGGGAGTAAAGCTCTTAGTAAGCGTGCCTCTCCTCTTCCCTCTTCTCTGACAGGGCTTCCGGGACCCCCGACTCTCACAGCTCCATCTCTGTCCCACACACCCAAAGTCACCCACCCCGAGTCCCTGTGTCCACACAGGGCTGCCCAGAGCCACTGCGCCAGGCTTGCGGGGAAGAGTCCGTGAGCCTGCAGTGGACGCCGCCCGACCCCCAGGCAATCCCCTACACCTCGAGCCAGGGAGCTGGGCCCCCGCGCCCCCAGCCAGCCCTGGTGACCCTGTGCTCCAACCCGGGGCAGTGTGTGACGCTGCCCTGGGTCTGCAGAAGCACTGTGGGCCCTGGGAGGGGACAGTGCCACTCTGCCTCCTGCAATGAGCGCAAGGGTACCTTCCTCTGTGGCTCCATGCCTTCTGTTCCCTCCCAGTGGACACCTTTCCTGTCCCCTCTGCACCTCTCAGCATCTTGCTCAGGAGTCCTTAACAAGGTCACCTTGTCAGGCGTCCCTTTCCTCTGAGCCCCAGGGAGCCCTGCTTTGCCACAAGCCTGTACCTTCTGAGCCCGGCTGGTATCCAGGGGGAGAGAGGTGCTGTGCCCCCCCCCCCAGCCCTGAGGCCAGGCACAGGGAGGAGGCGGGGACAGGGGCCACCTCTCTGCCACTACGGGTGGTCTCAAGAGCTCCCAGGAGCTCACACAGAGCTGTGCACACAGTGGGCGCCCAATAATTATACCCTGAGCCACTGGGCAAACATACCAGCTCCCTGCACACCCCATCTGAAGGGAGCAAACCCTTTCTGAGTGTCTTGTCCTGATCGAAGGCCACTTAGAGGCATAATCCCGACCTTGGCCCTTTGACCCCATCGAGAGCATGACTGGGCAAGGTGTGCGTGTTACCGCGGTCCCATTAGCCAAATGAGGATGCTGCGGCCAGGGAGGAGGGACAGGCCTTGGGTCACTCAGCAGGGAGCTAAGGAGAAGGAACTCCACCTCTAGAGCCGGTGGCCCCGCCCCTGCCCCAAGCCCCACCCCTGTCCAGGCCCCACCCCTAGCCCAGGCCCCACCCCCACCTCAGGCCCCACCCTGCCCCAGGCTCCACCCCTGTCCAGGCCCCGCCCCTGCCCAGGCCCTAGGCCCCACCCCAGCCCCAGGCCCCGCCCCCAGGCCCCTACCCCAGGCCCCGCCCCCACCCCTGCCCAGGCCCCGCCCCTGCCCCAGGCCCCGCCCCCATTCCTTCTCCCTGCTTGAGGAAACCTGCTCTGAATTCCAGAAGATTCTAGCCCGGTGCTCTCCAGCAGGTTATCTGCTAGGGAAGATGGCTATTTACAACTAAATGTAATAAAACGAAGTAAAATGGACAGATTCGGTTCCCTGGTCCACCAGCCACATTTCAAATACCCAGTGGCCACATGTGGCCAGTGTGGACCCAGCGTGTCTCCATTGTCCCCAGGCGGCAGTGGTCAGCAATGTTCCTATCAACCCTAATAGGAGAGCCGGTGGCCTTTCTACAGTGCCTTGAAACAACAGGACCTTGGATTTAGGTTTGGAAATTAGGAGCTGGTTTCACGGAATTTTGAGTTGAACATATTTCATGATGAAAGATCCGCCCCCCCACCCCCAGCAAGAGGGGTACAGGCCCCCGGGGCTGCGTGGCTTCCGGAGCTGTGTCCCAGGAGGACCTCAACCTCCAGGAGCCCTTTAGCAGGAGCCCAGGGAGGACCCGCCAGGCCCCTGGTGGATGGCAGATGAGGGGGGACCCTCTACAGGGAAGTCCCCTGGTCACACCTCCAAACTTCCACCATCGTGGGCAAGCCAGGGCCGGCCCCTCCAGGCCGCGGCTTCCCCAGCTCTAAAGCCACAGCAGCAGCTCAGGGGCCCCTCGGGGCCCACCAGCACTCAAGCCCGGGGAGGCAGAGCAGGGGAGGCCGAGTGACCCGGGCAGGGGACTTCCTGTGCTGGGCCTCAGTGTCCCCAAGGGTAAAATGGGAATAACAATGGCACCCACCCTAAGGCACTTGCTGAGAGTGTGGTCACAGTCCCTAAAGTATCAGAGCAGAGGCGGCTTCTGGCTTTCTGTTGAAAAAGCAGGTTAAACTGTTAGTTTGGGGTCCCCTGGGGGGCGTGGCACCCCTGGAAGTCCTTCTTAGTGAGTACAGAGTTTTGGGGGATAAACGAAAATTAAAAGAGCCTCCGGGCACTCCAGAGCCCCTGGGGAATCCCGTGGCTCACCAGCAGCCGCTGTCCCCACCCTGCCAAGCGGCTCGCCTGGAGTTTCAAAGCTTAAGGATATTCAAGGTCCTGAGAGGGACCATCGCCCCCCTTCAGACACAGGAAAGGTGAGGTCAAAACCCAGAGCCGCTGGGCACGCGCACCTGTCCTCCCAGTGGCTCGGGAGGCCGAGGCAGGAGGATCTCGAGTTCAAGGCCAGCCTTAGCAATGGTGAGGCCCTAAACAACTCCATGAGACCCTGTCACTAAATAAAATGCAAAATAGGGCTGGGGTGTGGCTCAGGGGTCGAGGGCCCCTGGGTTCAACAAACAAACAAAACCCAGAGTCACAGCAGCCCCAGGTACCCTGCCCCAGCACGTCCTGCCCGACACTCTCGGGCCTCGGTTTCCCCATCTGAAATACGGTGGGGGTGGGGTGAGCCACTCCTGTCTCTGTAGGGCTGCCACTGTGACACCCGACCTGTGGGGACACCCAGCTGGGAGACCCTGAAGATGGGCAACAGCCTGAGCAGAGACGGAAGGCTTTGGTCACAGTCTGCAGGGGTCATTGCCAGGGGTGCCCAAGGGAGGGGCCAGACCTCATCAGAAGCGAGGTGACCCCTGGGAAAATCCACTTCAGACTCCTGCTCTATGTCAGCACGGCCCACTCCCTGGGGGCCTACCGTGTGCTGGCACCGCCCTTCCGAGTCTCCCAGGAGGCCCGGCCCTCGGCTGCACCACGTCCTGAGCCCACTCCCACCTGGAGCCCGGCTGTGGGGCCTCCCTCTGCAGCAGGACAGCCTGGTGGCCACGGCCTGGGCTTCGGGGCTCGGTCGGGCCTGGGTGTGAACTCCCCCCAGCTGCTGCACCTGCCCGTGGTCCCCCGCCTCCCTGGCCTCAGTGGGCTCCTCTAGGGGGCACCAGGCCCGGCCCAGCCCACGAGGCGTGGTGAGCATCAGGGGGACCATGCAGGTGGGTGCTCACCCCTGGGAGCCCCCTCTGAGAGCTCGGACCTGGAGGCGAGGGCCATGTGCCCTGACCCTTCCCACACTCCTGTGCGCCAGGCCCTGCTCTGGCAGATGAAGCTCCTCGAGTCCCAAGGAGGACGGGCTCAGGGCGCGCCCCCTGCCTGCTGGGCCCTGAGGTCTGCGTCTCCGCCATCTCCCAATGCCCAGGGGGTGGCCGCCTCTCCTCCCCCTCTCACAGGGCAGGTGGCCGAGGCCCAGGGTTGAGGTGACGTGTGTCAGTCCCCCAGCATGTTGGTGGAGGACCTGGGCATCGGACAGCCCATGCCCACCTGGGGCCCCTTCTCTCGAGGCTGCTCCAACTGGTGCAGAATAAACCAGGCCAGGGGCAGGAGGGGCCAAGCCTCATTAAAAAGGATCAGGCTGCCATGTGTCTCCACGGGGACAAAGCCACTGGTCACAGGACACTGTGGTGGCCCTGGGAGACGCAAGGTACCACTGGAGTCCAGCTGTCCTGCGCTGACCAGGCGATCAACCCAGTCACTTAAATGAACCATGTCCTTAATTATTCAGTCACGTTGCCCGAGGGGTGGAAGATAAACCAGCAGAGCAGGGCACTGGAGGGAGAGGGACCTTGGGCAGGTAACTCAACACCTGAGGACCTCCCTGTCTTCATCTGCCACTTGGAGGTGAGAAAAGGGCCTGCCTGCTGATTCCAAGGTAAACCACAGGCATTGTTTACATGGTACAGTGGCTCTGGAAGGGCACTGCAGAAATGTTTGCAGAGGGGATGAATTTAACCCCTAATAGCTAGAGCAGTCTGCCACTTTCTGAACCTGCCACTTTCTTTAAAACCCATCAGGAGAGCAGACATTGACCTCTTTGCTATGGTCTGGCCCTTGGCCATCTTCTTCCCACTCTGCTCTAGCAAACCTGCTTCCTCTGAGTTCCTCAAATATTCTAAATTCTCATCCATCTTAAGGCCTTTGCACATGCTATTCTCTCTGTCTGGAATGCTGTTCCATGCACTCATTTACAGCCGGCTCTTTCACAACCAGATAGCTTTTTTTCAGAACAGACAGCTGGCTTAGGACCTAGTGTGCGTGCATGTGCATGTGCGTGCATGTGCGTGTGCGTGTGCGTGTGCGTGTGTGTGTGTGTGTGTGTGTGCATGTGTTTCTGGAGGATGAAATTGCAAGATCCCAAAAGAGGGGTGGACCCCGATAATGCTCCCACCTCCTTGTCCATGGGTGGCTGAGACCTCCTTCTACCCACCGTGAGGGTGAGGATGTAAAGATGTCAGGACAGCCCCTCGCCGGGCAGACGCCCCTCCCCTGCAGGTTACAACTGGTGGGTGGGGCGTCCTGATAGGAACCTGACCCCCCCCCCACACACACACACACAGTGGGTGGGGAGGGTCTGGAAGAGGTTTCTCATGGCTCAGAAACCTCTGCGTTTCCCTGGACGCGGTATTTCTTGTGCGATGCTGGTCTGTGCCTCCATTTCTCCAGTGACTAGTAAACCTATTAAATGAGTATCTACTATGCGCCAGCACTGCAGTTCACAGGTGAGGAGGTCGCCATGAGAGAGGGGAAGGACGTTCCCCAAGGTCACCCTGATTCTTAGGGCAGGGGCTGAGGTGGGGAAGTAGATGTGGCTCTGAGAAGCCGAGGGCTCATTGGGCCTCCTCGTGTCCCTCCAGGCCTCAGTGCCGGTCCCTGAGAGGAACTTCTCGGAACTCTAGAATAAGTTCCAAAGTCGAGGGCAGGTGACTGGTGACTGTAGCTCTGTCCCTCCCCAAACGTGTGGCCAAGTCATGTCTGGGGGCCTCCATGTCCACGTCTGGAAACCCAGGTCATGCGGGGCCTGTCTCAGGGTTTTACTGGGAAGACGGTCACTAAGCACCTACTGTGTGCCAGGACCTCCAGGGTGGACCTCCCTCTCTCCACCTGAGCTAAGAAGGAACGCTGTTCACCCCCGGGAAGCAGGAGCTGCCCGCCACAGCGTTGCTCGCTAGATCCCACTTGTCCCCAGGCCCTGGTCCCTGCTCAGTATCCGTGGGGCCGAGGGCTGCGGCCACTGCGCTGAGCCCAGACTGCGGACGGCTCCCCGGGGAGGGCTCCGCCCCCAGCTGCTGGCCCCGCCCTCCCTGCGCTCAGCCATTGACAGCCAACGGCCAAACTGGCCCCAGGGGACGGTGGCAGGCTGCTGGGCCCGGGCTGCCTGGGGGCTGGACCGGCTGGACCAGCAGCCCGGGTAGTCCCCAAGCATTCTCTGGAGACACAGGCCAGCGAGTGAGAAGCCCATAAACTTCTCCAGGTCTATTATTTGGGGAGAAAAATGGGAGTGGCTGGAAGCGGGGACTCACTGCATAATCAGCCCCCGCCCCATGAGAAAGCGCTGGGTCCTGGGGCCAGCCGAATGCCTTGCCCCAAGCAGCTGCAGGTCCTCCCCACAACCGGAGAACTGGTTCTATTTCACAGAAGAAGAAACTGAGGCTCAGAGAGGAGCAGTGACTTGCCCGGTATCACACAGCAATGAGGTCATGGAACACTTATGTTGGACCAGCTGCTGTGCTTTTATCAGTAGGACACAGGGTTGGGGGCACAGTGTTCCGAGGGTGTGGCAGTTCCAGATTCTAGTCCCCACTTGACCTGTCACTGTAAGGCCTCATCGATTTTGGGGGTGGGGGGCCGATACTGGGGATTGAACCTAGGGGCACTCCACCACGGAGCCACATCTCCAGCCCTGTTTTTTATTTTATTTAGAGACAGGGCCTCACTGAGTTGCTTAGTGCCTTGCTTTTGCTGAGGCTGGCTTTGAACTCCCGAGCTGCTGGGAGGACAGGTGTGCTCCACCGCGCCTGCTGCAGCTCATCTTAAGGCGTTTAAACTGGCTGAGCCTTGATTTCCTCATCCACCAAATAGGTGCTAGAGAGCTGCCCTCGTGGGACGGGATGTGGGGGTCTAGCTGGGATGGATGCTGAGACCTGGCCCAGGAAGGACAGGCTCATGGGAGACACGGAGGCGGCACCTAGTGTTGGCCATGCTTATCTGCCTGCTGGGTACCTTGGAAAACCACCCTGAAACCCTGCGAAAAGGACAGGCCGTGCCCGGTGGGGCACCTGGGCACCCCTAGGTTCAGGGTTGATGGGGGACGGGCCTGCTTCTCATCCCTGCTCTCCTGGACCCTGCCTCTGCCCGATGGCCAGTGAGCGGGGTGCACACTGCCAGGCCCCAGGAAGTGTGCTGTCTGCTGTGCCCTGATTTGGGGGAGACACTCAGAAGCATGGGGCTGAGCCTGTTGGAAGCCCTGGAGCAGCACCTGGGGACGTGGATTCAGAGATCCACCCCCCCCCCCCGCCCCCAACTTCCCACCCAAAGGCCCTGCACAGACCTGTCCCCTGCAGACCTGGCTCTTTCATGTAACTAAGTGGTACAGGTAACAGTGACTGCTAGTTTGTGGTTCTTCTTGATTTTGGGGGGGGGGTTAGTTGCCAATGGACCTTTATTGTGTTTGTTTTTATGAGGGCCTCCACATGCTGGGCACGCGCTCTACCGCTGAGCCCCAGCCCTGCCCGGCTCTGGGGTTCCTGTTCTACCTGCTTTACTGACTGAGTCCTCCTGGCACCTGAACGAGGGATGTGCCTAACGGTGCCCATTTGAAAGAGGAGGACACTGAAGCCACCAGGCCTGTTCCAAAGCTGCGCTTGGGGCAGCGCGTGTCTGATCCCGGTAACTCTCTGACCCTCTGACCCCCCACCCTCTGGGGCGCTCAGGAAGCTCTTCTAGGCAAGAATAAGAAGCCACATCTTGTGGCCCTGGGGAGGGCCAGCCCTGGGGGAGGACCAGCCCTCTCCCTGGCTTTGTTAGGAGGCAGAGAGGTCCACACAGTGCCTGCTGGGTGCTGGGCACTTTCCTAAGCAATGTCCCATCTAGTCCTCCAGGGGCCGTTTTGCTTACCCCCCGGCACAAACCTATGAAAGTTCAAAGGCGAAATTGCCCAGGATCGTGCAATGAACCAGCAGCAGAGCCAGAAACAGCGATTTAGTTGTCATAACCACACGGGGCCTGGGTAGGATTCCCATCTCCCTCTTACAGATCAGGAGAGTGGGCCTGAGAGCCAGGCACACCCCCACCCCTGTAATTCTGTACCCCCTGTTAGCACTGGAAGGAAGCCTCAGTCATGTGATCCTGGGAAAAGCCCCTTCATTTCTCCGAGCTTCGGCCTTCCTCACCTGGACAGTGGGCCGTCCCAGCGCTGGGCACCTGGCCCGGCTGCTCCCACAGCAGGCTTTCTGCAGACATCTGCCTGAACTGGAGGCCTCATTTGGTCCCTAGAAGGCAGCCTCCGTCTGGGGCCCTCAGAAAGCAGCCTCCCTCTAATTGGGGGCTGCTGGCTGCCCCAGCAACATGAGTCCCCAGGAGGGCCAAGCTGCCCCTGGGTAAACAGGGCTGATCCGAGGTGACAGCCTGCTCTTCCTGGGCCAGCCCTGATCCTGCCCCTCTTCCTCAATATCAGCTGTGCCCCCTCAGCCCCAGACCTGGTGTTTGCTCTGGGTTCTGGGGCCCTGGGAACCGGGTCAGGCCTCCGTGGGCTCAAGGAAGGGAGATTGGGAGGGGCAGGTCCCTCCTTTTCCTCTTCCTCTCTCCCAGGGGCTGTGTGACCTTGAAAAAGCCCCTTCTCTCCTCTTGGTCTCAGTTTCCTCATCTGTTAAAGAAGGCGACTGGACGGGTTGGATCCCTCCGGGCCTTTCCAGCTCTGAGGTTAGGAGAGTGTGGGGGAGGGCTCTGAGGACCTCCGTCCACCCCCTCAACTTACTTCATCCTGACTCAAGATTTATTTTGGCCTCAGTTTCCATGTAATTGACTCGTGGGACCCAGGAGACCTAGGAGAGCCCTAAGAGCACCTCCTTCAACAGCATCATTTACGTGATGAGGAAATCAGGCCCAGAGAGGCTAAAGGGCTTGCTGAAAGCCACACGACCAGGCTTGGGACCCAGGAGTCCTGAGCACAACGTTCCAGCATCCAGAGGGAGAGAAGCCAGCTTCCCCCAGAACGCTTTTGAGGGAGGTACATTTCCTAGAGCCCCTGCTAGGGCCCTGGAGGGAAAGCAAGAGCCACTGTTGTCACCAGGATGGCCAAACAGTCCCTAACCCAGGAGGGACCTCTTTTGGAGGGGACAAGAAACTGCAGGCATTTCAGGGTCCCACTGCACTAGGACAGACACCTTCGGAGACCAACTCTGAAGTCAATACCTTCAAGCTCTTCTGCAAAATCGCGGCACCAAAGCGACAGTTTCAGAAACCACAAACGGCCCAGAACACCTGAAGTCCTCCAAAACACACGGCGGGTTATTGTTGAAGCCCTCACCTGTACTCCTGCGGTGAAGGGTGGTGATTTTGCCCAGAGTTTCGACAGAGTCCTGACATTATGGATGAGATGTCACTTTCTATCATCTCCTTGGGGAAAAGACAAACAGAAAACAACACTCCATCAACGACCGACGTGGACAGGGCAGAGACCCAGCTGCCCACAATTTCCCTGCAATGCAGAAGGACAGAGCTCTAAACCACCAGCAGAACAGGGAATTCCTGCACAAAGCAGGTCACGATCCCAGCGCAATCCTACAAGATTTCAGAGGCAAAGAGAAGCGAGGAGATGAAATCACAGGTTCTTAGGAATTCATTGGGAGAAGGGCAGGGGGACATCTCTATAATCCAAATGTCAAGGTTGGGAAAAACCGTGTACTCTCAAAACAGTCGTCAAAAGAACTTGATTCCCTTCTAGGTCTTCCATTTTTGACCTTGAATCGGTTATGATCACTTTGAAAATTAAAAATAATAATAATAAAAATAAAGGGGAAGCTTGATGTGTCACTGGGTTTTTCTGGGGGAAGTCTAATCCCTTGTGGCAAAGGAAATCATTCTGCAGGGTCCCTGTCCTGGAAATACCTTGGGACACGACACATGCCCGTGCTGAGGACCGCCACCACTCTCTCTCCACCCCCGCAACGCAACACAAACACAGCCCTAAAAAGAAAACTCCTCCAGGTCCCTAAGTTCCTCAAACTCCAAGCGTGAAACAACACAGAAACCCACCAAAGGTTCTGATCAGTCCCGCCCCCAGAGTCGCCCAGGGAGTCCCAGGAAGCGGAAAAGGGGACCCGCGGCGGACGCCCTGCGGCCCCTGAGCCCGGGGTCTCTACCCTGGAAACGCAAAGCGGGACACTGCCCAGGAGCAGGGCGAGAGGCGGCCCTGCAAGGCGGTACCTGGAGCCGATCCTCGCGGGGCCGCAGCTGCCGGCGCTGGGGGGCGGCCGGGGTTCCGGAGGGGGCTCCCTCGCGCTCGCCCCTCGCGCTCCGCAATTTGGCCGCTGTCGCAGCTCGAACCGTTTTTAAATTTCCCTCTCTGGAGCTGTCCAGCTCAGAGCATGCGCAGTAGCCGTTCGGGGGGCTTTTTCCCCCAAGGGTCAGTTACAGGGCAGGGTCAAGGGGATTGCTTCGGGCGTTTCCCAGCAGCAGCGAGTCTCGCACGCCCCGGGGCGCCGTGTGTGTGTGTGTGTGTGTGTGTGTGTGTGTGTGTGTGCAGGGGGTGCGGTTACAGACAGGATATACAGGGATAGGAACACCCCTCTTTAGACTTTGCCCACAGTGGCAGCCCCTGCACGCCCGCCAGCCTGCGTTCAGGAGCCGCGGGAGGGTGACTTGGGTCAGAATTAAGTTGCAAAAGATGCGGGGACCATTGAGACTTGCAGTCCGTCACGGCCCAGGGGTACAGCAGGTGGCCGGAGGAGGGAGCCTGTCTCCCCCGGAGTGGGGACTGGCCAAGAGGGAGAGTGCGGGCCCCAGGTGGACGCGGATCTGGCCACCTGTGACTTTAAGAGGTTTGGGCCGGCGTCGCCTGGCGCGCGCCTGCAGGGGGCTGCGGAGCGGCGACCTGGAGCCCGGAGCCTCCCGCCGGGCGCCTCCACCTGCCGCGCGCCGAGGGGCGCCCGGGTGGATGGCGGCGGCGAGGCGCGTGGGGCGCCCGGGGTCTGCGCAACTCGTCCCCCTGTCCCGCGCCGAGGGTCAGCGCGGCTGGGCCCGGGTGCCGCGGCGACTTCGCCCGCAGCCCTGGAGGCTGCGGCGGCGCTCGGGGTCCGAGCCCCGCGGAGCCGTTGGCGGGGCCCGCCCGGGAGCCCGCGCTCAGCCCGCCCGCCCCGCCCCGCCGGCGCCCGCCGCGGGAAAGGTGGCGCGGACCGCGGGCGCCGGCGGGACCCGGCGCGGACAAAGGTCTCCCGGCCCCGTGGGGGTTGGCGAGTTGGGTCCCCTGAGAAAGTCTGCGGGTCCGGCGCCCGAACCCTGGAGCCTCGCTTGGACTCGTTGGTGGAGACGGCAGTGACAATAGGGACAGCCACCCTCGTCCTTAAAGCCGGCCCCTCCTTTCTTCCTCACTCTGGTCTCTTAGGGGTCACTAGGGTCTCCTTTTTTTGCAAATGAGGAACTGAAGCCCCGAGCGTGGGTCCGGAGCGCTCGGCCAGGATCAAATCTGCTCCAGCCCACCCCACGGCCCCTGAACCTGGACAGCCTCCCGCTGTCCCTGCAGGGTCAGGCTCAGGCATCCCAACTGCTGCTGCAGTCGTCTGAGGCTGTCCCCACGTTGGGACCGGGAAGGCCTTTTTTTTGTTTAAACCCAGGAGGAAAGTGCCCGGGCTGGGTGTGCCTGCATTTCATTTTCCATCCAGGTGGGCTTGGCACTGGTCCACGTCCTCCTGAATGGCTTTCCTGTGGCACCTGGACGACTCTTCTCCTTTCTTCTCTGTCAGGAGTGAATAGATGGGTTTGCGTGGTCGGGGGGGGGGGGGGGTGGGGTGGGGGGTGGACAAGTTTACAGATGTTAGGTAGGGCATGGCCGTGAAACGTTCTCAGTTTCCATCTCTCTGACCTCATATACTTAAAACCCAGTTTCCTTGGGTGTGAAAGGTAGTTTACATAGTCTGTGTTGCTCTGCGTGTCCGGGAATGACCTGTAATTATTTTGCCTTTTAAGTTATAAGCATTCGAAGCATTTTTTCTAAGAACAAAACAAAACAAAACAAAACAAAAAACAAGTTTTTAACCAAGTAACTTACCAGAAATCTTTATTTGTTAGTTAATGTATTTCCTCTTTTATAAATGTATGCTAGGTCTCAATTTCAAATCACCTGGGTGAATCAGAGCCATAAAAGGGAAAGTTTGGCAATCTTCAATTTTTTAAAAATAGGAGTCTCAGGTGACTCTATGATCAAGCAAGTTGGGTCACCTGTACGGAGGGAGGGATACCTTTATTAAGCTAAAGGAGATCAATACTCTGTGTGTGTGTGTGTGTGTGTGAGAGAGAGAGAGAGAGAGAGAGAGAGAGTGTGTGTGTAGGGCCAGAGATTGAACCCAGGGCCTCACACATACCAGGCAAGCACTCTACCACTGAGTCTCGTCCCCAGTTTGGCCAATACATTGTTTAAATAAAAGAATATGAAGTTCTCCTGTTTCCGTCACCGTATCACCCTTTATCACTTATTCTCACGTTGGGGGCGTATCCCAAGTCTTAGATGGGTCCTGATTTTGCAAAGGTATTTAAGATGCCCTGCCAACAGGAGTTCCATAGGCCTAACAGCGATTTGAGTCGGAGACGCTGCAGGAGGGAGACAAAGGACCAGGTATGTGACTTTAGGTTCCCTCTCCAGGCCTATGGTGTGCAAGGTGCTCTAACCCGGGTCTCTTTTCTTAGATTGTGATAGTTTGATGGTAGGTATTTGCCTGTCCTGTTTAAAGGTAGGATGCCCATGGCCGCCTAAGAAATGTTGGTTCATGAGGTTGACAATGAGCTTAAAATCAACCCTGTTATAACTGGGAATACCAGCTCCTCGGATGCACCACAGACGGACAGTGTTCATACTCAAGGACTACAAATATTAACCTCTTGGTGGTGTTGAAGCAGGTTTTCTCTAATCAGAGATCAATTTTATAATAGATCATGACCATTTCTTCTCCCTTTTCCTAAAAATCTTGCTTTTGCATTGCTTATTCTGATTTTCCCTTGGTGAGGAGGAAATGGGAGGAAGGTCAGGAATGCATGATTGGGAGCATAAATCATCTTACCCAACTAAGCTCTTGCCTTCATTTTCCACCAGGAGACTCTGTTCAGCGACAATCTTTCTTCCACCCTAGCCATTCAGTAGAGACAATTGCACGGTGTGTCTAGGCCTGACAAATGCTAAGGTCTTTTTTCGTGAACCATTAAACTAGAACTGTCCAGAGCCACAGCACGGAGGACGGGGTCTGGCCCATGGTAGGTGCTGTGGGGATCTGTGCTATTTCCACCCCCCCTTACTTTGTTAATTGCTGAAAACTAACTAGGTGGCATTTTCTTATAAGAAATTTCTCAAAGGGAAGTGTATCTGTAGCCGCTCTCCAAGTTCATTCCCGTTATTTCTGATTTCAGGAGATGTACTGTTCAGTAGTCCCAGGGAAGCCGCTGCTGAATGTCTAAAACCTTCTGAGGACAGAGCCCAGGGTTTTCTTCCCCCCTTCTTTCTGTGGGAGACTGTGAAAGTCCTGCTGATCTCTTTGCTTCTGTTAGCATGACGGATACGTGGATTATCGCACTCTTTGGGAGCACGATTGTAGAAGAGCGGCGGCTCGTATGTAACTGTGGTCATACATCTTATTTAATAAAAGGATGTGAAACTCTTGGATGTTTCCAGGAAAAGACCACTAGAATGTTTCAGCATTTAAAAAAAAAATTTTTATTTTTTGCCTATCCTACCAAGATCCAATTCAATTACTGTCCTATTTCTACTTCTTAGGTGAAAACTAGCTAATACAATGAACTCTGGTTAGGAGGGTCATAGGTTCAAGGCCAGCCGGGTCCACTTAGCCAGCTCCTGTCTCAAATTAAAATAAGGGCTCGGGGACTAGATTAGTTTAGCCTGCACAGGGCTTTGGGTTCATTCCCCACACCACGGTCCAAAATGAAGCCCACTAAAGAGCATCTCCCACAAATGTACACAGGCAGGTGGTGGGAGCTCTAATGTCATCTTTTATTTTTATTCTTTTTTTTATAATAAACTCACTTATTTTTGTTAATATCCAGGGATTTCTATTGGAAATAGAAAATTTTTCTTGGGAAAAATTTTCTCAAGGTTCTGAATCAGAATAGGACCCTTTTCTCCAGGACTCCACAAAACAGCTTAAAAATAGTGGATCAGGGGTTCCAGCGTTTGTTTTCATTAGTATAAGGAAAAACTTCTCAAGGATCACACAGTAGTCCTGGACAGCATGTCCGCCTCGGGGTAGAAGGTAGTTAGACTGAGCAGTTGATGCCGAGGGAAAGGGGAGTCACAAGCCAGAAACAAGTCAGATTAGATCTCTGAGGTCCACCCACCTAACCATGTTCTGCATCTTATCCTTGACGCTCAATGCCAAGTCCCCGTAGCAAAGCTTCTGTTGCAAGTAGACAATCAAGTTCCTGCTGCTTTCTTGCATGTTTACATGTAAATGCAGAGGAATGCAAAAATAAGTGATGTGGGGGAGATTTTAATCTGGGCCATTTCTCACCTGATATTACTGAATAGCTCTCTGCACCATGAGACTCTGACTAGATGATTGCCGGGCCCTGAAACATTCTGAGACATTCAGTTTGGGGCATAATCTTAACCTTAGGCATATCTTATTTTTGGAAAGTAAATAGTTAGTCATTTTAACAACAGCAGTTCCACAGGGATTAGAATATGTGCTCAGACATGCGCATCCCTCCCTGTTAGCAGACTTTGGGAGCAGCAGGACTCTGGAGGGAAATCTTTAACTGGCCCAGCTGTGAGGCAGACCAGGGTTCAGGTCTAAGCACTGGTTCTTTCTTGGCCAAGTGGCTTTGGGTGATTTTTTTTTTTTTTTTTTTTTTTTTTTTTGTATACTGAGGATTGAACCCAGGGCCCAGGGGCACTTAACCACTGAGCCACATCCCCAGCCCTTTTTAAAATATTCTATTTAGAGACAGAGTCTCACTGAATTGCTTAGGGCCTCACTTAGTTGCTGAGGCTGGCTTTGAACTGGCTTTGATCCTCCTGCCTCAGCCTTCCGAGCCGCTGGGATGACAGGCATGCACCACTGCACCTGGCGTAGGGCGAGTTATCCCCTCCCCACCCCATGTCTCCAAAGAAACAACAGCATTCGCCCTTCAGGGCTGGGTGAAGCTAAAGAAGAGCATGGGGTGCATCCTAGGTGCTCAACAGCAAGAGCTGTTCTCCAGATATTTCCAAAGGCTGGTTCTGTAGCAAGACGCTCCTGCAGTCAGTAAGGGACCAAGAGATTTTTGAGCCATCTCCACTTTTTCAACGGATAAAATCAGGATTTTCTACACAGTTCTGGCGACCTGAGAGGTTTGACCTGCCAGTCCTTCCCTGGGCACCAGGAGAATGTAGCCTATGTTCTTTCAGGATGAGGCTGGGAATTTAAAAATATTTAGGGTCCTGGTCTTTGGCACTGAATCCCTAATGTAACCAGTCTGAGCCCTAGGATTCCTATTCCACCAGGAGAATCTGTTCAGCCATGACCAGTTGGGGGAGAGCTCTCTCGCCCCTTTGTAGCTGCGACCGTGTTTTCCCACGTGGGACAAGAGTCACCTTCGGCCCCCAGACCTGTTAGGGGCACAGTTCACCTATAATCTACCTGCGTCTGAGCTGAGTCTACGTTCCACAGAACTCTCACGGTCGCTCTTCTGATCCATTTTTTACATTCAGCCACCGACAGGCTTGGTCTGGTCAGGAGCTCTCTTTGAAACCATCGGAACTAGATGCTGGCATTTCAAAATTTTTCCAGTTGGGAGTTTCCGTTTTTCTGGAAGGATCTGAAGAGTCAGCCCTGCTGGGCCACCACAGGGACTGCGTGCAGCCACCCCCCATTAGAGGGGTGGTCCCGTGACCTCCACTTTGCCACAAGCCCCACGGCTGTCATCTCCCAGCCCCAAGGCCTGTGTCTTTTGTCATTTGTCTTTGGAAGCATTTTTCATAGGTCATTGTTGTTTTTCTTGAAGACAAAAGTTTAAATTTTTTTTGTGTGTTTTGTGCTCATGCTATTATGGAAACATCAGAAAGATTGTTCATAATAAAAATCTGCTTTTTAAAACAACGTTCTGGGGCTGGGGTTGTGGCTCAGTGGTAGTGCGCTCACCTGGCATGTGCGAGGCACTGAGTTTCATCCTCAGCACCACATAAAAATAAAATAAAGATATGGTGTCCACCTAAAAAAAACTAGAAAATAAAATTCTAAAAAATTATATATATAAAAAAATTCTGTGTCCAGTGATGGGAAGGTCTTGCTCAGTCCTCCTTACAGGGTGGGGAATGAGCTGGTGATAACGCACCCACGTGAGGGGAGAATTCTGGTTTATCTATTTCTTTCTTTCTTTTTTTTTTTTTAGTTGTAGATGGACACAATATCTTTATTTTATTTGTTTATTTTTGTATGGTGCCAGGGTTCGAACCCGGTGCCTCACGCATGCCAGGCAAGTGCTCTACCACTGAGCCACAACCCCGCCCTGGTTTATCTATTTCTAGCTCACAGTGTCAGGGGACCGGGACGAGGTGGGAGGCACAGTCCCCCACCTCCTGATTTTTTTCCTTTTAAATATTTTTTTAGTTGTAGATGGACACAATATCTTTATTTGTTTATTTATTTTTATGTGGTGCTGAGGATCGGACCCAGGGCCTCACACCTGCAAGGCAAGCGCTCCACCACTGAGCCCCAGCCCCAGCCCCCCACCCTCCACCACCTCCTGCTTTTCTGCACCAGTCGGCTCCTGTGGGGCTGGACACTTGGGGCATCTTTTATTATTGTGCCTGGCTCAGGACCACACGGGTCCCACTATGAAGGATGAAGCTGTGACCCAGGGAGCTGCAGCCTGCCCCCACCCCCCCCACCTTGGCTCTGTAAAGAGAACGTACTCAGTGCTTGGGGTAGGTTATCATTTCTTTAAAAATAGCTGAAAAAAAAACTGGAGCTCTAGACCACTTCACGACCTTATTAAACACATCTAGCATCTCAACCATTTGATCCATAAAGATCTGAACACACCATAAAGAGTGTAGGAAAATAAAATGGCTACATTCATTTCACTGGAATAGAAAGGCTTCCCCAAGAAAGCCCAGGAAGACGTGTGTCTGCTTTGCATAGACTCGATTTCCAGTAAGCACGCTCTCTTGCCTACGATATTTTGAAATTCATATAGCTCACGTTGCAGTAATGCCTAGAAATAAACTAGGATTTTTTTTAAAAAGTGTGTTATGAAAAAGAATCTTTTCCTGCAGGCTTCAGGCAGCTCTTAATGTGTGGTTTCAGGGGCTCCTCCTTTGTCCACAAAAGGGCTTTTAATAGCTCATTGCTCAACAGAGAATCCAGACTCACACTTTTCACCACAAGCAGCTTTAGCCTGCAAACACCACGCTGCCCTGGATAGTTTGGAAAAAACGCACTCAGCACGGTGAGTCCCTCCTACCTCACATACAGGACGTGGTCCCGGTAAGGAAAAGCTGCGTGTTGGCTGAGCCCTTTCCCAAGGTTCTAGACTGGGCCGTTTTCACTTCTCTCCGTTTGTAGCTAAAGCAGAGGGAGTGTGAACAGAGGGGCCTATCAACTTGCTCAGATAAAGCAGTCCCCGGACACTTTCCTCTGTATTGCAAAGGGACAATCCCTTTGCAAAGCCACAATCCGGGCTGTTTGTTTTAGAAATGGTAATGTTGTATCATTGTAACAAATTATACTTAAAAATCATTTAGTGTGAAATTGCAGATTAATCCCATAGGGACGGGGTATTAACAATCCCCGGGCCCTTTGAGCATGCAGATGGTGGATCTGGGATTTACAATAGGAACAATCGCTGATTACATGCATGGGTGTAACGGACAAAAAAGGCCTGGCATCTTAGGCCTGCAGAGTACAGTGGAGGTCCTAGTGCCTGACTTGTTTGGGACTTGTGTGAGTCCCTAAAAAGAAAGTCTGCCTCCTCCATCACCTAGTACGGGTGAAGCCCTGCAGGGCGTTCTGTGTGCTTTGAAACTTCCCAAGGATCCATGCAGAAAGAACGTTCTCTGAGCATGCTCGGCTTGGAGGCTTCTGAATTCTCCTGGAATTCTCACCGCAGCCCAGCATGCACCGAGAATTTGGCAAACGTGCCCAGTCGAGCGCCTGCTGTTTACTAGCTACCGGAAAGGACCACAGCCATGCCCTGCGTGCCCTGGGGTTGGGTTAGTGGCCTTAAAATCCTGCACCGGAAATGAAAGGGACTCTCAAGTACTTACGATGCCTCTGATCTTGGAACTGTCATTTGGTGACATTCCATTTGGTGGAATCTCCCACTGAAACTCTTCGATGGGCTGGATGTTGGCGTGCTTGTAGGCACGGTCTTGAAGACAGGTCATGTGACAGTCGTGACCAGCCAGTAAGGCTGTTTTCAACAATTTACCTTTTCTTTTTAATCATTGCTAAATTTTAACATAGGATCACAGCCTTTGCGGTGGAGATTTGGAATCTGGAACAACTTCCACGTACACTCCAAACACATCTAAACACATCTAGCATCTCAGTCCCTGCTGATCTCTGGTTGGATTTCAGATGCTTAGGTGAGAAATAGCTTTGCAATCAGAATGCACCGTCTCAGAGAAAAGGTGGAATGCTTCAAAGAGCTCAGTACACTTCTCTCGGCTTTGGGGAGACTTGTTTCTCAAAAAACAGCCCCTTTATTGGAATAAATTGCTGTTTATCCCAAGCGTTCTTTTTCATATCCCTTTCTACAGAGCTGAGAGCAAATGCTAGTAAAAATGCTGTTAGATTTGAATGTTCCTTTGGAGAAACTGCTTTGCTTCTTGGTAGGAATGTGCGCCCCACACTGGTTTTATTGCTAATCCTTGAAGGCAGGGATCTGGGATGGCATTGGCCAGCCAAGTAATAATGACAATGTCCTTCTCTCTGTGAGACCAATGAATGACCTCCGTCAAAGGGTTTTACAGCCTTTTCTTGAGGGGACACTTGTAAGCTGCTCAGCCCAAATCTCGGGGAGCTGTGTGACTGCTCCCTATTTCAGCCCTGGGTCCCCAGCCTGGGTTGGATAGTGTCTTGTTCAAAATGATCTGCATCCCATTTATCGTCACAGTCATCAGGGGCAGGAGTATCCTCAACTGTGCCGCAGATTCACTCCTGGATCCGTTTCCATCAGGTTACAACGTATATTAAAGAATCAAATGTAAAATACGTAGGCATTATACCCTGCTTTAAAAGTAGTGCACAAAATCAGCTACTTTTGCATACATTGTCTAACTGAAGACATGTCACACTCCCTCCTGCAGGAGGTGCAGGTGAGTTTTTCCCTGGCCCCACCCCCTCCTCCATGGGCTGGTCACAGTGACTTGCCTCCAAAGACACTGGAAAGGAGAGACAGGAGCAGCCACTGCAATGAACGGTAACATCACCGCGATGAGGGCCTCGTGGCCCCTGGGTGAGATGTGATGAGGAGAACTGGGGCGCCTCCCCTTCCCCCAGCCTACTCCAGAATCAACCATCCCATAAACCACACTTGAGACATGTTGCACGGCATACCTGACCCGTACCCTTCAAAACTGTCAAGGTCATGAGGAACTACCCAGGCCAGAGAAGAGTGGGGCAGACGTGACAACCAAATGCACCGCGGAACCCTGGATTCTGCACCAGGAGAAGGACATTAATGCTGGTGAAATCTGAATCACATCTAGGGTTAACGTAAATGTACCACGTTGGTCTTAGTAGTGAAAAACAGACCCCAGTCACACCAGGAGATAAGGAAGGGGGAAACCCGGTGAGGCTAGACAGGAACTCGACACTGTCTTTACTCCAAAAGACTCCAAAGTGAATGTCCAAGTCAAGGAAACGACACATCTGAATTCTGGGTTTGGACCCCAAAGAATTGGAAGCAGAAACTTGGGTAGATGTTTGCATACCCATGGTCATAGCAGCATTGTTCACAATGGCCCAAAGGTGGACAAGCCCGAGGGTCCTTTGACAGAGGAACAAACCGAATGTGGCATCATGCACACAGTGGAGTATTAGTCAGCCTTGAAGAAAGAAGGAAACCCTGTCCCATGCTGCAGGATGGAGGAAACTTGACACGATGCTAAGTTTTAGGAAAAGGCAGTTACCACAGCACCCTCTGCTTCCATTAGGTGCCTAGAGAACCAAACTCATGGACTCGGAAAGTGGAAGGATGGTTTCCCGGGCTCGGGGAGGGGATGGGGTACAGGGTTTCAGATGTGCAAGGCACAATCCTTCTGGAGATCTGTCGTCCAACGGCACCAACAGGCTTAACGTGGAGATGGTAAATGGTCTGTTTTCTCACAATTGTGTTGGGAAGCAAATGAATATAGCCATTGCAAAAAAAAAAAAAAAGTCTTTCTCTTACCATGAAAAAGGGCTTCAGCATTACTAACATTTGGGCTGGATGAGCCTCTGTTTGGGGGACTGTGCACATAGATTGTCTAGCAGCATCTCCGTCTCGTGGGGTGGCCATCAGCACCCGAAGCCTCGTGGGGAGACCTCTGTCGCTGCCTGGCTTCCTAGTTCCCTGTACCTCCACCCACACTTGTTGTTTTGCACTTTAAAAATAATCGTCCCCTCGTGGGTGTGAAGTGGTGTCACCATGGCATTGATTTGCCTTTCCCTTATGCTCGGATGGGATCCTTGAATGTCACCAATTTCTCCTTAGTTTCTAAACTGGATCAAATTCCAATCAGAATGGTCCATTCCTACTCTAAAGACAAAATGAAAGCAGATTGGTACAGCCACCTCGGCGAGCATCGAACGGACCGGACAGTCAGAGGATGGATATGGGGGTGGATATGGGGACAGCATTGAAAGGTGGAATTGAAAAGAAAAAAAAAAAAAAAACTACCTCTGTATGTGGAGAAAAATGAGCTGGATTCTCGCCTTACACCCATGCACCAAAGTAATCTCTAAAAGGGTTTCGAAGCCCTAGATGCCAAGAGGTTGACGGTAAATACAAAAGAACAGTAGGCTGTCAGGGAGGACCCGTTAACCCCCTCCCCCAACTCAAAGGGCAAAAGTGAATAAATCTAAAAAAATCCTTCCTCCAAGGACGCCGCTCACCAGCGGGAGGTGATGGATGCGAATCTCTTTCCAGTGCCCAGACCAACCAGGGATTCAGATCCAGGACTCGAGGATGAAAGGGATCTCAGGTAACCAGCAGAGAAGACGCACACCCAGCAGAGAAGAAGGGTCAGGCATTCGTATGACCAAAACATTTACCTGGGCAGTCGTTGGGATGAGTCAGTCTTTATAATCGCATAGAAATCAACGGAATACTAAAAGAATCATGAAATTCAGCACATTCATCAGGCTGGGATCATAAAACCTGGAAACACCATGTCCTGACAGCGATACAGGGAAACAGACCTACAATACACAAACCCAGAGGTGCCACCATCTCTAAAAGGGCGGCTGCGTGTCCCCGTCACCCGGCAGTCTCGTTCCTGGCCATACAACCTGCGGTCACGTTCCCTCACTCAGGCAAACGTCTGAGAAAACTGGCCCATAAAGAGACGAGGTCGACTCGGGTCCACAGTTTCAGAGCTCCCGGTCCATGATTGGTTGGCCCCGTTGCTTGGGCCTGGGGCGCAGCACAACCACTTGGCTCTTGGCCAGAACTGAATGAAGAGGGGGGTCTTCTGAGGTCCCCCCATCTCCTCTGAGGGCGTGTCCCGGTGTCTCCAACACCTCCACCAGCCCTGCTTCTTAAAGTCTCTACCGCCTCCTGAGAGAGAGTTCCAGACTCGTTACTGAGCCTCTAACACCTGGGCCTCCGGGGGACACTCAAGAGAGGACCCGCAGCCCCACCCTAAGAAATGCACAGTCCCAACGAGACGCACCTCAGGAAGGTCATCATGCTGATGCTTCAGGAAGTGAGCTGAGGGACCCCTGGGGAAAGGGCTGGGTTGAGCAGATGGAACTGCACTTGGAATATTGTCCAGGAGTTACGAGCCAAGAGAGATCCAGAGAGTAGGTTTAAAAAAAAAAAAAAAAAAAGATTACTACAATAATTTAGATTTGTGTTCTTTATAAATATTCCTCGGAGCTGGGCGCAGTGGCACACGCCTGTCATCCCAGAGGCTCAGGAGGCTGAGGCAGGAGGATCGCGAGTTCAAAGCCAGCCTCAGCAACTCAGTGAGACCCTGTCTCTAAATAAAATACAAATAGGGCTGGGGGTGTGGCTCAGGGGTCAAATACCCCTGAGTTCAATCCCCAGTATCCCCCCCTCGCAAAAAAAAATTTCCCTAGAAACCTTCTAGACCCTTTGATTTGCAGCTCTTTGATTGGAACTGAGTCACTTTGCCCCCTCTAGCTGCAAGAGAGCCTGAAACTCCAGTATTTGACATTCCTGGACTTCTAAATAAGTAAAGAGACAAGGAAAAATGGTCTCTGCCCAGCCTTTGGAATACCAATCCAAAACATTTGCCATGTATTCTGAAAAATGCAAAATTCAGATTTATTTGTGCACTTCAACTTCACAAATCTCTGGCACAGGGTCAAAGTTGGTTGTTATTGTTGTTTTTGGTTATGAGACTACGCCAAGTATCATTGAATGAATCGTCTTCAGTTCTCAGGGTCACTTTATGGTGGAACAAGGACCTAATAACGCTCTTACAAAACCTTCTAAATACAGAATCCTTCTAGATTTTTATCCTAAGTCTTTTACAGTTTTCTCTCCTTACTTAATTTAATGGGAATTAATCCACAGTCCACACTCTCTCTGTAAGACATATTGAGAGGTATTTTTGTACTCGAATCCTGTTGCAATATTGACATGAATCACGGTAGCACAAATAGGTTGGGGAACAAATACAGGTGGATTTCAATATTCATCCAACTTGGGGGTGGAAAAGCATGAATGTTCTGGAAAACCCTGTTTTTCAAATTTGCACAGATGGGTCATTTGGGAACCTTATTAAAAGACAGATTACGACTTAATAGATCTGGGAGGGGCCTGGGATCGTGCAATTCTGAACGTTCCCAGATGGTGCTGATGCTATTGGTTCCTGGACCTTAGGATCGTTCTGGAAGGTTGAGAGTTCAGGAAGCCTGGTTTGGAGAAGTCACTGAAGAGAATATATTCCTCCTTGTTTCCTTTATGACTGGGGAGTAATCAATGGTCTCAAAGCTCGTGGCCTAAAACCACCCTTTTATTGATCTCACTGATTCTCTGCGTGGGGAATTCAGAAAGTGTACAATGGAGTTGGCTGGTCTTTGGTCTTGGATGTCCAGGGCCTCACTGGAGGGACTCGAAGGCTGGGTGGGAGTTAACTTGATAGGTGAACTCTAGTCACCCCAGAAATTGCTCAGTCTCATGCCTGGCCCCCGGACTGGGGAGAGCGGAAGTCTAGGCCTGTTGACCAGAAGGCCTTCACGTGGCCTGGACATAGTGGGGAGACCAGAGGGAGAGAGAACCTTTGCTAGGAAAGACCAACATCCTTCGTGATTTAAGGCATTAACTTTAGGCAAACCAGGGTACGTGGAACTTTCTGGACTTTCTTTCCCCACTTTTTGGTGTGGCTGATCTTCTGTATCTGAGGGGGTTCTGCATCTTCAGAGTCAACACCCACGGATAGAAAATATTTAAAGAAATGTACTGAACATGTACAGATTCTTTTCTTGTCATGATTCCCTAAATAATACCATGCACTACGTAACACGTTAGGGATTGCCAGTCACCTAGAGATGATTTAAAGTATACAGGAGGATGTGCAGAGGTTACATGCATCTATGATCACCACTGTGTTTCTTTTTTATGGTGCTGGGGATAGAACCCATGGCTTCATGCGTGCTAAGCACACACTTGACCACCGAGCTACACCCCAGCCCCTCTACCATTCTGCATGAGAGACGTGAACATCTTGTGGACTTGGGTTCCAGAATCCTCTGCAGGTACCAGGCCTCTGTAGATGCAGAGGGATGAATGTAAGTCTAAAATCATTCCAGATAAAAACTGCACCCCACACAAATACCCGTAATTCTTAGTTTGTAAACACACAGAGGCACATTTAAATGTACACACACGATGTCAGCTACATGCCCCGAACCCTCCAGTATTTTTTTTTTAATTGACACGTGATTGCAGATTTTTAAGGGTACAGAGTGATCATTTGATGTGCACAGACAATGTGCCAGGATCAAGGCTAATCGGCACTGGCATCTCAACTTTTTCAGTCATTTGACCATATTTAAATGATGGCTGCTATTCTTCAAAAGTTTTGGTAGCACTGGGCGCACCGTGGGCTAGCGGTGGCTCTCTGGATGTGGCAGGCAGACACACATCCCGCCGGGTCACTCTGGTCTCTTAGCTGAAGGACTTCCTACTTCCCTATTTAATAACTGGATTCATGAGGGCTTCCTAAGCCTGAGCGTCCCATACTTTGTTGCTGGGCCTATCCCGATGACCCCTACCAAGACCCCTGTCCCAATTCGTCTGTCAGAGAAAAATGAATCTCCTTCAGGAGCCTTCAGTCCTCATTATCTCTAATTGGGTCTGGCGGCTGGAGACGGGCCTCATTATTTTTAATTGGGCCCCATAGTTCTAGAAGGGAACACACCCAGTTTTATGCAGATCAAGCCTGGATATTTTTTCTTGCAAGTTCAAAGTGAAATGGTGTTGTGGGGTTTCCAAGAAATCACACAATTTTCTACCTTCTCTCCCCCGACCCCCCACCCCCCCGCCCGTCGTTATTTGGAGTTGCAGTCTGGGGTTGTTAGACACAGAGGAATAATTGAATTAGGACTGTCCGTGTTGGTCAAGAGGGGCTTTTAGCATCTGGGTGGTGAGTGGCCCTGGAAATTTTTCTCTGGGCATTCATGAATATTACAGAACTCGGCTGTCTGACAGATTGCTCACTTAAGTATCATTTAACTGTGGCCATGAGCCTGGTGCTGTGGACTAGATAGATTTTCCTGGTTCAGGGACTCATTTCTGTTCATTTTCTCAATTGGCTATAAAATAGTAACCCTTCCCACACCGGAGTCTCTGATGTTGCTTAACCACTCACTGAGCCACGTCCCCAGCCCTTTTTAATATTTTATTTAGAGACAGGGCCTCACTTTTGCTGAGGCTGGCTTTGAACTCCAGATCCTCCTGCCTCAGCCCCCAGCCCCCAGCCGCTGGGATGACAGGTGTGAGCCACCGCGCCTGGCTTACCCTTCATGTTTTTACACTTAGTAGAATCCTCTAGCATACGGCCAGCTCAACCGGATTCGCATTGGCTGCCACCTCCTCATGTTTGAGATTCTCTTCTGAAATCTTTGTGTCAGGTGAATGTGTCTGATTTGGTGTTCATTTCTATTATTTTTAATTTTAACTTTTTTTTTTTTAGTTTTACACAGACATGATACCTTTATTTACTTATTTTTATGTGGTGCTGAGGATGGAACCCAGTGCTTCCCACGTGCTGGGCAAGTGCTCTACCACTGAGCCACAACGCCTGCTCCTTGGTATTAATTCTTTGGGTGACAAATTCACCATATAAAGTGTAGTACTCCCCAGGATCCATGCCTTTGCTTTTTCTAGTTTCAGTTGCCCATCGTCAATACCTGTTGGAAAACATTAAATGGAAAATTCTGGAAATAAAGAATCCACAAGTTTTAAATGATTTTTATCATAGTATTTTTATATTTATTCTGTTATTAATTTTTTGCTATGCCTGATTTATAAATTTTATCATCGGGTTATTATATATAGGAAAAAAGCTTAACATCCATAGTGTTGGGTACCGTGCATGATTTCAGACATCCACTGCGGATAAGGGGGGATTAAGGCACAGGGGCTTATCAGAGATCTGCCCTGAGTTATTCCTGAGCAGTCACAGACTTAGGTCCTTTTTTTTTTTTTTTTTTAATTGCTGGTATTGAGGGTTGAACCCAGGAGCACTCTACCACTGAGATGCATTCCCAGCCCTTTTTAAATTTCACTTCAACACAAGGTGTCTCATTAAGTTGCCCCGTCGGGCTCAGATTCGCAGTCCTCCATAGTGAGACAGGATTTCACTCTGTTGCCCAGACTGGCCTTGAACTTGAGATTCCCCTGCCTCAGCCTCCCGAGGAGCTGCCATGACAGGAGTGTCCATCTGTGTCACCCTCTAGGCCTGGATGACACTTCCTGAGGTGAGGTGACATCAGATCGTCAGCCAACAGACAGGAACACCTCTCCCCTCAGCGTGTGTCGACTATGTTTAGAGCACCAAAAAGAAGCCCAAGAGCCAGGCACAGGGGCGCAGGCCTGCAATCCCGGTTCCTAGGGAGGCCGAGGCAGGAGAATCTCAAGTTCAAGGCCAGCCTGGGCAGCAGAGTGAGCTCCTGTCTCAAAATGAAATGTAAAATGGGCTGGGGTGCAGCTTGGTGGTAGAGCCCTTCTGAGCTCAATCCCAAATTCTAAAAAAAAAAAAAAAAATCTTAAATTAAAAAATCAGCCCAATATGTCCCTTGACACGGGATACTTTCCTCTTTGCAAGGAGGTTAAAACTGTGTGTGACCACGTGATGCCAAATGACGGGGAAAGGGTCTGGTCAAACCACAATCATTCCCAAAAATGGCTGGGGGGAAGGGGGACGCCAGGCCGGCCTCACAGTGTGACAACCCCGGGTCTGACCCGCCCACGGGCTCTCGCCAGCCCAGTGTGGATGTGCATGTCCCCAGGTTCAGCCGCTCTGCATGTCTGAGACTCTTGACCAAACCCTTCCAGCCTGTGACCAGGACAAGTCGGCGCGGCATCTTGATCTCGTCTGTCACCCCCTGTAAAGCAAACCTCCGACGGCATCTTGGAAGAATATGAGGAATTCAGAAGCAGGTACTGCACCTGGCTTCCGGGCTGGGGGCTCTGGGCAGGCTCTGGACCCTTCGGGGCTTTGGTCTCCTTACCTTCTTACCAGGACTCACAACAGGATCCGTCCCGCGGGGGCTGGAAGGAGTGAGGATCTATAGGGAGCAGTGTTTGGGAGCGGAACCCCCGCAGAAGCTCTGCTAGGATCTGCTCCTGGTGCTGAAGGGCTGCAGGGGTTTTGTGAAGCTCCGATCAGGATAAGCCAACAGCCCAGTGTAAGTGAGAAGTGGTTAGGCTTGGAAATAAATGTATTTGGAAATTGCAAAAGTTTCCAGATTACCCAGGCGTGATGTTGCACACCTGGATTCCCAGCAACTGGGGAGGCTGAGGTTGGAGGATCCCAAGTTCAGGGCCAGCCTCGGTAATTTAGCAAGACCCCGACTCAAAGTCAAAAATAAAAAGGGCTGAGGGTTTAGCTCAGTGGTAGAGTGCCCAGGGTTCAATCCCAGCACCAAAAAAAAATTAAAAAGCTTAGGCAGGACCAGAGGCCTTAGTGACTGTTTTCTCCTACCCTCCCCAGTGCTGAGATAACCATACACCATGAGATTTGCTCTTTTGGAGCATATAGTTGAGCAGGTGTTCGTATATTTACATAGATGCGTAACCTTGACCAATATTCCAGAACTTTTTGTCCCTCCACCCAAAAGAACCTCTGTGCCCATTAGCAGCCACTACCCTTGGCTCCCTCCTCAGTCCATGGCGACCTCTAACCTACCTTCCTTCTCCCTGGACTTGCCAATTCTGGACATTTCATATAAATGGAGCCATATGGTATGTGGACTTTCACGTCTGTCTTGTTTCCCCTACCACAAGGTTTCCAAGATTTATCCAAGTTGGAGCCCATATCAGAACTTCATCTCTTTTAATGGTTGAATAATATTCCATTGAATAGATTTAACACATTTGTTCATTCATTTATCAGTTGATGGACTTTAATTTTTTTATACTTTTTTTTTTTTTAATATTCAGTCTTCCGTTTCTACACGGACTTTTGCAGATTGGATGGATTGGGAAACTTTGTAGCCATGAAAGCACTTCTTACAACATTGTGTACACTCTTTCTCTTTTTGACAATATCGTGCTGAGTTGCACTTTTCATAGAATAAAAGGAATCAACCACCAATGAGAAGTAACTCACCAGCTTTTCTACTTCAGATATTTTACAACAGTAAGCTTTGTGTTTCAGCGGGGCTGGGACGAGGGGGAGGTAAATGAGGCACTTCACTCAGGTTCTGAATTTAAGGGAGGAGTCACTAAAAACATAATAATCAAGATTAACAGTATGTATTTTTTTGGGGGGGGAGTGGTTTTGGGCACTGAACTCAGGGGCACTCAACCCCTGAGCTACATCTGCAGCCCAATTTTGTACTTTAATATTTAGAGTCAGGGTCTCACTGGGTTGCTTAGGACCTCACTGTTGCTGAGGCTGGCTTGGAACTCACGATCCTCCTGCCTCAGCCTCCTGAGCCGCTGGGATGATAGGTGAGTGCCACCATGCTGGGTGAGTAGAATTCATTTAGATGACACATACTTTTAGGGTACAATGTGATGTTTCAGTCTATGTGTAACAATGAATCGTGATCAGATCAGGGTGATTTATCATTTCAAAGATTCTTTATTTCTTTGTGTTGGGAACATTCAAAATCCTCTCTAGAGGCTGTTTTTCCAGTTACACCATCACCCACTCTGAACCACAGTCACCCCACCGAGCTGTAGGAGATTAGAGGTCACCTCACCTGCCCAGCTGTGCGCTATTCCCAGGACCATCTCCCCGCCCTGCCCCTGTACCCTCTCAGCCTCTTTTTCTCTCTGATGACCTCAACTTTTTAGCTTCCACCCTTTAAAAACGTGGCTTCTGTGTCACGCAGGCCGGGATGCGTGGTACAGATGTGTTCCCGGAGTCAGACCTCTGCAAAGGGTTTTTGCTCCCTGTAGCTCTTTCAGTACCACATCTGTTGAATTTTTTCCTATTCTTTTTTCAGTTAGTGCCTCTTTATGACACAGCATCGTGGTTTCTTTGTGGCATCTTGGGACATGCGTGGAACGGGCTTTGACCATGTCCAGCACATCACATTCGCTCTGAGCCAAGTCCCCACACAGGTTGACCTTCACCCTTGCGTGTGTCTTAGTGGATGTGCATCTACTAGAGAAATTCAGAAATCCCACAGCCGTGGACTTCAGGTGATTTTTGGTATCAGGCAATTTGAATGGTGCTTAATTTTTCTTCAAAGTCCTCTCTGTCCACGTAGCTAAAGGAATATTTTTCCTGTAAAGAAAACCCTATGCCATAGGATTCTTGCCTACTTGCTAAAGGACCGAGAACACAGTTTGCTTATTTGGAAACAATAACTAGTTGCATCTAAGCTCTTCTTGGGTCAACCGTACAAGACGGATCTTTTTCTTTTGGTATCAGGGATGGATCCCAGGGGTGCTTAAACACTGAGCCCCATCCGCAGCCCTGTTTTGTATTTTATTTAGAGGCAGGGTCTTGCTGAATTGCTTGGGGCCTCACTAAGTTGCGGAGGCTGGCTTGGATCTTGGGATCCTCCTGCCTCAGCCTCCCGAGCCACTGGGATGACAGGTGTGCTCCCCGTGCCCTGTGTGGGATGGATCGTGAGGCACCAGGAGAGGATCCTAAACCAAGAGCTACGCCACTCACCAGCAAGCTCTTCGTAGCAAATCCTACCAAGAAGCAGCTCATATGGTGGGAGGTCCCGAGGCTGAGTGTGCGAAGAGTCAAGGGAGGTTTTCCTGAGGATGTGATAGATGGAACCTATTTGATGGAATTAGAAAACATATTGTTGCCCAAATCCCAATATATGAGTAAGTCCTCAAGACACACACTGAAGAGATGGCTGTATTTCTTTCCCACTCCCACTCTCCCCAGATCAGAGGGAGAGAGTCTCAGAGAAGTGGGATCTGTCATTAAGATGTCTGGGGCACAGTGGCACGTACCCATAATCCCAGTGACCCTGAAGGCTCAGGCAGGAGGATCGCAAGTTCAAGGCCAGCCTCAACAACTTAGTGAGATGCTGTCTCAGTGGTAGAGCACCCCTGGGTTCAATCCAGGGCCACAAAAAAGTAAATAAAATATCTGTTCACACCCCAAGAGCTGCTAGTGACCCAGGTTACTAAATTTGCATATTTACAGGTGGGTACAAGCTAGTTAAAGAGGCAAAGCACAGAAAGTCTGTGGTTGGACACCCTTGAACTCATAGTACACCCACTTGGCATCTCAAAATATCTCCAAATCCATGGACCCAGAGCATTTTCTTTATTTTTTATTTATTTATTTTTGAGAGAGAGAGAGAGAGAGAGAGAGAGAGAGAGAGAGAGAGAGAGAGAGAGAGAATTTTTTTGATATTTTTTTTTTCAGTTTTCAGTGGACACAACATCTTTGTTTGTATGTGGTGCTGAGGATCGAACCCGGGCCGCCCGCATGCCAGGCGAGCGCACTACCGCTTGAGCCACATCCCCAGCACTTTTCTTTATTCTTGAGTAGACTAAAGTAGTTTCAGCTGAGAAATGTTAGCTTACCTAAAGAGACAGGTGTTGCCCATTTTATCAGGTTTTCCTTTGCAATCAGGTTTATATTATTGAAAATCTTAGCGTTAGAATGGGCTTCAGGCACAGACTGATCCAGCATTTCCCACAATGGCATCAGGCCCCCTTGATTTCAGCTCTGCCCTCCTCTGTGTGTAGGCTTCATTCTTAGGCTGGTTCCCCTCCTGGTAGCATCAGTGGCTCTAAGAGTCCCAGGCCTCCTATTCTTATACTTCACCAACAAAAGGAAGGAAGGGATCATGGCTGGTTACTCCTGTCCTGGAGGCTCTGAGAAGGTCTCCTTATTTTTAACTGTCCCTTTTGAGTCCTTTGCCCATGGGAGAGACTGTTGTGGAGGCTGAGCCCGGCACAGAAGGAGCAGAATCTCTTCCATGCAGATGTGTAACTAGGACATTGTTGGGGCCAGCAAAGGGGACATTGGGGCGGAATGGTAAGCCATCCACGTCCACTGTGTTTGTATTAGGGAGATGTTTGAGCCCGATAGCCAGGTGTCCGCATTAGGAGGAAACCGATCTTATGACAGGTTGGGTAACAGGCTGTGCTCCTGGGTGGGGGGGACACAGGACTGGCCTCTCCAGGTCTGGGCACCTTGGTTTCCGTCCCAGCCACACCTTTTGTCCCCTCCTGCCCTTGAATGCTCGGGTCATGCTTTTTTCTTCCCAGATCCTATATTCCCCAAATCCCCTGTTACTGTGCTCTCCTCCCTCCCTTCCGGCTGGATCCATCAGAGCTGGGGTGATGGTGGAAAGAGTGAGATGAGTCGCTTGAGTTTAGGGTCAGAACCCGCCTTTATTCTCTGGTTCCTCAAGGTCTCGATTATGTAATAGGTTTATTGAGATGGACTGAACACCCACTTATCCAGAGGGAGGTTTCCAAAGGCATGTGAATGCTGATGTGCGGGAGCCCACGTGGCTTCTCTAGGTCCCTCGAGGTCACCTGGACCATTCGCACCATCCACACAGAAAGGGCAGCCCGTGCCCGCCTGGCCCCGCGGTGGATTCCTCACCAGGCATCAGAGTTGGATTCCACACCCTGGATTCACTCCTTCAACTTGCACACTCCAGGGGGCCCCTCCATCCAGGGGGTGGGCCTTACAGAAAAGCACAGGGAATTTTAACCTAGAGGAGTTTTAATATCCAGGGGGGGGCACACCCTAGCCTTTTCCTTAGATATTATCAGTTTTTTTTTTCAAAAAAACCTATCAAGGCCATTGGTGAGCCCCACCTGCTCCTCCTGGTTTCTTGTATCACGTGCAGAAACCGGGTGCAAAAACGGGGAGAAAAAAGCCTAACGCAGGCTCCCCCCCCCCAGAAACAGGTTTCATGACACTTTACAGGTGACTAAAAACTGCTGATTTTGTGACTTAGCCAGATATTTTCTGAGTTGCATGTATACTTTCCAAGCTTTCTTAAACTGTTGATTGCTATCTCCTACGTCTTTTTATTAAAAAAAAAAACTAACAGTATTTTGTCAATTTTCAAATATGTAATAACCAATGAATTGTAGTTGCATTAAATTTAAATATCAACTGGAAAATTGACATCTTTACAAGTTTCAGTCTTTCCATCAGGAAGGTTCTGAGTTTTTCCTTGTAAGGCTTATGTGTATTTCTTCTTAATGTGAGCAGTAGATATTTCATTGCCTTTCTTTATTTGCATATGTATATAAAAATTTTTAAATTTTGTTTTGGATACCAGAGATTGAATTTGGGGGAAGTTTGACCACTGAGCCCCATCCCCAGCCCTACTTTATATTTTATTTAGAGACAGGGTCTCACTGAGTTGCTTAGGACCTCAATTTTGCTGCGGCTGGCTTTGAACTCACAATCCTCCTGCCTCAGCCTCCTGAGCCACTGGGATGACAGGTGTGTGCCACCGCACCTCAACTTGCCTTTCTTTTTTTAGATTTCTTTTTTGTAAAGAATCAAACCTTTATTGTTTATTCGTTTATTTATTTTTTACATGGTGCTAAGGATCAAACCCAGTGCATCACCTGTGGTAGGCAAGCGCTCTACCGCTGAGCTACAACCCCAGCCCTTTATTGCCTTTCTTGATGAGATTTTCTTCTGTTAGGAAAAAAAAATGTGTAAATATATATATGCAAATATTGCGTCATGTATTTATCTTGTATTCAACCACTTTGCTGAATACAAGATTAGGGTGGTCATTGGGTTTCTCTTAGGTTTTCTGGGTACCTCATCCTTTCGTCTGAAATCCTTTTAATTTTTAAAATCTGTAAGTAAAACATGGCACTTCCTGACTGTCACGTAAACTCATGGGCAGTGAGTGGCTGCAGATGGGGGGTGTCGGGCTCCTTTGACGGGGACTTCGTGAGGGGTGGGCGTGGGAGGACTGAGGGGTGACCTCAGCCTGCTACGCCCAGTGCTCGGAGGGAGGATGGCAGGCTGCGGTGGCTTCAGGTCATCGTCCTCTCCTCTGTGACATCATGTCCAGAATGGGCCTCTACCAACCGTTTCCTAAAACTCATCTCCTGGGTTTTATCTACTCTGAAAATACAGCAGGCGGCTCAACGTGTCCTGGGACCTGGATCAAAATAAGGTCATTTTCATAACTGAGCGGATCTACAGTAGCTCCAAGATCTGAAGATTTCTCAGGAGTTTGGGGGTCACAGGCTTCCAAGGAAAACCAGGTCCCAGGAATCGGTGGAACCCTCCAGCCATGGGAGGGGCAGGAAATGAGGGGTAGAAACCAAACAGGAGGGAGAACGGAATGTGCTCCTGTCCCATTGGAGAGAACCCAGTCACATGGTCTCCCTCGCCGCAAGGGATGTTGGGTGATGTAGTTCCTACTGGGCAGCAAGGTGCCCATCTAACAGGAAGGATTCCACTCCTACACAGAAGGGGGACGTGCCCCGCTGAATCCCATTTTTTTTTTCAATAAGACAGATATATTATTTATTCCTGAAGGATCTTACAGAAGACCAGATCAGACCGACTACAACTGACCTGTCACTTGGAGGTACCCACATCTAAACACTTTACTGATTTTTCTGCCATTTCTAAAATCCCCTCTGCCTGGAGAGCATTTTTCATGCCAGCCTCACAAGGGCCATCTCAGATATCCTGTCCTGTGTGAAGGTCTCCAAATGGATCCCGCACCTGCTCGGATTGCAGTGCTCTCCTGGGTGGGTGTTGGTGCCTCTCACCTCCTACACAGCAGTTGCTTATTAAATGGGAAGAGCTGGCACCCTCCCTGGTTCTACCCAGCGCTGTTATGGTGAGCTGGACTCCATGGGCTAATAACATCGTGTCATCCAAAGCCAACCCTGAGATCATTTATTCCCGTTTCACAGATATAAAAACAGAGCCTTAGCAGGATTCCACTTCCCCAAGCCACTGAGTCAAGAAGCAGGCTCTCAGTCCCCTTCCCCTGTCCCCTTCCCCCATTTCTTGAAGTGAACTGGATAAAAAATTCTCCTTTTAGTGGACAGCAGTGAACTGTCAGGATGCTAATGTTTATAGGTGGCCTTCAGAATTCTTTGTATTTTTCCATAGGAGGCTGATCTGTTCATGAACTTATGGCTTCATATCTAAGTTTTGAGGGGCAAAGGAGCACTTCCTATTAATAAATCAACCTTTCCACCTGGGGCCATTGTTCTCACGTAAAAGTCCTGTGTATTGCCAAATCAAAGACCTGGCTGAACAAAACACCAGCCTAGAAACCCTTATGGAAAAAGACTTGTGTAAGTCTTTTTGATTGAAATTTGGTTTAACGAATCAATTTTTTTTTTTCCGAAAGATCCTATATGATGTCAAAGGACAAGAAACCACCTGGGAGCCTTATTTGCAATATACAGCAAAAGACCAATTTCCTTAGTATATAAAGAGCTCTTAGGAATAATTTGGGAAACAATAGTCCCAAAAGAGGAAGGGAAAGAGGAGAGAAGAAGAAAGGGAGATGAAGAAGAAATAGTGGTGAAGAAATTCAGATGGGCTTAAATGTAACTAACCTTTCTCAAGATTCAGGAAGCCCTACTTTATCTCCATTAGATGGACAGCTCTCCAGGCTTTTGATGATACAAAGTAAGTATAGAACAAAGTAAGTATAGAACTGAGAGCGTAAATTTGTACATCTTTTGGTGGACTTTCTGACAGTGTTTAGCAAAATATTAAATGCACACAAAATTAAGAATTCTTTTTAGCTATGCATGACAGTGGAATGCACCTTGACACATGGTACACACAGGAGTAGAACTGCCTGTTCTTCTGGTCGTGCCTGATGTGGAGATACGAGATACGTCGGTCATGTATGACCGTGTATTCATATATAAACGTAGGAAAGCAACATCTGACTCATTCCACTATCTTTCCCGTTCCCCCTCCCTTCCCTTGATTCCCCTTTGTCTAATCCAAAGGACTTCTGTTCTTCCTTACCGCCCCCACCCCCTCATTGTGAGTCAGCACCCGCAAATCAGAGAGAACATTCAGCCTTGGATTTGGGGGACTGGCTTATTTCACTTACAACGATAGTCTCCAGTCCCATCCATTTACCAGCAAATGCCATATTTACATTTCTCTTTTTGTGTATATAAACCACCTTTTCTTTATCCATGCATCTGTTGAAGGGCACCTAGGTTGGTTCCATAGTTTGGCCATTGTCAATTGAGCTGCTATAAACATTGATGTGACCATCTCACTATAGTAAGCTGATTAAATGCACATAAAATTTGATTCAGAATTTCCACTTTTAGAAATTCGGCATCCTGCACTCTGTCAAATACGTATGCTGCAGAGTGAGATTAGAGCATCATAGTAGCAAGAAGCTCAAAATAACCTAGACAATACTTCCAGGGCCTGGCTCCATGTTTTGTGGTGAATTCATACAATGAGGTCTTACAGGGCCGTGAAAAAGAACGTTAGGCCCACAGCGGTGGAGCTGCAGTGCTCAACATGTGCAACAGGCTACTTCTTACAACACACCAGTCCTCTCTACAACAAGTTGTCTTCAGAGATAATGGTGAAGTGAAAGGAGGAGCAATGATAGCCAGATAAGAAAGGAGAGAGGGCAGTGTTTTATTGAGCTCTCCATTAATAAAAACCATGCCAGTGGAAAAAATTCAAAACTGAAATAAACATTATAGTGCAAAGTATGGGTGGTGGTGGTAAAGAATTGGCCCTTTTCAATTAGATCAATATTTATTTATTGATTGATTTGTTGGTACCTGGGATTGAACCCGGGTACTTAACCACTGGGCCAGATCCCCAGCCCTATTTTGTATTTTATTTACAGTCCGGGTCTCACTGAGTTGCTAAGTGCCTCACTAAGTTGCTGAGGCTGGCTTTGAACTCACAATCCTCCTGCCTCAGCCTCCTGGGCTGCTGGGATGACAGGTGTGCACCACTGCACCCGGCTACATTAATTCATTTTTGACAAAAGTTAAGAAGATATACCTGTTACCATAGTTTGTTTTTTAACTCTTCTGCAAAATCTGTCAATGATTTTATCGGTACTGATCTTAGATATGAAGCAACTATTATGCAAACAGCTGGGGATGTTCTCTAACATAAGGACACACTGGGTAGAGATTCATAAAAACTCCTCTCTACCACACAATCCAAAAGTGCTAATATCGCCTGTGTTTTTTCAGATCGATTCCTGCAACTTTCCAACGTCTCCACGGTCGGAGAATTCCCACGAAGACCCCTTCACTAGAGGATTCATCATGCATGTTTGTTACGTCAAGTAAGAACGTTGGGATTTCCACTTCGGCAGAAATTAGGTGACACAGCTGAGTGGCAGCCTCGTGGACATAGATGAAGGCCAGCCAGGTGAGAACAAGCAAACGCTGTCAAGTTGCTGGGGCAGGGGGTCGGTGCCTGTCACATGCATTTTGACGTGGAAGGCAGGTGGAAAAATGAGAAAATGTCAAGATGGGGGAGGGGAGAGGGCGGTGCCAGATGGGACCTAGGGGGAGCCGCAGGTGACCACCAGCAGGACATCTCACGGGATTGGTCCCTCAGGAGCTGAAAGGTGTGAGGTCTGTGGAGACAGAAAGTAGATTCACGGTGGGAAATTGGGAGGGACTGATGACCGACAGGCCTGCACTTGTGGGGATGATGGCGGAAATATTCTAGAATGCGACTGTGGTCATGATTGCACAGCCTCGTGCATAGATTAAAGAAGAATCCACTGAACTGCATGCTTTCTAAATAGGCGAATTCCATGAATGTGGGAAATATACTTCCATTGAAATATACACATATCGGAAACACAAAAAGATAAATAATAGTATAAAAATCATTTCATCTTTCTTATTCCCTCTGGTATCTACAGGGTCTAAGACACCAGGCAGACTGTGGGGATGAGATAAATGCGAGGTCCTCAGGTCCTCAGGTGATTCATCTCACCCATCACCACAGGAGGAGATAAAGCCTTCCCAGTGATGACGGCTCTGGTTTTTCCTTTGTAACCAAGTTGGCGATACCTGTTATCACGATCCAGTTCCAAAAGTAGAATCATGTCTACGTAAATTTTTGCTGGTTAAAAATTAGAGTTTTCAAAGAATTGTGAACCTGTTTCTGCTGTTGTCGGCCGGAACGTGGAATAGGAACCTCCAGAGAGGCAGAACCCATAGGATGTGGGTGTAGAGAAAGGGAGGAAAGAAGATTTATGGGTTTCTGTGATCATCCAAACTGGAGAACCAGAGAAACAGTTGTGTAGCTCAGTCCAAGCCCCAAGCCTGGGCACCTGGGGGCTGCTGGTTCCGGTTCTGATAGCCAAAGTCCGGGGAACCTGGACTCGTCATGTCCAAGAGCAGAAGAGAGGCCTCCCAGCCCCAGGGGAGAGGAGGGGACTCCCTTTCCTGCCCTCTGCCCAGGAGATGGTGCCCCCAGGGGTGGAGGGCAGACCTTCCTCCTCTTTCTGATGATCGATCGAATGCCAGTCTCCTCCAGAAATGCCCTCATAGACACGACGCTTGACCAGCTGCCTGGGTACCCGTGGATCCAGACAGGTTGACACCTGCAGGTCACCATCCCAGGGCTGAGTGGAGGGACACGGGGCTGTCCAGGGGTGGACGTTAGGGCACCAGGATGAAGTATCAAGGGAAAGCAAATTTCAATAAAAGCCCCTTTGACTTAAGAAAAAACTCAAAAAGAGTCAGGTGTGATGGCACACGCCTGTCATCCCAGCAGCTCTGGAGGCTGAGGCAGGAGGATCAAAGGAGGAGGAGTTCAAAGCCAGCCTCAACAAAAACAATGTACTAAGCAACTCAGTGAGACCCTGTCTCTAAATAAGATACAAAATAGGGCTGGGGATGTGGGTCATTGTGGGTCGAGTGCCCCTGAGTTCAATCCCTGGTACCCCCTCCCCACCAAAAAAAAGAAAAAACCCCATTGCAGAACGTGATAAGCAAACATGAACGTGAATGCTCTCAGCCTACTGCAGACTCCGATTTGGGGGGCCTGTGGCTTATACAGTGTCTTTCAAATAAAAAGAATACAACTTTGTAAATACCAAATATAGGTCCAGGCTGGACGGAGCAGACCCTGCACTTCAAAGAAAACCCATCTGAACTGACCTCTGATACCCACAATGTTATGATCTTTTACCAAGAGCATAAATGCATATGCATTACTTTTGCATCTGAACGTCAACAAGTCTAAAATGAAAATAAAAGCAACCTGGGAGACCCAGAGTTTTTGTAGTATGGATCTTGAAATTTCCCCATCAACTTTAAATGCCCTGGAGTCTGAGGATTGGAAGAGGCTGGGAGAAGGTTTCCTCTTGAGCGTGGCTGGCCGAGGGTCCTGCCCGTATCCCCTGTGTCCCCGAGGAGAAGGACTAATCAAAGATCAGCAGTGGCTGTAACAGAATCTCAAGGGAGGTCTGGTTTCCAGTTCTCCCAGGTGGCCCCTGCACCCACAGGTGGAGCGTCCCCACCTCCCGCTGTGAATTATTAACTCCGCTCCGCCCAGCCGGCTAGAATCGCCTCAGACCTGAGTGGCCTCAGACCTGGATGCTGAGCCTCATCTGTCGCGGATCACAGTGGGAAGCCAGCTTGGAGTGACCTGAGCCAGTCGCTGTTCCTGACTTTCTCCCCCCACCCTCGCACAATGGACCCCAAGGTAACGGATTTGCAGGGACTGACCTCTCTACTGGGTCTAAGTGACAGTCACCTGGGCCTCCAGTGGGCATGGAGAGACGTGCAGACAACACTCTGAACTTGTTTGGTGGACATTTTTATTTAAGATGATGGAGGAGGTTGTTGTAGGTTGGGAGAAAGTAGGATTGTGTGTGTGTTGTGTGTGTGTTGTGTGTTGTGTGTTATGTGTGTGTTGTGTGTGTGTTGTGTGTGTTGTGTGTGTGTGTTGTATGTGTTTGTGTGTTCTGTGTGTTGTGTGTGTTGTGTGTGTGTTGTGTGTTGTGTGTGTTGTGTGTGTGTGCGGGGCGGGGGGCGGGTGTTGCCCACTGGTTTCAGATTGTTCTAGAGCAGCCAGGTCTCCAGTAACACACTCTGTGATGATAGAAATGGTCTATGTTACAGGGGTCAGCGGGCCATGTGTGAGGACAGCCTGTTGGGAACAGGGCTAGCACACCGGAGGCCCTGAGTTTTGCTGAGTCCTTGTTCATTTAAGCAGCCACATGTGGCTGGCGGTCACTGGGTTAGTGCAGGTAAAGCTTTAAGTTATAGTGAGCTGACGTGGAAGAAAATCCTAGGTGATATCTGCCTGAACCTGTAAGTCTATGAGCAACATTTCTTTAGTCCCTCGGATACATTCTGTTTACTTTCAAATGGCAGTGACATCAAATCGTCCAGGTAAGAGTTTAAGTGGACAAGGAGAAGGTTCTCCCCCGGGGGAGAGGGAAGGCAGAACTTCAGCCCAAACTGACCTTTTTCTAGAAGTTAATTACAGGCATAGAGACTCACAAGGACAATTAAAAAAAAAAAAAAAAAGACCGATCTCAATGTGTTATCTATCTAGAAAGCACCGTGTGTTGATGGATGGTTTCTCCTTAGCTGAAAGGGTTACAGAAACGTCCATATCTGCGGGTGGAATGATTTAGTAGCCATCCACAGAGGCTTCGTGAGCCACAAGGAAACTCTAGCTACCACCTGTCACCGATCCATTCAGCCAATGATCCATTTCTATAGCACCCAGTCCTGTTGCCTCGGCAACTGGTCACGCACAAAGGCACTGTCCTTGACGGACAGGTACCCGGACACCCGGAACAAAGCCCTGGCTTGGTTTTCCAAGGCTGCATCCTGTCACCCAGGGATGACTCTGGAAAGCTTGCCTCGGGGGCTGAAGAGTGTCTGTGGATCCCAAGAGACGGATATCCGCTGTCCCCAGACCTGCAGAGGGAATGCTGCGGGGGAGGTGTTTCTCTGGGCAAGTGGCATTTCTTATGGTCGTGGCTACGTGAAATCCACGTTGAAGTCAATGTGCCGAGTCATCTGTGCGTGGTCATCCTAACAAAAACAAGTGAATAAATAAAGAAGGAAGGAAGGACGCTCTCCTTCTGTCTGAATTCCCAGCCTTCCTTTGGAGGATCTGCAAAATCTGGCAAATCCTATGTTGATCACTTCCAGCCCAGATCCCTTGAGGCCCTGGAGCTTCAGCGGGGCTGTCTGTCCTGCCTCGTCCTACCCAGGGCAAACCACGTAGATCCTTTCTGGAGGGGCGGGCTGCACACACCAACCTTGAAAAGCAGCCTGGCTCCCAGAGACTGGTACCGGAGGCTGCACAGCTGTGCCCTTGTTTGAGGCCGCTCCGTGGTCACCGATGGCGGGTTGGCGTATTTGCTTCGTGGGTGATTTGTTCACGAGCTCCCTTTATACAAATCATCTGGGCAATCGCCTCTTTTCTCCAAGTTCCTTGGTCTTGGTCAGAAATTGGTAAGTTCCCTGTCGGCAGGGAAGGGACCCAAGGCTTCCAACCATGTGTGTAGAAGGGGACTTCTGCCAGGCTCCCAGTGAGCTCTTGGCCATGCTTCAGATATATTTTTATGGCTTTGTCACATGAGTTAAAATGCACTAGGTGATTTAAAATATTTTAATTTTAAAATGACAGACCCATGAAAGTTGCATAAATGGTACAAAGAGGTCCCACCGACGCACTCTTTCCTCCGTATTCCTCAGTGGTTACCTAGGTGTGAATAGGCCTAGGTGTGAATAGCTCCGAGCCAGGGTCTCCTCTCTGTGGATTCCTAGAACCACCACCACATCAAAAGTCACTAGTTTTAGGCTGGGCATGGTGGTGCACGCCTGTAATCCCAGCTGCTTGGGAGGCTGAGACAGGAGGATCGTGAGTTCAAAGCCAGCCTCAGCAAAAGTGAGGCCCTGAGCCACTCAGGGAGACCCTGAGGCAGGAGGGTCCCTACCCACTGGGATGACAGGTGTGAGCTGCCGTGCCTGGCAAGTTAATGTGTTCTTAAAAACTTAGATGATCTATTTTATAAAACAAATTTGGCTTAAATTGAAAGAAAGAAAGACCAAAGAGAAACAGAATTGCTGTATTTCAAGCAAAGTTTCTTCTTGAGAGAGATTATTTTATTGAAATATATATGTGTGTATACAGATACATACATTTTTTAAGTTGGAGGCTTGCTTGTACCAAAGGTGCCACCCTTAGGCAGAATCACAGTACGAAAATGGGGAAAGTGAGAACTGTTACCATTTATCCCACTATCCCTTCCCCAACCTCCAGATTTAAAACAAATTATTTTTTTTACCTTTTCAAGGCTCAATTACATTTGCATTTCTGTCCTGGAAATCACAATTTATGTTGTTTAAAGACATATTTCCTTATTTCTATGTTGGGTATGGCTGAGTTTTAAAGCCCAGGGAATCTGAATAGGCCAGTGTGTGTGTGTGTGAGTGTGTGTGTGTGTGTGAGTGTGTGTGTGTGTGTGTGTGTGTGTGTGTGTGTGTATCAAAACCCCTTATGCCAGGTAAAAATGTGAACATGTTCCTCCAGTCAACCTCCACTATTTCACCTTATCTTTTGACTTGAAAATAAGCATTTTTTATATTGAAGTATTTTTTTTAAAAAGTCAAAGTGCACATATTTTTACCATCAGAACTTTTGACACTAAGTCCCTTCCAAATTAATCATACTTTTATTAGCATCTACTTAAAAGCTGCTTAAAAGTTCAGTCACTGAGTCCAAAACAGTTGCCTTGTTCACTGTTTCTGTAATTCATTTCTGAAGTGATTATAAATTCCTAGAGACTAGATACCTCCCATAATGCCTTGTTGATAAAAGATTTGCTGACTATATTTATGATTGCAATCATGTGTTCGTGTTCCTACTGTTGAGAATCACTCAAAAGTCCAATGCAATTGTGTGTTTTGCACTATTATAATGCAATACCCTGAGCCTGGATAACTTTATAAAGAAAAGAGGTTTGTTTAGCTCACAGTTCTGGAGGTTCAAGAGCCAGGCATTTGGGGAAAGATCCTATTTCCAGACAGGAATCCAGAGCAAGGGGAAGGTTCAGGTTTATTCCTTTTATAACAACTCTCTTGCTCAACTCACCAAGGGGTCCCCTGAGAACTACCTTAATCCTTTCTGAGAACAGCCTCCCCAATGGTTTAAGGAGGTCCTACTAGGCTCCGCCTCTTAAAGGTCCCACCACCCCTATACTATCAAACTGAGGACCAAGCCTCCAGCACATGACTCCTTAGGGACAAACCACTTGAACTGACGACGGGGTTCTGGGTTGAGCACTTGCTGTCCCCGGGGTCTCCAGATATTCAGGATCCTTTGATGAGCCTTGCTCTCTGACTTTGCTTCAGAATTGGAGTGGTACCGGGTGGGATAAGCGAGTGCTTGTCACGTGGCTCAGAAGATAAGGGTCGTTTTGTTTCCCTTTTCTCTCTTCGGGGCTAGACCCCTGATGTCCCACAGCCTGCTTTGCTCATGATTCCATTTTCAACGGAATCGTCAAATGGTGGCATTTACTGATGAAAACAATCCGAGTGCTTAGAATGAATGCCGTACCCAGGGGCACTTGGCCAAAAAACTCACAAATGCCACCATTGTGGTCCACAGACCTTGCAGGGAAATCAAATGTCCCCTGGATTTTGCTTTCCAGCCTTGAAATCCTGGGTGTCGCAGATACGAGGATTTCACTGCCGTATTCGAAAGCGTTGCTCCGATTCATGAAGATGAAGCATGTTTTTAAAAATAATATGAGGGCTGGGTGGTGCTCAGTGGTAGGGTGCTTGCCTGGTGTGTGTGAGGCCCTGGGTTCAATTTCAGCACCTCCTGAAACTGAATAAACAAATGTCCATCTGTATTGTGGCAAATGACAGGACTTCTTTTTTAAAAAGATAATTTAACGGCTTGGCCATCTCTTTTTATATAAATTTTTTAGTTGTTGATAGACCTTTTACTTATTTATAAAGGTTATTTATATGTGGTGCTGAGAATCAAATCCAGTACCTCATGCATGCTAGGCCAGCACTCTATCATTGAGCCACAACCCCAGCCCAGGACTTCATTGTTTATATATACTATAATTAATATAATAATTAATATAAATATCATTAATATAAATAATATTCCATTGTGTACAAATACCACATTTTCTTTATCCATTCATCCATAAATAAAGAGAAAATGGTGCTAGTTTTTGAGTGGTAAGATTATGGATTATTTTTATTCTTGTTATTGCATTTTTCCAGAATATCTAAAATAAATGTATAATTCTTTGATAATCAGCCAAAAAAAAAAAGGATAATATCATTTAAAAGAGCTCTATCCATTGGGAGCTTTTCATAGCTGCTTATTTGATGAGTATACATTTCATCCTTGTCTTCCTGTTTTATCTCATCTCAAATCATTCCTTGCAAAATCCAGAAAAAGTCAAATTTTAAAGTAATTTCACACATTTACTTTTATTTCCTTGAATATTTGTCCCTAAGGAGGCTTGTGTAAACTTGCTCTCTCTCTCTTTCTTATCCCTTCTCAGTAGCAAGCATGAAAATCCCAGCCCGAGATGCCCAGGGTGGGTGTCCAAGAAATCGCCCATGGGTGGCCAGTGTTTCCACTAACTAACTAGATCACATCTGGTACAGTTTGCATTAAAAATAATCATATTATTAAAAAACACCTTTGGGACATAAAGGGACGTTTCTGGAGGAAGAGGGACTTTGCCTTTTCTTGGATAGCTTTGAGGTGAGGGTTTTGGGCCACCTCTCCAGAAGGAAGATAACAGGGACCTGCCCTGCTCTGCAAGTTCAGTGTCCCCAAAGCCAAGATACCTGGCCAGCATCAGAGAGGGAGGGAATTAGCTGGGAAACCTCTAGTAAGTTCTACTTATAGGGAGAGAAAAAAGGAATTGGTCTCACAATGGGTGCAACCCACAGGCTCTTGGCTCCTGCTAGCTGGGGCGGTAGGAACCCATGTTGGTGGGTCTCCCTGACTGTGAGCGAGTTCTCCGCCTCTGGCTGCCCATCTCTGGTTCACAGACCTGCTCTCTAGGGAAGCCATCATTACCCTCACGTTCAGTCTTCTTTATTTCACTTTAACACTGTTTCTAGGTTACTGGGCCAGGCCTTATGGTCAGTAGGGTACAGACAAGTCGCCTGCAGATCTGGGAAAAATGCAAATTCTGGTTTTAGGACCAGGGACCGAGATTTTGCATTTCTAATGAATTCCCAGGGGATGCTGGAAATGTTGGTCTGTGGACCCCAATTTGAGGAGATGGGGCTGTAAAGAGGACCCGAGGCTATTCTCTTTGGAATGATCTAGCACACCTGGGAAACATTCAGATTCCCAGGCCCAACATCGGCAGTTTTGCTGGAATTCCCCAGGTAATTCGGGTTCCTGCTAAAGTTTGAGAAGAACTATAGACTGAGCATCCCTCATTAGAAAATGCAAAACTTTCTGGGGGCTGACGCGTGGCCACACTTTGGAAATTCCACACCTGAGTTCTTGTGATGGGTCACCATCAAAATGCAGCTGTACTAAACGACATTGTCTAAAATTACCTTCAGGCTATGAAACATGCAATATAAATTCCTATTCAGACTTGAGCCCAACCCCCAAAATATTGCATGATGTTTATGCAAATATTCCAAAATGTGAAAGAAATCCCAAACCCCCTAACCGTTTCTGTTCCTAAGTATTTCAGAGAAGGACTATTCAGCCTGTAGAGTCAAGCTTTGATTTTTAACTGGGCCACAAGAGATAGCCATTTATTACCCAGGATGGGGAATAATTAAAAAGCCATGCTAAAATTTCTCTGATTTGTGGAGTCTATTAATTTCCTCATTCGCCCAAAGGGACTTAGAGTGAAGGGAAAGGAGACGCGCATGTGCAAACAGACACACACACACACACACACACACACACACACACACACACACACACACACCCCTTGGGAAATATTTTGCATTTGTCGGTCCAAACAGGTTTTAGCATAACCCATTGTCAATATTCAGTTTGGGTGAGTGTTTGCAAGCCCCAAACCATGAAGTATCTTTTATTCTAGGGAAACTTAGTTAAAGATTGCTCCCTAAACCACCACCCCCACCCCCCACCCCCTGCCCCAGCAAAAAGTAAATTTTTCTGCAAACTCTTAGGTAAACAAGGAACTTGCAAGGACCTCAGAGACAGCTGCATGTGACTGGAATCAATGTATCAATGTCTTCCACCTAAAGCTCCTGTAAACTTCTAAAGCCAGGCGTGGTGGTGCAGGTTTGTAATCCCAGGGGCCCGGGAGGCTGGAGGCAGGAGGAACACGAGTTCAAAGCCAGCCTCAGCAATTTAGCAAGGCCCTAAACAACTCGAACCCTGTCTCTAAATAAAATCCAAAAAAAAAAAAAAAAAAGGACTGGGGATGTGGGTCTGTGGTTGAACACCCCTGAGTTAAACCCCCAGTCCCCAAAACAAAAAAAGAAAACTTTCTAAAGACCTTTATTCCCCCCAACACGTATTATTAGAAGTAGTGAAAGAACCCAGACCTTGCATCCAGTATCCTTTGCTCTCTGTCTATGCTACAAATACTGTCGCCTCTCCACCTGAACTCCCAGGAGCCGACTCACACTCTCCTCAGTTTTACTAGGAGACCGTCTGATCCCTAGGGTAATTTAGAAGCATTATTCTGTTTGCTGATATTCATAATTATCCTCATTGAGTGGTGACTAAGAGGCTGCCGCTGGATAATAAGACACCAACAGTCTTTTGGTCGTTAGATAAAAAAGATAATCCTCCATTTCAACTGTGGAGCCGTCGACGTTGACTCAATCAGACATAAAAACGTGCAGTAGCATCATGCAAGTCTGATCCTTGCCGGTCCCCTGGCTGAGACCCCTGGAATCTGAATGTCAGACGGTGCTTTCTTTCCTGACATCGTTTGATTTTCAATTCTAGCTGCCACCCAGCACTTGGAAATTGGGGACAGCAGCGTCCCCGGCGCTTCCTTGAGAGCCAGACCTGCCCTTCTGCTCCCTGAGCCAACACTCACTGAAGTTCTGTGTCGAAAACTGCTGCTTTTCCTTCCGCAGATCTCGGATTGGGTTGGTGTCAGGGCAGGGAACAACAATGGGCCGGGAGAGGTGACATCTCAACTGCAGCTCTAGGTGACGTAGCTCCTCGACGCCGTTAGGTGCTGGTGAAAGTAGCGCTGCTTACAGAGAAGATCTTCATTTACCCGCATCCGCACCTCCAAGAGGGAGGGGTGGATTGTAAACCTCTAAACGTGAACTGGAGCAAGGTTCTGTGTGTGACCCCACCTGGCCTCTCCGGCTGTGTACAGTTTTCAAATACAGGGATTCGGAAACCTAGCTCCCGAGCAAAAGGAAAATATGGACCAAACAGGCCCTGAAGCAGGGGAGGGCACCCTTTTTCTGCAAAGGGGCAGATAGAAAATATCTTTGCCACACACGTGCGTGAATAAGGGCAGCTGTGTTCCCGTCAGATTTTATGGACACTGAAGTCTGCATTTCATAGAGGTATGATTTTGCATTTCATCAGATATTAGTCCCTTTTTATTTTTTACCATTTTTTGCCAATCATAGCTCACAGGGAACCTGATGGGCAATTCTTGGCTTTTAAGGCTCTTTACAAACAGGCTGTCTTGGCCTGCAGGCTGTAGCTTGCTGATCCTTAGCTAGGTGGCTGTTGGAATTCCATTGACCTAAGCTCCTACAAGGGGCCTATGATAGATTCTGCTTTCTCCCGAAGGCAGTTTCTGATAACACATCATGATAATCACAGAAGCTCGTAGAGTACACAGGCCTCGGGAGTGCTGCCATCGGAAAAATAACAATAGGTTGGCAGGAGTCGTTCTCCAGAGCCTGTGAACGCCACCGCCTGCTCTTGCTCGCTGGTCTCTCAGTGCATTCTAGAATCACGTCTAGGTGGTGAGTCGTCTGCAGGTTGCAGAGCAGCAACAATCCTAGAAGCACCTGGGGTCTCTAAGTGTTCTTGTATGACAAGAACATTTATTTGACGGCAGATCATCTGGCAGAGCCTTTGAGATTCTTGACCCCCATCACTTTGGGGGAGAGAGATCTCGAGAACCTTTCAAAAGCGGTGGCTCTGAGAGCAGTATTTCCCAACCTCCACTACCAAAGAGGCGTCTGGAGCTTTGCCTGGGAGGTTTTAGAAAAAGCTGAAAAATGTAGGCTCCCTCCAGAAATCCCCCGGAGGGCCCATCAGGAGTGGGCATGGGGTCCCTTGCCGATGGGGGCCAGTGTTTCCAACTGTTGTGATTAAAGATGGTTCGCAGAAATCTGTGGCCGAGAGATGGCCTTCCGCTATCGGGAGGTGACCGGGGAACGGGTCCTGCCCCGCTAACTAACCTAACTGCGGGCCTGAATTTCTGGACTCAGCCCAGACGTTTGAGCGCCTCCTAGCTCCTAGGGAACCTGACAGGCAATTGTATTATGAAAGCTGACATGCTGAAAGGGCCCCCTTTCACGATATTCTTTACCTGTCTCTTTGTGTTAAAGGGAGAACAAGCAAAAAAGGAGCAGAGAGAGAGTCGGCCAAGGCGGGAGGGAGATGGCAGGTGGGACGGAGTACGGGGTGGTTTCATGTGCGGGGCTGATGGAGATGACAGAACAAGAAGGGCTGAACAGAACAAATCTCTATTGTTCCCTGTCATCTTTAAATGAGTGTCAAAGTAGGCAGGGGGGCTTTGACCGTTAACCGCACAATTTAGCCAGCCTGTTGTGTCCTGTGGGCCCCACCTCCGTGGAGTTTCTCAGATTAGAAGGCCCTAGCCCCTTATAAATGGGCCATCCCTTGTTCTTTGTGTCCAGACTGCCCAGTGTGAAATCCACAGTGACGTTAAATGTTTTCTAATGAATAATTACTGAAAGGAAATGGAGGGCTATATGTGTCATGGATTGTAGCGCATTAAAATGTTTTATTTTGCTCACAAAAATGTTGTCCTTCACAAGCACCATGATTGTTGCCAACGGGCTTTTGTGCCGGGCCTGTTTCAATGGATTATCCGCGAGCGTTTCCATCCCAAACGGGAATCAAAGGGCGCCTTTGGCAAACGAATGTTTTTCAAGATGGCAGCCATGAAACACATTTAGTATTTAAAGTTGCGGGGTTTTTAAAGGAATGTTTGAACTCGGGGGATTTTCTCACTTACTTTACCCCCTTTTGATTCGGGAAAGTGAAGGGGCCTCCCCCCGCCCCCCAAACCCCGACCTCTGGCCAGTTCCAGCCTTTACAAGACTCCTCCAGCCTCTCAGGAGCAGGCAAGAGAGCACAGGGATGGGTGTGGGCACTTTCTCTTGGCGACACGTCAGTTTTTCCCTCGCCTGGACGGGCTGTGGATAAATAGGAGGCCGCAGAGGTTGTCAAATGTCACCTTGTTGGGACCCTATTGAGGAATTTCCCGGTGTGTTTTGTTGGGGACCCTCTTGGGACTGGAAGGGCTGGTCCTGGTCCTCCTCAGGGCTGAGACGCTCTGGTTTATCTACCATCTTGATTGCTTTATGACAACACGGAAGGGAACTGATGGTGTTTCTTGGCCCAGTGTGGCCACGTGAATGTCACTTGGCTGTTCTGTTGCTAACAAGACAACCAAGAGGGCCAGGGTCTTGGCTGTCTCTCTTCTTCATGCCCCTCCAGTGGAGGTCTCTGTGCCCAGACGAGGAATCTAGATGTCTGAGCCATGTCCTACCCGTCCCTAGGCCAGAATAGGGAGGAATGTCTTGCTGGATACTCTCAACAGACATCAGGCACCTCTGGGGGAGGGCAGAGGAGGGTATAGGTGCCGGGAGGGGAAAACCAGATGCCTGCCCTCTTGGAGCCTGTGTCCGGTGCATCAGTGGGGAAAGCAGGTGGACGTGGGAAGAAGGAATGGTGCAGACAGTGGACCTGTGTCTGGCTCACACCCCAGTTCAGCTGATGTCCATAGCATGTACGTGCACACAGTTGGCGCTCTATGTTTCTGCGAGTTCTTTGTCTGCAGTTTCAACTGTGGCTCAAAATGTTCAGAAACACCTTGCATCTGTGCTGGACACGTTCAGACTTTTTTCTTGTCATTGTACAGTCGAACCATCGTGCATATCGCAGTTATGTCGTGGTCAGTATCCGAGTCATCTAGAGGTGATTCCATGTATTCAGGGGAGGTGGGCAGGCGGGATGCTGACACCATGCCATTTTCCATAAGGGGCTTGAGCAGCTGTGGATTTGGGCATCCCCAGGGTTTGTTGGATACCAATAGATGAATCTGCATGTGTGTGTGTGTGTGTGTGTGTGTGTGTGTGTGTGTTTGCTTTGGGGTGCTGGGGATGGAAGCCAGGCCTCCTACATACTAGGCGGGTGATCTATCTCTCACCAACACTCCCAGCCCTTTGTAGATTTCGTGATCATGGGTGTGCATGCACCTTTGCATTCTGCTCTCCCTTAAAAGGGAGAAAACATCCTGTTACAAATTTCCATGAGCATTACTGCGTGTATTCTGCCTAATGGTGTAAAGTACTTGACATTTATGGTAAATCTTGTTTTTATAAATTTAACAAAAATCACCATTCAAGGTAACAGCTAGACATACAGATTTTTTTTTAAAGAGAGAGTGAGAGAGGAGAGAGAGAGAGAGAGAGAGAGAGAGAGAGAGAGAGAATTTTTAATATTTATTTTTTAGTTCTCGGCCGACACAACATCTCTGTTTGTATGTGGTGCTGAGGATCGAACCCGGGCCGCATGCATGCCAGGCGAGCTCGCTACCGCTTGAGCCACATCCCCAGCCCCATACAGATATCTTATTAACTGTTTAATATGTTCTGTGTGTGTGTGTGTGTGTGTGTGTGTGTGTGTGTGTGTGTGTTGGGGATTGAGCCCAGGGCCCCAGGGCTTTGTGCATGCGAGGCAAGCACTATACCAGCTGGAGCCATATCCCCAGCCCCTAATATGTTCTTATTAGAATTTCTAAGGAATAGCATTACTAGGCCAAATAATATCTTTTTTTGGGGGGGGGGTGGCACCAGGGATTGAACTCAGGAGCCCTCGACCACTGAGCCCCATCCCCAGCCCTATTTTGTATTTTATTTAGAGACAGGGTCTCACTGAGTTGCTTAGGGCCTCACTTTTGCTGAGGCTGGCTTTGAATTCGCCATCCTCCTGCCTCAGCCTCCCAAGCCTCTGGGATGACAGGTGTGCGCCACTGTGCCTGTCCAAATGATATCATCTTAATGATTTCTTTTTCAGATGGGGGTCTCACTATATTGCCTAAACAGGCCCTCAAACTCCTGGGCTCTTGTGATCCTCTTGCCTCAGCCTTCCAAATAGCTGGGCCTTTAGACGTTCACCACGGTGCCCAGCTTCACAATTCTTTTATATGACAATGTTACTTCCCCCAAAAGATAATCAAAATCTCCAGCTCTATGACTGGTGGAAATTAAAATTTAAAAGATCCTGTTTTAAAATAAAAAATAAAGAGCTGGGGATGTCGTTCAGTGGTAGAGCATCCCGGGATAAACAAACCTAATTAAAAAGCCCCACAACTCGGGTCCTGAGAGCTCAAGAGAAACTGCACTTCACACCCTGTTTGTCAGAGGGGAAGCTGGAGCCGCCCTTTGGTCCAAATGTCCTTGGACCAGCAATCCCCATTGGGGAAATGCCTCCTCCTGGTTTCCTCACGGAAGAGGCCAGGTTCCACGGGGAGCATGTCCAGGGCTGGTCAGTGTGTGCTGAACGCTAAAAGGCAATCTAACTGTTGGGGGCGCTGTCTGCTCACCAAAGGCAGGGAGAGTTTTCTGACCTCAGGACAGGTGCTGACACGAGAGAGGCCATCCCTGATGGTAGTACACAACGGGATAGTGTTCACTCACTGCAAAGAACAAAGTCGTTCTAGCTGACCCAATGTGCTGTGTCCTTGCTCTAGGAGAAGCATCTTGTTAAGAGTAAGGTGAGGTGCAGGCTGCACGGGTGTCGTGGGCGAGATGCAGTGTGCTGTGTGGGGCCAGATGCAAGCCAGGGGGGTGGGGGGTTACATGACTGTCATCCTAGCAACCCAGGAGGCTGAGGCAGGAGGATTCCAAGTTCAAGGCCAGCCTCAGCAACTTAGACCGAGCCCCACAGTAAAAACATTTGAAACGAAATGGGGATGTAGGTCAGTAATAAAGCTACGGGTCTAATCCCCAGTACCCAAGGATGGGTGGATGGGTGGATGGCAAGATGCAGGAGGCATATACCGACCCCCAGGCTGGAGTCTTGCCCAGTTTAGGTCTCTCCCCCGACCAGCTGGGGCAGGGAAGTGCTGTGCCCTGGTCTTCACGTGACTGGCTCAGCCTCACCTTTCAGCCGGAGTGAGGAAGGGACAGATTCCCTCCAAAGGAGAAGGAGGGAGGGAGGGAATTCCCAGGTCCAAGTTCAAAGGAGACAGTGTCATTGGCCAAAATCACAGCTACTCAGCAGTGAGCAAGGCTTGAGAGCGATCCAAATCCCAAGCCCTTTCCACAGCCTCCCTGGTCACTTAATTTTTCTGTTTCTATTTTCACAAAGTGAGCAAAATACCATCTACCTGCCAACTTGTCCTAGGTATAGCCTGAGGCAGTGGTTTGCAAACAGCCCAGTTACTATGTGCTATGCATAGTAAAAACGCAGTAAATAGGGTTTAAATGAGCTACTATTCTTCTACTATTTAATATTACATTCTGTTGGTGAGAGGAATACCTTGGGGGAAACCAACATCGATTCTCTCTCTCTCTCTCTCTCTCTCTCTCTCTCTCTCTCTCTCTCTCTCTCTGTCTGTCTCTCCTGTGCCCTCTTACCAACCAGGGACTTTAGCTAGACTGCCTCCTCTTTGAATTCTCTAGATACTTTCAACTCTGTACAAGGCCTAGAACTGGAAAAAAAATTTAAGTCACTTATTTGACAAATTTATTGAGCAACTATCATGGCAAGACTTAAGCTAAAAGCAGGGAACACAACCATGAATGGACGAGATTTACCCTGAAGTGCTTTCCTAAGGGTCTGCCTAAGATTGAGGAATAAGAATCCAGTCGTTGTAAAACAAAATAGTACAAAGAAATAGGGACAGAGAGAGAATAATGGGGAGATGTACTTACAAATTTTGATTAGGTGATACCTATCCTCATTACGAAACTTTGAAGGTCTAAACGGGCGCACAGTGAAACTGAAGCTTCCTTTTCCAGTGTTCAGAGTTTGTGAGCGTCAGGGAGACAGCATGAGTTTGTGAGCCTATGTGTACATGAAGGTGGACCTTTCCTACAAATGGTACCAATCTGTCCAGGAGATTCTGCACTTCTGTTGGGTTCCATTGTATAAGTGAGCCACCGTTCAATGCACCTGTTCCCTCTTAATGGATGTTTGGGTTGCTTATGATTTCATTCATGCAAGAACATATCATGGGGATCAATATCTAGAAATTTAAATTATTTCCCCAAAGAGTATATATCTGATTTTTGAAATACCTTTTCAAATGCTAGATTCTTCTACAATATACATGCTTGTCACCTGCAGGAAATACCCACATCCTCACCAAGAATGTATTCTCAAATTTTATAAGATTTCCAAAACTGAGGGCTGGGGATGTGGCTCAGTGGGTAGAGTGCTTGCCTCTCATGCACAAGGCCCTGGGTTCAATCCCCAGCACCGCCCCCCCCCCAAAAAAAAGATTTCCCAAACTGGAAAGTGTATCTCAATTTATTTAATAACACTTCTTTTCTGGGTGGAGCTGAGTTAACCTATCTTCTTTGTGTGTTACACATTTGTGTTTCCTGTGAATTGTTGTTTACATCCTTTGTTCATTTGTGTGTGTGTGTGTGTGTGTGTGTGTGTGTGTGTCTGTGTTGGACTTTTTCTTATTGTTTTGTAGAAGCTTTTTATATGTCAAGGAAGCCAGTCGTTTGTGTTGGGTGTGAGTTACAAATATATTTTTCCAAAGTTGTTTCATCTTTTGACTCTGCTTATGTTATTTCTTCTAGGCAGACATTTTTTCTTTTTTTAATTTATATATGACAGTCGAATGCATTACAATTCTTATTACATATATAGAGCACAATTTTTCATATCTCTGGTTGTATATACAGTATATACACACCAATTCATGTCTTCATACATGTACTTTGGATAATAGTGATCATCACATTCCACCATCATTAATAATCCCCTGCCCCCTCCCTTTCCCTCCAACCCATCTGCCCTATCTAGAGTTCATCTATTCCTCTCATGCTCCTGATGCCTATCCCACTATGAATCAGCCTCCTTATATTAAAGAAAACATTTGGCATAGCTAAAGTAATTCTAAGCAAGAAGAGTGAAACAGGTGGGATCACTATACCAGACCTTAAACTATACTACAGAGCAATAGTAACAAAAACAGCATGCTATTCACACCAAATCAGTCTTGTAGACCAGTGATAGAGAATAGAGGACACGGAGACTAACTCACAAAATTACAATTATCTTATATTAAAGGTGCCAAAAACATGCACTGGAGAAAAGAGAGCATCAACAAATGGTGCTAGGAAAACTGGAAACCCATATGCAACAGATTGAAATTAAACCCCTATCTCTCACCATGTGCAAGACTCAACTCAAAATGGATCAAGGACTTAGGAATATACCAGGGACCTTGTGCCTAATGGAAGAAAAAGTAGCCCTCATCTCTACCATGTGGGACAGGCCCCAGCTTCCTTAATAGGCAGACATTTTTTCTATGTGGTTGAACAGATCTGTTCTTTTGTGGCTTTACTTTTATATAATACTTTAAAATCATTTCTTGCTTCACCCACATCTTCTTCTAGTGCTTCCTTTTTATACTTTTATTTTTCGGTGTTTGATTTCCTCCAGAATTTGTTTTGGTGCCAAGTACCCATCTTTTTTTTTTTTTTTTTTGTCCCATCACTTACGTTAAAAGTCAGGGTAACAAGGCACAGTTGACATACAGTAAAATTCATTCTTTATTTTAAAAATATTTTTAAATTTTTTTAGTTATGGAGGGATACAATATCTTTTTTTTGCCCCTTAGGTTTTTTGTTTTTGTTTTTTTTTTTTTTTCCGGTGGACACAACATTTGTTTGTATGTGGTGCTGAGGATCGAACCCGGGCCGCACGCATGCCAGGCGAGCACGCTACCGCTTGAGGCACATCCCCAGCCCGGGATACAATATCTTTATTTGTCTATTTTTTATGTGGTGCTGAGGAGGGAAGCAGTGCCTCACATGGGTAAGGCATGTGCTCTGCCACTGAGCCATGACCCCAGCCCCAAATTCATTCTTTTTAGATGACATGTCTCTGAATTCCCACCAGTATATAGTGCCATTTATCAAATAATTCACCTTCTTACCATAGATTTTTAGTCCTGATTTAATCATTGAATGGATTCTCCTATGTGTTTGGGACAAGCCCTGTTCTTTTTGACCCATCTTGTTGAATTGCTCGCCTATTCACGTGTCGCCGTGTCTATTGAATTAATCAAGTACGCTGTTGCTTTTGTGTCTTAATATCTGCTAAAGCTGGTACCATCCCACCTTTGAGAAACTTCCTGCATGTTCTTACTTATCACTCCATTACAAATTTTAGGTTCAGTTTTTGAGCTATGCAGAAAAATCTGGTAGTTTTCTAAAAGAAATTTTATTGACTGTGTCGTCAAACGTAGTTCAACTGATGTCTTTAGGAGACTGAATCCTCCCACTCAGGAGCGAGACATAGCCTTCGATTTGTTCAGACCTTCTTTGGAGTTCCTCAAGAGTACGTTAAACTTACTCTTCTAGGCGCTGCCACATTTGCTGGTAAGTTTATTTTATGTTTCATCTTTAGTAGGTAACTGGAGTCCTGTCTTTCATTCCATCTTCTAACTACTAATCACGTGGTTACATGAGAGCTATTGACTTCTGTCCATTAATTTTGTACTTGTGATTTTGGGCTGATTTTTTTTTTTTTTGGATTTTCCATCTAAATACTCAGTGAATGAATGCTTTTGTCTTTTTCTTCTCCAGCGTTGCTATTTCCCATTCCTCCTCTTATCTAATTGCGTCGGCTGTCACCTCCCAAACATATGAAGTTGGAAGGAGGGATGTGGATTTTTTTTCCCCTGACTTTAAAAAGTACAGTTCCATGTTAAACTATTAAGTAAAATGTTAGGTTGTGGAATAGAGCTATATTCTTATGATGTTAAATAAGTATAGATTTTGATGAATGCTAATTATCAACAATAAAAGTTGAATGTATCAAATGCCTTTTTTAGAATTTGTGGAGATGTGTAATTCTTTTACTTTTGATCTAGTGATACGGTAAATCTGTTATTAATGTTTTCTAATGTTGAATTCCCAGATTAATCTATTTTACTAGTAGATTTTCTGTTATAAATTCTGGGAATCGATCCCAGTTGGTCTGTTTTATTATTCCTTTAACATTCTTTTGAATTTGGTTTGCTACTCTCTCTTTTATTTTAATTTATATTTTTAAAATTTTTTTAATATTTATTTTTTAGCTTTAGGTGGACACAATATCTTTATTTTATTTTTATGTGGTGCTGAGGATCGAACCCAGTGGCTCGCACAGGCTAGGCGAGTTCGCTACCACTTGAGCTACATCCCCAGCCCTGCTACTCTCTTTTATTAAAAAAAAAAAAATTCTTTTGTAGTTGTAAATGGACAGAATACCTTTATTTTTATATGGTGCTAAGGATCGAACCCAGTGCCTCACACATGCTAGGCAAGCACTCTGCCACCGAGCTATAGCCCCAGCCCGTGGTTTGCTAATTTCTCTTTTTTTTTGGGGGGGGTAGGTGGGTACCAGGGATTGAACTCAGGGGCACTCAACCTCTGAGCCCCATCCCCAGCCCTATTCTGTATTTTATTTAGAGACAGGGTCTCACTGAGCTGCTTAGCACCTCGCCATTGCTGAGGCTGGCTTTGAACTCATGATCCTCCCGCCTCAGCCTCTGGAGATGCTGGGATGACAGGTGTGCACCATTGTGCCTGGCTGAGTTTGCTAATCTCTTATTGAGACATTTGGTATTGATATTCCTAATTGGGGCTAGTCTGATTTCCTTTATAGCCTTATAAAATATTAGACATAGAGGAGTGTGTATAATACAAATCTAACTTGAAGAATTACAAATACTATCTCCACCCAAACACAGGAAGTACCACCCTTGATTTTCTTTGTAGCTTTAGCACCTATAATTACATCCCAAATAATAGATAGCTTAATTTTGCTTTCTTGAGGGCCTTTGTTCAAATAGTCAAACTATATATACTCTGACATGACCAACTTTCTTTGAACAATGCTCTTTTTTGAGATCAAACCATGTCGATGAGCCTAATGGTGAATTCATTCGTTTTTACAACTGTGCATAGTGTGACCGTCACCGTAAAAAATCTTTGTTGAATCTTCCTATTATAATTTTGGAGTTGCTATTTCTTAAAGTTCTTTTTTTTTTCTTCACCCTTTTAGACATTGTTAAAAGAGCTTAGAAGCTAGTCATGATGGGGCACAACTGTAATTCCAGCTACTCAGGAGGCTGAGGCAGGAGGATCACCTGTTGGAGGCCAGCAGGGAAATCATGAGACCCTATCTTAAATTTTTAAAAAGTGCTGGGGGTGTAACTCGGTGGCCGAGCACGTGCCTGGCATGTGTGAGGCCCTGGGTTTGATCCCTAGCACCGCATACACCCAGAAAGCTCAAATTCTGAAGACAGACTTTTTAGGTTTCCATCTCAGTGAACATTAGCTATGTGACAATTTTTTTAACTTTCCATTTACAAAATGAGAGCTGAAGTATTCTCTCCCAGGATTGTTCAAATGAATCTGTTTATGAAGACCTTTGGGGTGGCGCCTGGTACATCACGAGCTCTCCACAACCCTGGGTAACGCGTCCTGTATTCTCTGGCCGGTGAAGCTGGGTGTGTCCCATTTTGAGATGTCACAGAAGTTCTGCTGAGTGTGCATTTTTATGGTTGTTCCCTCTGCACATCAACCAAGGGAGTGAAATGGCTGAAGCTGTGCTAGATGGCTTTCCTGAGGCCGAGTACCCATTTCCATTAACATCAAGGTGTGAGAGTCCTGGCTGGCCCTGGCCACAGGAGACTTTTAATGTTTCGTGGTGTTTGTTGGTGCCTGGGATCAACCCCAGGCCCTCCCATGGGCTAGGCCAGGGCTCTAAAACTGAGCCACATCTCCAGCTCCCCGTAGCTTTTTAATTCTTGTCAATTTGTTAAATACAAAATTGTATTCCAGCGGGGTCTTAATCTCCATATTTCATGTTTTTTATGGGTTGTTTTTTTCTCCTTTGAAAGCGTTCATAGGATGTTGTGAGTGTAATAAGTGCCCCTGAATCTGTTCCCTTGTAAATGGTTAATTTCATGTTAGATAAATTTCACCTTGTCCTAAACTCGTGACGTCTCCCCGAAAGGATGCCCACCAGACTTTCTTTGGTGTCCTTTTCTGTAACTGCTTGACTGAGGCACGATTCACATTCCACACAAGTCACCACTAAAATGAGTAGCTTGAGGATCTTGGCATACTCCAGGGCCGTGCAGTTGATTTAGGATGTGTCACCACCACACCCTTTCACGGTGGCCTCAAGTCCCCTGGGGGTCCTGGGCCACCTCAAATCACACAAGTCAGTTACTCCTGAACATAATGAGTCTAAAAGTTGAATGAGGACCGATGTGATAGTCGCATCGTGAGCACTGATAACTCTTTCATCTCTTTTTTCAATAGTGACACTACTGAAACCTAACTCACGTGCCTTTACGACTCACCTATTCAAAGTGTGCCATTCAGTGGTCCTCGTGACATTCAGGGAATAGTTCCATGGTCACGTCCTGGATCCTTCCATGGCTCTTGGGGTTTTCACCTAAGAATGGAATTGCTGGGTCCTGTGGTCGCTCTATCCAACCTTTGGAAGAGTTGCCAGATGTTTTCCAAAGTGGGAGCAGGAAGTGGTTGTGGTTTTGATTTGCATTCTCCTCTTTCATCTCTTAAAAGATAGGTTTCTTGCCGGGAGCGGTGGCGCACACCTGTCATCCCAGCAGCTCGGGAGGCTGAGGCAGGAGGATCCTGAATTCAAAGCCAGCCTCAGCAACTTAATGAGGCCCTAAGCAACTCAGTGAGACGCTGTTTCTAAATAAGATACAAAATAGGGCTGAGGATGGGGCTCAGTGGTTGAGGGCCCCCGAGTTCAATCCCCAGCACCAAGAAAAAAGAAAAAAAAAAAAGGTTTCTTTGCAGTTTTTCTCAACAAATATTGAAGAAACGAGAGAGTCTGTCCTGGAGAGTCTTGCAGCCTGGATTCAGGTGGTCGCACACAGCTGCCCTGTTCTAAGTGGTTTTCATCCTAACTGTCCTTGGAATTGGAAGTCGGATCTGCACCTGAGCTGCCCAGGCCCGAGTCCCCAGCCACCCAGGACTGTTTAAATGCATCCAAATGAAACTAAAAACCCAGTTCCTCAGACTCACTGACCACATCGCAAGTGCGTGGAGGCCACACATGCTGGTGGCTGCCGTACTGGACAGCGAGGCTGTAGGACATTTTCATCTCAGAATATTCTAGTTATCAGACAATACTGGCCCAGAAGCTTGATGATGGGCACATTTTTATGATTTAAATCCTTTGACGTTTAAGATTTTCCCTGTGGGCCAGGATAATGTCAACCTTTGTAAATATCCTGTGTGCTTTTGAACTAAAATAAGTATTCTGAGGTTGTCAGGTACAGTGTTCTTCGGGTGTCAGTTAATTGTGGTGTTTAGATTTCAATGTCTTGCTGGGGGGGGTTGTTTTTTCTTTTTTACCTTTGTTTTCTGCCAATTTCTATCAGATCCCTCACGATGAGACCACTTGAGTAAACTGCAGCTCAGTAAGTACAAATAGTGGAGTACTATGCAATTCTGAAAAACAACGAGGAATGTCTCTCTAATCAACTTCAAAGTGATATCCGAGATAAATATCCCAGTGAAAAGCCGAGGGGAAAAAATAGCATGTAGAGTTTGCAAACATTTGTCCTACAAAGGAGGGAAGCAGACTGACACAGGAATCTGCTGATATTTTTAAAGAAACAATTCTTAGCAATTCTAACATTTTTAAATGGTCGTTCACAGGAGGAGGGAAGGAATAGAGGGGGGAAGGGTAGGGGGCTGATTCTCTAAATTCACCTTGTTTTTTGGAACCATTGAATGTTTTACATAATAATAAAACAAAATTACCTTTAGAAATCAATTTCCCCAAATAAACAGTATAAGGAAAGAAATGGACCTCAGTTGAGTGTATCTCGTTTCTGGAACAGCTACGTGGAGATCAGCTCTCTCGAGGAAGTTCAGAAACGTGAATCCATGCACCGAAGTGTACCTTAAGGACAAGGAATTCAAAAAAATCTCAATGTTTTGCTGTGATCACGCTGGTGATGGGGTCGATGTTGTTGAGACTCCTGTGTATTTGGTGTGGAAGATGGCCAGTGAGAAACTGCTCGTATCACTGAATTGGAATTGGAATGGAAGAAAGGGGAAGAGATAAAGGAAAATTTAAATATAAACCTCTCAGAGATGTATCGTGTTGCTAGAATCGGAGGGAACTCGTGTTATATTTTAACAAACACCTAGAAACACGGACCCTCCGGGAGCAGGGAGCCCCCAGCCTCTGTCTTCCCACCCAGAAACCAGAGCCGGGATCAGAGGTCTGTGAACACGAGGCTCAGTATCCTTAAAGGCACGTCCAGAGGACTTGATATCCCCCTTCACAGGTTCCCAGCTGCCCAAAATGGTAGCCTCAATAAAGCTAATGATTGTCATAGAACCATCAAATACACATAAGCCCACGAACACACAGAATGCTGTTCGAGAGCTCATTGTCACCTTGGAACAATGAGTCACTCTGGGCCAACTCACTCTTCTGAAATCTACCAGCCAAGCATTGATTCTGTCTTCCCTTTATGAATTCCACTCCAGGGCCACCAAAACACGGACAAGGAAATCGCCGCCTCATAAACACGGGACCAAGGACAGCTTGGGAATGTCCCTGGTTTTGCAAACTCCTAGGTCTGGCATCTTGGAAAAAGTGGCTTGCCCTGCGCACCTCCTGCGGGAAGCGCTCCCCGCCCCGCTGCCTGTGATAGGCCAGCGCAGAGCCATCCTGGGTCTGCTCAGGCCTCCGGGAAATGTAGGAGAAAAAGGAACCTGTTTGGTTAGAGTAGGGAGACATCTGGTGGCCGGTCTGTTTCTTAAAAAAAAAAAAAGACATTATTATGAAAATTTTCCAATTTGCACAAAGTGAACAGGAGAGTGTGATAACCCCCTCCCCGGGCCCATCATCCAGTTTCAGCAGCTGTTAACAGGCTGCCTTTGTGCTCTCACTGATCCCTGCACCCACCCTCCAGCCCTGGGTCATGGGTCTTCAGTTCAGTGTTATTAAACACATACCCATGGGCTGGGCCAGGGGCTCAGGGGCAGAGCCCTTGCCTGGCGTGTGTGAGGCACTGGGTTCGATTCCAGGCACCACATAAAAATCAATGAATATAATAAAGGTCCATCAACAACTAAAAAAAAAAATAAATATATATATATAATTTTTTTTAAAAAGTACACACCGACATGCACCAAACTGTCCCTAAGGATCCTGGCAGACAGCTGCCCTCACGCCTTATCAACCTACAGGACATTTCCATCGCTCCAGAAACATCCTCTGGGCCACAATCCCCCAAGCAAGCGATGACTGTTGTGTTTTTTTCACTGTAGATTAGCTTTGCTTGTCCCCGAATGTCACACCAACGGAATCACACAGTGTGCACGCCTTTGTGTCCGGGTCCTTTCAGCGGGCACAATGTCCAGCGAGAGTCATCCGAGCGATGACGTGTCCGCGTTGTGTCCCTTCTGTGGCGAGCTCCTTGTGTGATACAGATGTTCCCCTCCATTCTCCGGCTGAAGGGTATCTGGATCGTTTCCAGTTGGGGCCATTATGAGCCAAGCGGAGCATGGGCCGAACTTCGCATTCAAGTCTCTCTGTGGCTCGTGCTCACGCTTCTCTGTGTAAATTCTTGGGAATGCGATTGCTGGATCAAAGGAGAGAGGCCTGGGTTAACTTCATTAGAAGCTGCCAGGCCTTTTTCTAGAGTGGCCACATGCCTTTTGCATTCCTGCCAGCCATGGACGTGCACTTCAGCCAGCTCTGCATCCTCACCAGTTTGGTGTGTAAGTATTTTTGGGCGGGGGACCATTGGAGATTGAACCCAGGGGTGCATAACCACTGAGTCACATCCCCAGCCCTTTTATATTGAGACAGGGTCTCACTAAGTTGCTTTGGGCCTCACTATTGCTGAGGCTGGTTTTGAATTTACAATCCTCCTGCCTCAGCCTCCGGAGTCCCTGGGATTACCGGCATGCACTACCACACCTGTCCTGGTGTGCAGATTGTTTTAATGTTAACCGTTCTGGGGTATCTCCTTGTGATTTCAATTTGCACTTCCCTGAAGATAAATGAGCTGAATACTTTTCAATGTTCTTATTGGTCATTTACCTTCCTTTGTAACTTGTTCATTCCTTTTTAAAAAATTTAAAAAAATAGTTGTAGATGGGCACAATACCTTTATTTTATGTATTTTTATGGGGTGCCAAGGATGAAACCCAGTGCCTCATATGTTCGAGGCAAGAGTTCTGCCACTGAGCCACAATCCCAGCCCTGCATTCCTGTCTTTTGCCCAAGTTTTATGGGGATAGTCTTTTTATTATTCAGCCATAGCTATCTTTATTCAAGATACAAATCCTTGTAGCTACGTACTTATGAATATTTTTTGCCTTTTTATTTTCTAACAATGCCTTTCTGATGAGAAGCTTTTATAGTTGCTAAAGTCTATTTTCTTTAATTATTATTTCTTCCTGTGTCCTCAAAACATTTTGTCTTTTTTGGTTGCAAAGATATTCGTCTTGTTTTCCTCTAATGGCATTTTAGAGTTTACATTAACATTTAGGGCTAAGATCCATCTCAAGTTTATAAATATATTTATCTTATCTATGGGTAGACCCATGGTGTCAGGTAGGGATTGGATGCAATTTTTTTGTCTGTCTGTTGTTTGTTTGTGGGTCTGCAGTAGTAGCTGAACCGTTGCTTGAGAAGAATTTTCATTTCTGCACTGAATTATTTGGTACTTGGGTCAAAAAACACCTGGACTATATAGGAGAGCCTTTTACTTCCGTCTTGATTACTTAAAGCTAGGAAATGTGAGTCCTCGGACTCTGTTTTTGTTTCCAAGGTGGGGTTGGTTGTCTAGGACCTCTGCCTGTCTGCCCCTGGGGTCCAAATTCACCCTCAGCACCTGCTTTGCAATAATGTGATGTGAATTTAGCCCCTAGAGGGCGCTGGAGGGACGGTGCCATGGCTCTTCCTGGTTCCCTGGTTCTGCTCTGCTTTTCCGGGTTTGGCTGGGCAGGGGTGGGGGGGGTGGGATAGGCCTGCGTGCCCAGAGCCCACAGTCTCTTGGTGACCTCGCAGCCCTGGCCTAAGGCCTGATGATCATGTTGCCATAGTCCTATATACTACCTGACACAGGTGTGGTAGATTCCGGGCCTCACACCTACAGCTGGCCACTCCCAGGGGGATGGCCCTTCGCCCTTAGATGGTGGTCATGGCTCACAACATTCCTGTGCCTCAGTTTCCTCGTCTGCACAGGGGCGTGAGAACAGTAGCTCCTAGGGTCAGAACGAGGGTTACCTGAGAGGATACTCGCCCAGCCCTCAGCATACCATTTTACGGTGTCAGTAAGCCGCTGTTGCTATTGTCACACACACACACACATACAGACACACACTTGTGTGTCACTGAATGATAAGGAGGTGTTGAGAAATGCATCCTTAGCCAGTTCCGTCCTGTGAATGTCACAGGCCTTGAGGGCAGAGCCTACACACACCTGGACCTTAGAGGATGGCCCTTTACCTCTGGCTGCACGTCCAAACAGCAGGCGGCTGTCCAGACCCCGCAGTCAGCAGTACCCCTGTGGCACGTGTGAATCTAAACAGAAAAGGGGACCTACTGTCCAAATAGCCTACAGGAACTTTCTGGCTGCAGTTGAACCCTGGCTCAGGGCTCTCCCAGGGCCGAGCACGAGACGTGGAGTAAAAACTCTGAATGTTCTGTCTCCTGTAGAAAGAAGAGGTGAGGAGGGAGCACATCCGTCTGCACATGGAGGGGACACTGACGGCCCGCGACAAGGTCGGGGTGCAGGATTTTGTGCTGCTGGACGCGCACACCAGCGAATCCGCCTTCGTGGACAATCTTCGCAAGCGCTTCAACGAGAACCTCATCTACGTAACTAACCCCCTCCTCAGCTGAGCCCCGAGATTACTTGCTCTCCCCCCGCCCCCCCCCCCCGCCCTTCACAGCCTCCATGATGGGAACCGGGTCACTTTGTCCATCAGCCATCTAGAGGAGGCTGAGGGATCACTGCCAGACGCACTCTGATCCTTCATGCTGAGGCTTTCTGGTGGCCAGTGACAGAGTCTCCACTCACACTGGCCATGGTCGCAAAACGGAATGGACCCACATAGCCTTTAGGGCCCAGGAATGGATCTAGGATTTCGGATGATGTCCAGAGGATCCTTCTCCCTCTCTCTGTTCTGCTGTCTTTGGTACCTGATTCTGTCTTGGGCCGCCTCTCTGCTTTGTGGCACGATGGGCGCCAGCTCCAGGGTGACATTTTGTCAGCTCAGTATTGAGAAGGGAGCTCGTCTTCCAGGAGACAGGTTTAGCAAGTGTCCCAGAGCTGAAGAAATTGGCTCTGATGGCCGCATCTTGGGTCACTTGCCTGTCTTGGCCAGTCCCCCTGACTGGGAATGAGGAGCATCCAGAGTGGGCAGCCTGGGTCACCAGACCCACCCTGAGTGAGAGGTAGGTAGGAGCAGAGCCCCCCGCTACACGGAGTGAGAGCTGGAGAAGAGCGTTCCTTAAAGAAATCAGCTGAAAGAAAGGGGACATAAGCTGGGCGTGGTGACACACACCTGTAATCCCAGCAACTCGGGAGGCTGAGGCAGGAGGATCGTAGGTTCAAAGCCCCCCTCAGCCACTCAGTGAGACCCTGTCTCTAAATACAATATTAAAAAGGCTGGGGATGGGGCTCAGTGGTTAACTCCCCCTGGGTTCAATCCCTGGTACCAAAAGAAAGAAAAGAAAAAGATCCATCTTGCACAGATGACCCCAGAATAGCTTAGATGAAACTACTTAAAAAAATTTTAAAAAGAGAGAGGAAAATAAGAGATGTCCCACCACATCCTGTAAATCTTCAAAGGTCAACACTGTGACATTTTTCAAAACCTCTTCTCAGATTGATCTTGTTGCATCGAGTAGTGGCCAGTTTTTATTACCATTTATGATCACACCCAATTTGATTGGCATTCCAAGTGAATTTCCCCCTAGGTAAATTGATAGAGTCTCTGTGTGTGTCATGGTGTGCTAATTTTTTTTGAGATTTTATTAGCTTTTGTTAAGAGTAAATGAGATAATCAGACGAAGTCTAAAAATAATGTGTCTCGTAGCTAGTTCGTAATGTGCTGTTGAAACCAAATTTTTTCAGAAGAAATGAACAAGGTGTTCCTTAGAATATATATTCTATAGCTTCCAACTTTCAGAATTAGAACCCTTAATTGTACAAAAAGGAAAAAATCAAGCTAATTTTCTATAAAAGCAAAGGAGAAATAACCTCACATGAAGGACAAATGGGATGATAGGATTTTCATGACCAATTTAAACAGATAGATTCCAGGACAATCTTCCACCCCTGAGACCAGGTTTCTATGATTTGAATGATGCAAATTTTAGTCAGAACCCTCTTCTTTGTTTCGGTTCTGTTCGAGTTTGTCCTGGAGATTAGAAGCGTCGGTTAGAACCCTTGGAGCCGGGTCCTACCCAGAGCTTTGGTACCTCCAGCGTTGACACCAACCAACTCAGCATCTGAAAATACCGGATGCGTTTTCAAAGGAGCCCAAATAGTCATCTTTTCTGTAAAAGATCTTAGAGCTTTTTGGTCTCTAATTAGTCTTAGGTCAGTGGCTACCTTGAAAATGTAAGTACTTGAACATTGGGGTAGGGATAGAGGCTAACACCCAAGTCTGGAGAAGCCGGCCTGGTGTAGGGGTACCTCGCCCCGGTTCAGAAGGCTGGTAGGTGCTGTGGCCCTGCACATCGGGGGGACTTGGTGAGGCCTGGACCAGCTCCGGTGCTCCTCATAAAGCTGCTCATTTGCATGACAGCTCCAGCTCTCAGTGGTGGGGACAGCCACGCCTGCCCGTCAGCTGGACACCGTCTCTGCTCATTCACCACTAGCTCTGCGTCTTGGAGTTCACTCTGATGTCTCTCTCAGCCCACGAGCTGACGTGGCCTTCCTGAGTCTCCACGCCCTCAGTTCCTACCCGTCAGCCACCTTCTCGACACTTCCCTGTCCCCAGCTGTCTCCCAGCCCTCCCCAAACAGACCCTGGGCCGCAGAGGCCCCACCTGTCCCATTTGCCGAGCCCTCGCCCCAGCCCCGAGCAAACAAGGGGAGCATAATGTGCGACCGTCTTTGGTTGGTGGAGCTGCTCACTTGTCCTGTGGTCCCTTCCTCCAGACCTACATCGGGACGCTCCTGGTGTCTGTGAATCCCTACCAGGAGCTGGGGATCTACACCGTGAGCCAGATGGAACTCTACCAAGGGGTCAGTTTCTTTGAGCTGCCGCCGCATGTGTGAGTAACAGCCACGCGTTTCCCCGGCCCCCTCCCTTCTGCCAACCCTCCGTCCATCCTTCTATCCATCTACCCACCGTCCACCCATTCAAACCCTCCATGCCTGTCCTGAGGTTCTTCCTCCATGGTCGTTAACGTGGGAAATAAGTCAGAGCATTAGAATGTCACAGCCATTTTGGAATCTCAGCTTAAAGAGAGATGGAATCTTTGTGTCAAGGTTGGGAACCCCGAGTGCGGCCAGAGCGGTGTCTTCTCTGGACGTGGGCTGCTTACAGGGCCATCTGTGGGTGCCTGAGAATCAGGGAGGCTAAGGATGTCCACCGGGAGGGACCTCAGCAGGCCACCCTCATCCACAGGTGCTTGCAGGCTGGGCTGAATTTCTTCTCTCTCTGGTGGACTTCTGGGCTGATGCTTCTGTTCTCCCCCCACTTGTCTTTAATTCAGTTTTCCGACTTCCCACGATGCTGATAAACCTTTCTGCCTCCCCCACCGCGTCCAGCTCTTGGGAGCCCTTCCCCATCTGTGCTCTCTCTGATTTTGGAGATGAAGGCCCTCTGATTCCTCCACCTCTTGTCCTGAAGTTATTGCAGAAGTTTGCAGACCTCACTGGTCTCCTGTCTCTACATTCTGACTACTTTTGGCTTCGAGGGAAAGAGATGATATTCTATCTCTTGAATTATTTGATATTCAGACAAGATCCTATTTCCACCTATAGTTATTAGAACGTCTCCTGGGGACGTCACGTAGTACCCGGCTTATTCTTATACAAACTGTAGGTGGATTTTAAAAAAAATGATTAAATTGGTGGGGTCAGGGTTGTAGTCCAATGGCAGAGCACTTGCCTAGCATGCATGGGACCCTGGGTTCCATCCCCAGCACCAGGTAAATATACTTGGTAAATTTGGAAACATATTCCCACTACTGCTGAGATCCTTCACTTTACCCCTTTCGTTGGGTGAGTTTTAAAATTGACCACTCCTTGTGTTCCATCAGTCACTGGATCATGACTGTCCGGCTCAGCTCAGTGTCCTGGTACCCACAGTAGGGCGTGGCTTCCCGGAGGCAGGGTCCTTTGTCACTGCCAGGGGATAACAGCACCGAAACCACCCTGTCTCGGCCCCTCCCTCTCCAGCTACGCCATAGCGGACAACGCTTACCGCATGATGTGCTCGGAGCTCAACAACCACTTCATCCTCATCTCTGGAGAGAGTGGGGCGGGGAAAACCGAGGCCTCCAAGAAGATCCTGCAGTATTTCGCAGTGACCTGCCCAATGACCGAGTCGCTACAGATAGCCCGCGACAGGCTGCTGCTCTCCAATCCAGTGCTGGAGGTAAGTGGCCAGTCTCTGAGGACCACGGAGGGGAGTTCCAGGCAGAGTTCCTCTGCCTAGGCAGGACAGTCGAAGTGGGCAGGTCACTGTTGAGGAAAGGGCTCTCACCCGCAGTGTCACGCTGAGGGCATCTGGCCAGCTTGGATCCTAATCCAGGGTGGACAGTCACCAGTAACTTCAGCAGGGATCCCAGGGCCTCTCACCCATCCATAGGACGGTCCTAGTCATAGCACCTGCCTCTTAAGAGGGTTTGAGGGTTACACAGTTGAATGCACAAAAAGTACCCGCAGAGTTACCAGTGGTCTTTGTTATTAATATATTTGTTTTTCGGGGTTGAGGATTGATTTCAGGAGCACTCAGCCACTGAGCCCCATCCCTAGCCCTATTTTGTATTTTATTTAGAGACAGGGTCTCACTGAGTGGCTTAGGGCCTCCCTGTTGCTGAGGCTGGCTTTGAACTTGATCCTCCTGCCTCAGCCTCCCAGCTGCTGGGATGACAGGCGTGCATCACTGCACCCAGCTAATGTTCCTTATCACAGCCATCATCCCTCTGATTCCATTTCCTGCACTTGCTAGGTGATCTCGTGCACGTCCATCTCTCCTGTGCTTTTGATATAAGAGACGTTTCTGGCTGCGGGAATTTCCCGGTAGACCCTTTGAGCCAAACAATTTTGTTATGAGAAGGGGTCTGGTGTTGGGGAATGTCAGCTGAGCAAGCAGGGCCCGTGCACCTCTCCTTAGGCCATTTCTAATGTATTCTTGGGTGGGTTCTGGACAGACCTTTCCCCTGCCATTGTTGGCAAGAAGTCCTCTGTGGGTGGCAGTTCCCTCGTAGAAGGAGACGGTGTGTCCCTCCCCCACTCTGTTTTCATGATGAGCATGTTATTTGGGGCCAGGAATTTGACAAGCAAGATGGGTTTAAATGACAGTGCATGACACTCTGTGCCCCAAGGCTTTTGGAAATGCCAAAACACTCCGGAATGACAACTCCAGCCGGTTTGGAAAATACATGGACATCCAGTTTGACTTTCAGGTACTCGGGATTCCTATTACGGGTGGGTGGGGTCCTCTTATTCTGCCAGGAGGAGACCCAACCCGCGGTACCTTGAGGTGGGAAGGCGGCTCCAACAGGTGAAAGATCTAGGGACAGTGCTCGCCCGTCTGTCTGCACTGCTGACCTGCACCCTCCGCGGGCTGCTCTTCTCCATTCTGTCATTTTGCCACTTGAAATACACATCCCTATTACCCATGTGTGCCAACCCTTTATTTAGTTAGTTTTGTCTTTTGGATACCAAGGATTGAACCCAGGGGCACTCGACCACTGAGCCCCATCCCCAGCCCTATTTTGTATTTTACTTAGAGACAGAGTCTCACTGAGTTGCTTAGGGCCTCGCTTTGGCTGAGGCTGGCTTTGAACTCCATCCTCCTGCCTCAGCCTCCCCAGCCGCTGAGATGACAGGCCTGTGCCACTGCGCCCGGCCAGCAGTCCTGTTTTGAGAGGACTTGATGTCTACCAACAGGAGAATGGCTAGTTAAATTGTGGTGTATTCACACAAAGCATTATACCGTGGGGACGGCAAATGAACACAGCTTTATATAACGTGGCTGGTCTTGGTACTACACCAGGTGCCAGTGTGATGACATTAAAGCTTGAAAATAAAAGTAAGCAACGTACAATGTAGGTGTGCCTACCTGTGAGGGGGCGGGGGTCAGCAAACTTTCTTGGGGCCAGAGAGGAAATGTTTCAGACTTTGCAAGTCACACAGCTTCTTTGGCCACGATTCATCTCTGAGGTTTTGCCAAAGTCGTCACTGATGGTACATAAGTGAACGAGCATCCCGAATGAGTATGCTTGCCTTGCACCCAGAATTGACATGGGGCTATTGCACAGGGGTAGACAAGTTTCTCAAGGACACCAGCTCTCTGGGGGTGCAAGTCAGCCATGGAAACACCCAGGCTGTCCTTCTCCTAAGGCTGGTGCGTGGTCCTGCCTGAAGCGTGCATAGACTTTGAAAGACACTTGATAATTGTGCATATTTTAAAATTCATAACAGCTCAACACATAGGCCCTAAACTGGAGAGGACACGAATCTTGGGGATAGCCCCATGAATTTTTGCACTTCTATCTAGCCGTGTATTTTCCGGTCAGATGAAGACATTAAAATTTCCAGCATCCAGAAACTTCTCCCATAACAACCCCCTTCCCCAGGGTGACCAGTATCCTGACCCTAGAATCACAGATTCATGTGGCTGGTTCTTGAACTGGATATCAGTGGAGTTATACAGTATGTTCTATTTTATATCTGGTTTGTCTCAATCGACATTCTATAGATTTGTCCATGTTCTTGCTGATAGGAGCTGCTCATTTTTTAATTGTACAAATATATTGCAGTTTGTCTGTTCTCCTGTTGATGAACTTTTGGGTTGTTTGCAATTGGAAGTTATTGCAAACAGTGCTCTGAACATCCTTGCACATTTCTTTTAATAAGTAGAAGAACTTATTCATGTTGGTAGATATTCAAAAGTGGAATTATTGAGGGTTTTTTGGTTTGTTTTTGGTCCTGAGGATTGAGCTCAGAGGTGCTTTACTACTGAGCCACACCCCCAACCCTATTTTATATTTTATTTAGAGCCAGCCTCACTGAGTTGCTGAGCACCTCACTTTTGCTGAGGCTGGCCTTGAACTCCCAATCCTCCTACCTCAGCCTCCTGAGCTACTGGGATGACAGGTGTGCACCACCATGCCTGTTTCAAGTATTTAGCTCAATTTTATTTGGGTTGTTTGTTCCTTCTTATTAATTAGCAAGAATTCTATATATGGTCTGAAAAAAAGAGGCTTTATTGGATGCATTACTTAAAATAGTAAGTATGACAATGTGGATAATTAAGACATGAGGATGGCTATAGAGGCCAGTGGACTAGAATAGAGTCCAGAAAGATCTCCCCCACACACACACATATGTGTGGCCAAAGCACCTTGTGATTCAGTGGGGATAGGATCACGTTCCCAGTAAATGATGCTGATCGACTGGGATATCAATACGAAAGGGAGATCTTGGACCCCTGCCTCACTCCATGCACATCAGAATCCCAGCAGTGATGGACCAGGGTCCTAGACACCAACAGAGCAACAATCATGCTTCTAGACTAAAACAGAGAATGTACTTGTGACCTTGGAGCAGGCAGAAATCTTTTAAAGTAGAGCCCAGGAAACATGGATAGTAGAAGCTGGAGAGCCGGGACTTTCTCCACATTTAAAACATCTGGGCACCAGCGGACACCAGTGGCTTGAGTGGTCACTGCCCTATTCTGATTCCGTTTCCCAGGGCATTCCCGTCGGCGGGCACATCATCAGTTACTTGATTGAAAAGTCCCGAGTCGTCTATCAGAACCAGGGTGAGCGGAATTTCCACATCTTCTACCAGCTGCTGGCCGGCGGAGAAGCCGATCGCCTGGCTCACCTGGGCCTCGAGCGAGACCCCCGGCTGTATAAGTACCTCTCGCAGGTTGGACGGTCCAGTGCCTGGCTTTGGGGACCCTGGGAGCCCTGTGGACGAGGGGACTTGGGGTGTCTGTGGGGGCTGCTGCAGGATGCTCAAGAACTGTCTCTCCCCCCTGGATGTGGCTGCGGGCTGGTTACTTGACTTGATCCCAGTGAGCTACCTACCGCTAGACCCTCGCGTCTAGGCAAGGGCTTCTCCACCTCGCTAAAGTTAGAATCCCTTAAGAAATCTTTTAGAAACACAGATGCCTAAGCTGGGGGTGGTGGGTAGCTCCGGGGTCAAGCACTTGCCTAGCGCACACCAGGCCCTGGGATCAGCCCCAGGACTGCAAAAGTAACTCTGCAAAATACACAGAGGCCTGAGTCTTACCCGCATCCCGAGGTCTGCATTTAGCAGAACTGGGGGCTGCCCAGGGCTGGGAACGTAGCTCAAGGTGGAGCGTACATAGGTGAGGCCCTGGGTTGATCCCCAGCACTACAGGGGGGTGGGGGGACGACAGTGAAATAGTCCCCTGTGATGAAGCTCACAGCCAAGGGGAGAACGGCTGGTCTAGAAGCAATGGAAATTCACCGTCTTTCTGTACCCCACAGCCTATTCCGCCTCGTTCTGCTTCTAATCTCCTTGTGAGAAGGGCTTTCCCCGCCTCCTGCCTTGCACCTTAGAGAACTGTTAGCAGCAAAGTGAACACGCTACCTTAGAGGACATAGCTCAGGCCATCCCTATTAGCAATCCTAGTGAATTCAGAATTTGATTTTGCAGCATTGACTTTACTGGATTTATTGATTTACTTTACTGACTTTACTTTAATGTTTACAAACATTCTAGAATGTTTGCTGTGCTAACATTCTAGAATGCCCGGGTTGCATAGGTAGCATTTGATGTTGCTAGCGTTGATTTTTTTTTTCCCCAAGATTTTTTTTTTTTTTTTTGTATCAGGAATTGAACCCAGGGGTGCTTAACCTTCAAGCCACATCTCCAGGCTTTTTAATTATTTTTTTATTTAGAGACAGGCTCTCACTGAGTTGCTTAGGGCCTCGCTAACTTGCTGAGGCTGGCTTTGAACTCATGATCCTCCTGCCTCAGCCTCCCAAGCTGCTGGGATCAAAGGCATGCACCACCGCGCCCAGCACCAAGATATTTTTTTTTATTGGCTTTGAACTGAGGTCCATTTTGCAGAGCGCAGGCTGGAGCATCACTTGAGACACAACGAGACCTGATAAAGAGAATCTCATAAACAAAGACCAGTGTTGCATAGAAATCTTGGGGGGGCAAAGAAATCTTGACCAAAGTTTCCCTTGAAAAACGGAACTAACAAAGATAAAAGAATTCCACCATCTCCATTTCCATGTCATCAACCTTGAACTAATTCTTAGAGTGAAGGACACATCAACTGTCTCTTTTTTCAGCTCTTTCCCATCCTCCCGTAGATTTCAGATGGTCTCTAGGTCACTTATTTTTTCTGACAGTCAATGGCTGCTTCATGCTTGGATTTTCAAGGCACAGTCAGAGCAGACTGAATTATAAAAATACATGTGGGCATTCATCATTTCCCCCAAGGCTTCTCTAGCCCTTCAATAATCACGTCACCCCTGTTTAGAATTTATCATGTCTTTATGCCTACAGATTTTTCTTTTTTCCTGGCCGTATTAGTTCCTCCAGACCTGATGGCTTTGGAAATGGTTCTAGCGATTGGCTATCATTTTTATCGATATCATGATGTCCTATAACTTTGGAAAAATGTCTGGCTTTCCTTTGCCATGTATTTTCTCTGATTCCAAACTCACAGGTGTCCAGTGAGGAAGTGACTTGCCCAGACTTTGCCCTTAGGGGGAAGGGACACAGTCATCCCTCCGTATCCACAGGGTCCGGATTCCAGGACTCCACAGATAACAAAAGCCAGGACACTCAAGTCCTATATGAAATGACAACGTATTTGCATAGAGCCCACAGATAGCACATCCTCCCTTATATTTTAAATAATCTCCAGGTCACTTATACTTCCCAGTACGAGGCGGATGCTGTGTACATCCATGAAATACTATATTGTTTTTGGGAATAATGACAAGGAAAAAAAGTTGTTATTACTGGTTCTTCTCTATTATTTCTGATCTGGGGCTGGTTGAGTCTGCGGATGAGGAGCTTGTGGATACGGAGGGCTGACTGTACTTGTGACTGAGTCGCGGGTGGAGATTTTCACAGTGTGACAGCTTTGCGCCACACGGCAAGGAAATCTTTTCCCATAATAAATCTTCAGACAATCAGGAAACTGGGAACACCCCAGAGCATAAAAGAAAAATAATGAAAAGCACTTGTCTGCAATGTTTTCTCTTAAAATCGAGACATCGGTCGTCCATCTGTTGCTTATCTAAGAAACAACTCCCAGGGTTAGTGAGAAAAGTCTCTTCACATCTTTGCTAGTGAGATTCCATGACATGGAAATGTCTTTATAATCTGTGTTTCTTTATTTTTTCTTTTGGCACCAGGGATTGAACTCAGGGATGCTCAACTACGGTGCCCCAGCCCCAGCCCCAGCCCTATTTTGTATTTGATTTAGAGACAGGTCTCACTGAGTTGCTTATCACCTTGCTTTTGCTGAGGCTGGCTTTGAACTCGCCATCCTCCTGCCTCAGCCTCCCAAGCTGCTGGGATGACAGGCATGCGCCACCACACCTGGCTAATCTGTATTTCTTTAAAAGCCAAACTATCATTTCCTTGAGTGAGGACCTCCTTCCATCTAATCTTGCAGTGAGGGTTTTCTGGAAATTCCTAAGTGAGTCAAGATTGATTCTGAATTTAAGCAACATAGTTTCCCCACATGTTTCAGCACATATTTATTAAGACAAATGGTTTCCATTTGTTTAGCAAAAACGACAGGGAAAAATCGGTTTACAAACACATAGGAAAAGGTATTCCACGGCTATGGAACTTTGCAAATTTTCTCAGAATTGTGGTTGATTGATTGGTTGATGGTACTGGGGATTGAACCCAGGGGAGCTTCACCACTGAGCCATATCCCCAGCCCTTTTTATTTTTTTAATTTTGAGTCAGGGTCTCACTAAATTGCTCATGGCGTCACTAAGGTGCTGAGGCTGGCCTCCTACTTGTGATCCTCCTGCCTCAGCCTCCTAAGTCACTGGGATTGCAGGTGTGTGCAGCTGCACTAGGCCTTAGAGATTTAAAATAAAATTCCAAATAAATTTGAAAAAAGTATCAGTCAGCAAATTACCTTATGCTGGAGTGGTAAAGTCTATCTGCTTTCAATTCCATCCTTTATGGAAATAGCTTTTGCATGTTTGGAGAGAGAATCATTTTGGTTTAGGAATAGGTGTGTGTTTGTGCTTCACTGTCCTTCAAATGCCATGATGTGGCTCAATTTTGTCACAGGGTCATCGTGCCAAGGAGTCATCTCTTAATGACAAGAACGACTGGAAAACTGTTTCCAATGCCTTTTCTGTCATTGATTTTACCAAAGCCGACCTCGAGGTACGGGCCTGGTGTTCTCTCCTGGCACTGAGGCACGACGTGTGGGGTCATACCCAGGGTGGCCAGACTCAGCCCAGTGACAAGGGTGCCCAGGACACGGACTTCACATACACGGTGAAACTCGGTCCTCAGCACAGTTATGTCCCACATAGTGCGTGGGGACAGAAACCACTGACATCCAGTCATGGCTGCTTTGAAATCCCAGCGTGAGCTGGACGTGTGGAACTTCATGTGACAACCTCCTAGTGTTCCCGACCTTGTGTGGAAGGAGGGACCGGGCGCTTCTCCCCCCAGTTAAGTCCAGTCTCGATAATTTAGACCCCATAGAATCACAGGATCTCGTTTACCTGCATTCCTGTTTTGGAACAAATGGGAACTGGTTTTTCTTTTATTTTTTCCTTTTGACTGTTAATCTTTCAAGGTCGAGAATGGGGTAGGTTTAAAAAAAAAAATTAACGGAGACCACGGCATTGGAAATGAAAGGGTCCCCTGGCGGGGGGTTGTTTTGTAAAATGTTTTTAGAACCTATTTTACACAAGTGGCTTATTTTAGAGACATAAAGGTCCACGTTTCTGTTTCTTGGTCACGACCCCCCCCCCAGGCGCTTCTCCAGCCCAGACGTGGCCCCAGGGCCGTTCCTGGGGAGCAGGGCTGGCCTGGAGCCGGGAGGGGGCTGTTTCTTGGGGACATCTCTGCTGCCTGTTGACCAGTGAGGTGGCCACTGACGTCCCCCCCGGCCTCTGTCCCCCCACTTCCCGCGCTCCTAGAATCTCTTTGGCATTATCGCCAGTGTCCTGCACCTGGGGAACATCTGTTTTGAGGAGGACCCCCAGGGCTGTGCCACCGTCCCCGACACTCACGAGATCAAGTGGATCGCCAAGGTGACGTTCCTCTTTCCAAGAGGACAGAGGGGGACTCAGTCCTTTGAAGGGGCGGAGGGGGCACCAGGCGGGTGGATGCCCCCCGCTGGGCCCCGCTGGCCGGTGCCTGGAGCCCCTGGGCCTTCTGCTGGTGCTGGTCGGGGTGCAGAGCGCACAGATCCTGTCTGTCCATTTTGCCCTAAAACACAACGAGGAGTCAGGGCAGTTGACCCAGGGCCTGGACACACGGTGGACTCTCTGAGTGAGGAAAACTGAGTTCCTGAATGCCATGTTGGGTTCCTTCTGTCCAGCTCCTGGGGGTCTGTCCATCTGTCCTTCTGGACGCTCTCACCCACCGAAAGATCGAAGCCAAGACAGAGGAGGTAACGATGGCTCTGGGTACAGACGCACCTGCCCACCCCATCATGGCTGCCTGCCCTGGCCAACAGCATGACCCAGCCTCCGGAGGCTACCTGGGACCCCCGCCCACCAGGCCCTCCTGCTTCACCCCCCAGCCCCCCTGGCCACCGCGCTGTGCTCAGGCCTCCAACTCCCTTTGGCCTCCCTCCCGGGGTCTTTGCACATGCTGTTCCTTCTGCTGTTCCCTTCACTTCCTCTCGTAGGCTCTGGGGCCACTGGACCCCTGCATCCAGGAAGTTCCCTGATTATCCCTCCTCTACCTCCAAGCACCACATGGTCCTTCTTCTGGCACTTGTCACCCACCTGTCCCACCAGCCCTCCCCTCCCCTGCCCCAGTGGCCCTGGGAGCCTACCCAGGGTGGGTGTGGGTGGCCGGGTCTTAGTCGCCCAGCACGGTGCCTGGCACACAGTGACCGCCTGGGAGATGGCCACCGGGTGACCAGGAGCCATAGGGTGTGGCATCCCCCTCCCCTAGTGCCCACGTTAGAGGCTGGTGTGGAAGCGCGGGGACGTTGTTCTGTCACCTCAGGTGATCTGCCCGCTGACCCCAGGACACTCTGTCTACGCCAGGGACGCCATGGCCAAGGCCGTGTATGGACGGACCTTCACGTGGCTGGTCAACAAGATCAACTCCTCCCTGGTGAACAAGGTGAGTCACGCGTCTCGGGCGATGCGCCTGAGGTCGCCCCTGACCCTCGTGGGTACAGACTGAGCACGGCCAGCGAGCTCCCGGAGGGGGGTGCTGTCCCCCCACGTCCTCGTGGCCCCTGTCAGGCGCACAGTAGGCTCACAGGAACGCACAGGCGTGGCCCACAGTGAGGTGCGCAGCAGGTGCCGTGTGCCAGGTGGCTTTGGGTGTGCGAGGACACACGCATCGGCCTGCTCCACTCCACGCGTCTGTATTTGATTTTCTTTCCGGTGCTGGGGACTGAGGCCGGGGCTCTCTGCCGCTGAGCTGCGCACAGTCCTTTCTAATCTCTTACTGTTGAGACAGGCTCTCGCTAAGTTGCGGAGGCTGGCCTCGGATTTGCCATCCTCCTGCCTCAGCCTCCTGAGTAGCTGGAATTACCGGCGAGCACCACCCTGCCAGGCTTTTCCCAGCAGTGTGTTTGAGTCTATGTGAAAATACACAGCTGCTCTTCAGACTCAAGTTTAGGGCATGTCTCCTTCTTATTTTATTTATTTATTTTTTTTGTGGTGCTGGGGAATCAAATGCAGGGCCTTGCACATAGTAGGCAAGCACCTGCCCCGTTCCCATTGTAAGTTGAATTGTGTGTGTGTGTGTGTGCACGTGAGCGTGGGTCTCTCTCTCTCTCTTGCTCTTACAAAGCCACGGATGTCATCATGGGAACCTCATAGAATCCTGATTACTTCAAAATGCCTGTGACGTGAATTTGGGGATCGTGTTTCCAACACGTGGACTTTGGAGGGGCACGATCGAAGTACAGCGTTATCTTTAATCATCTCTCCTTTCCAGGTGGCACTTTGTCCTCTGTAAAATGACACCCGTGCCACCTGTCCCCTCACCTGAATGGGGATCCCCTGGGCCATCTTTAGGTCCTTGTCTGTTTTCTTTCTTGATTGAACAAGAAGGGGCAGGTGTCACTTCCCGGGTGGTGGACGGGGAAGCCACCGTGGGATCTGGGCAGGCTGCAGGCGGGAGTGGGTGCAGGTCCCCAGGGGTCTTCCTAGGAGTCACTGTGGAGGCGAGAGAAGCTTCATGGCTGAGTCCAGCTTTGGGGGCAGCCGGAGGGTTTTGGGAATCACCAGGGGAAAACCTAAAGTTCTGTTCTCTCATGGACAACCTGGCGCCGGACACTGGATGAGGACGAGAGTTCTGTTTAGCTTCCTGGTCTGGAGGCTCAGGGCCCACACCTGGGTGGCCTTGCTGGCAGGATCCCAAGGCTGTGGGGAGCACCGCGTGGCCAGAGGCAGAGCAGTGCCCTGGTCTCTTCTAGTCTCTCCTCCTGCAAAGCCACCAGGATTCAGTCACGGGGCCCGACCCTGGAGACCTCATCTGGCGCCCGTCACCTGCCCCTGGTCCCACTGAGCACCTCACAGTGGAGACTGGATCTCAGTGCAGGGACCCGGGCCAACACACGCTGACCATCCAGAGTCAGCGCTCACCACTAATGGCTCGTGTTTTTAACCAGGATGTCACCAAAAAAACCGTGATTGGATTGCTGGATATCTATGGGTTCGAGGTCTTTGACAAAAACGGGTGAGTCTGCTCACTTCCCGCGCCTGTCCTCCCCCCGGCTCCTCTCTCAGTTGTCACTGAGGCTTAGTCACCTTCGTGTTACTGGAACTGATTTTCCAGAAAGTCTCCAGGTTTGCATAGCCCCCCATCACGGACTGTTCCGGAAGCGAAACAGCCGAGGAAAACGTAGCCCTGTTTCCACTTGACTCTCAGGACTTATTTAGTCAATTACTTTATGGATAAGGGCTTTGCTATTTTTCTCTGTATTAAGAAAGCATCCTTAGCTGGGTGCCGTGGCGCAGGCCTGTCACCCCAGCGGCTGGGGAGGCTGAGGCAGGAGGATCGCCAGTTCAAAGCCAGCCTCAGCAAAAGTGAGGCCCTAAGCAACTCAGTGAGACCCTGTCTCTAAATAAAATACAAACTAGGGCTGGGGAGGGGGCTCCGTGGTCGAGTGCCCCTGAGTTCAATCCCTGGTACCAAAAAAAAAAAATGCACCCTTAAAAACCAGTCAGCACCCTTTGTGAACACTGCTCTACTTGCCTAACGTGAGTCACTCACAACCCTCGCATCTCTAGTTTTGAACAGTTTTGTATAAATTACTGCAATGAGAAGCTCCAACAGCTGTTAATAGAGAGGACCCTGAAGGCAGAACAGGCAGAATATGAGATGGAAGGGATCGAGGTAACCATTTTGCTATTTTCTCCTCATTTGATTTCTTGATCCAGCTTAGAATAAAAACCATTTCCCTGAGAACGGAGGTTTCCTCGGAGACTGTCCTGGTCAAGGGTCGTCTTCCGGCCTCCTCTGCCGATGGCCTGGGAGGCCACTTTGATATTCAGAAGGTCCCCCCTTGTGACATGTGGATGTAAAAATCAGGTTCCGAAAACCATTTCTGCACCGTGTGTTCAGCCATGGAGCCTCCCCGCCACGTCCCCCTGGGGAACGCTCTCCTTTGTCGTTCTAGTGGGAGCCCATTCAGTATTTCAACAACAAGATCATCTGCGATTTGGTGGAGGAGAGGCACAAAGGGATCATCTCCATTCTGGTGAGAAACGCGGGTCGGCTGGGCTCCTGTTCTCCTGGGTCCCACGTAGATTTACTGTGTGACATCAGGCAGGTGTCCTAACCTCTCTGAGCTTCAACCCATCAGGGTCCAGAAGGAGCAGGCTGAGCTCTTCTGCTGAGCTCTTGCCCTTGGGGAGACGGCAGGAAAGACCTCGAGACAGATGTCTTCCGTCGCTGTAGAGCTGGGACCCGGTTTAGACAGGTGTCTGGGCTGCTGTGGTCCAGTGAGTTTGAGTGAGACCCCAAGGGCTCGTGTGCTGGGAGCTTGGTGCTCAGCATGCTGATGCTGGGAGGTGGCGGCACCGTGAGGTGGAGCCTCTCAGGGGATAATGAGGTCATTGAGGGCACGGCTCTTGGAAGGAATAGCTGAAGTTCTGGCATGGACCTGGTTAGTTGTTGCCTGGTCCCTCTTTGGCCTCCTGTCTTGTCATCCACCCCTGCCACTATGATGCATCCACCATGGGCCTTCCCCAGAGCTGAGCCAAGGCCAACACCCTGCCCTCAGACCTCCAGAAGTGGGAGCTAACTAAACCTCTTTTCTTTATAAAGCACGCTGCCTCAGGTATATTGTTATAGTACCAGAAAATGGAGTGGCAATTGGAGAGGGGCTGCTTTCTTGCTCATACAAAGCAGGAATCCAGGAAATGTAGAGGAAAGCTCTGCAAAGGATGGTGACGGGTCCTCAGTCAAGGGTCCTGGGAATGGGCTTCTGATGGTGTTTTGACTCTTGCAATTTATGGGAATGTCGGTGATCTCAGATCCACAATTAGTCAAATTCAGGCATCGATTTTTAAACACATTCTAAAGGCATCCACAACAACCCTCTTTGCCTTACTTGTCATTTGGGGTCATCTTTTGCTTCCTTTTCAATGAAAATAATGGGTCCCCTTTGCCCTCCTGACCCTACACCATGACACAGCCACCAACTGCCCTGGGAACCCAGCATACTAGAGCACAGCAGGGCTTGGTGAGTGTGGCTGCCATGAACGTGGGTCCCACATAGATTTACTGTGTGACATTAGGCAGGTGTCCTAACCTCTCTGAGCTTCAATTTCATCATCTTTAAATGGGGCTTAGTCATAACAGCCCTTTCCTCAGAGAGGAGCTGTAATGAACTCTTAGAAATACACTTGCTGGGCACATTGGTGGACGCCAGTTATCCTAGCGACTCAGGAGGCTGAGGCAGGAGGATCATGAGTTCAAAGCCAGCCTCAGCAACAGTGAGGCGCTAAGTAGCTCAGTGAGACCCTGTCTCTAAATAAAACACAGAATGGGGCTGGGGATGGGGCTCAGGGGTTGAGTGGCCCTGAGGTCAATCCCTGGAATCCCCCCGCCAAAAAATAAAAGAAATGTGTTTGGTATAAGTCGACTCACCGTCCTGTGACCCAGGTTTGTGGCTGTGATAACAGCTCCAAGGCTGATTTGTTTTTAAGATGGTCAATTAGGTGGTGGCATCATTGAGGACCAAATGTAAGGAATGACGCCGCTTGAGGAATGGGGAGGTCTCACTGTCTTCATAAGGGCTTTGCTCCTGGTTCGGGGTCTGTGCAGATGTTGTTCTTGGTCGGTGATGACTGATTGAGGGAAAATGAGCCCAGCGCGGTGGCCACACCTGTCATCCCAGCTACTCGGGAGGCCGAGGCAGGAGGATTGCAAGTTCAAGGCCAGCCTCAACAACTTGGAGCATGTCTCCAAAGAGAAAGGGCTGGGGGTTAGCTCTGTGGTGGAGCAGCCCTGGGCTGGGTTCACCCCCCAGCACTAAACCCCCAGGACTATAAGGAACTAAGTCATCAGGGAGGAAAAAAGTGAGGTCAAGTGCTTAAGTAAGGGGGCCATGGTGACAGTGGAGGCCGAGCCCTGGGACGAAGGCCCCCTTCCTGCCAGAATGTCCTCCTGGTCTGGGCGGGGGTGGGGGTGAGGGCAGATGACAGCCTCCTGGGAGGGGGAAGGGCGTGAGCGCCTCGTTTTCTCTTGAAGGATGAAGAGTGCCTGCGCCCTGGCCCGGCCACGGACTTGAGCTTCCTGGAGAAACTGGAGGAGACGGTGGGCGAGCATGCGCACTTCCAGACGTACGTGGGCCGGGGGGCGTGGGCGGGGGTCCTGGCCCAGTGCAGCCGTGAGTCCCGGGCGGGGTGCTTTGGAGGTTCTGCACCTTGTTTGGGTGGCTACGTTTGGGACCCGCATTCTCTGTGCCTGAAACAGTGTCTCTTAAAACTGTGGATGAAACACATCAGTGACGTGTGGAAATCTGATCTGTTCCACCCGGGGATCCACATCGGGATCGTGCCGATTAGAAGGTGCAGAGTTTTAGCAGGTGTGGAGGCGCATGCCTGTACTCCCAGAGACTTGGGAGGCTGAGGAAGGAGGATCGCTAGTTGAAGGCCAGCCTCAGCAACTTAGTGAGGCCCTCGGTGATGGAGTAAAACTCTTTCTCAAAGTTAAAGAATAATAATAATAAAATAAAAAATAAAAAAGGCTCTGGATGTGGCTCGGTGGTGGAGCACCCCTGTGTTCAATCCCTGGTACTTTAAAAAAAAAAAAAAATTTTTAGGATCCCAGAAGAGAAATTAAAAATTTGACTTCATCTTTGAGACAAAGAAGGGGATTTAAGAACATGTGCTTTAGCCTGGGGTTGTAGCTCAGTAGGAAAGCATGTGTGAGGACCTGGATTCAGTCACGCGCACACCACACACACACACACACACACACACACACACACACACACAGGCCTGGTTTTGACTCCCTGCCCGGCCACATGACGTGGGGCAAGCACCTGAATGGCCCTGCGTTTGTGTTCCCCTGCCACACCTCACAGTGAAGGTCTACATAGGTCACCTGGTGCGGTATCTGCAGCAGGAAAGGCCTGGTGCAGGGCCGTGGGTTCACGAGAACTCTGTGGAACGCTGTGAGGATGACAGATTGCAAGTGAAGGTAGAAGGGAAAATAAATTATGGCCCAGACACAAATGGGAAGATATATCGCCACCATTTAGTTGAAGATCTAGAACCCTGGGCAATGACGTCAGGGGCATCATGCAAACGTGACCAGGAGGAGCAGACAGAAGAGCACTCATTGTAGAATCCCACGCCTCCAAACTGAGAAACTGAGACCCACGTGTGCCATGGAGGCCGGGCTGGGCCGGGCTGGGCCGGGCTGGGCCAGGCAGGGCCCTGGCGAGGTGTCAGGGGCCGGTGGTGTTCTGTTTCTTGGTCTGGTGTTTGCAAAACCTCACGGATCTACACACTTAGGATGCATGTGCAGCTGTTGTGTCCAGTTTCAAGAACAAGCTGCCAGAAATTATGAATCACTGGAACCGGAAACATGATGTTTCATGAGTGTTTTTGTCTCTGTATGACATAAAAATGTAAGAGAGTGACATTGTTTCTTCATTATCATTGGGGAAAAATAGAAATTTTTTTGTGTGAGAGACACAGAGACAGAGACAGAGATGCCGGACATGCCCTCCGTCCTTTACTTTTGAGGCAGTGCCTCGTTAAGTTGCTGAGGCTGGCCTCCAACTTTCAATCCTCCTGCCTCAGCCTCCTGAGTTGCTGGGATCATGGGTGTGTGCCACCACGCTGGTGATGTGATTTTTAGGATGTGTTTCTGTGGCTTGCTTGAGGATTTTTATTCCTTGGGGCTTATTTATGTCTACTTATAGAGAGCCCTTGGTCTGTAGCAGAGTGTAAGCTCCTGGGCTCTGATGGGGTCAGCTGTCCGTGCGGACTGTCATGTTCCTGGAGAGCTCGCCGGTGGCTTCTGTGCTCAGTCCTGTCTGGTCTGTCCTGCAGCCGTAAGCTGGCGGGGCCCAAAGGCCGGAAGAGGATTGGCTGGATGGAGTTCCAGCTGCTCCACTACGCGGGAGAGGTCACCTACTGCACCAAGGGTGAGTGCCAGTGGTTTTGTTCTGCATCTTTTTATAAGTTTATTTCTCCTGTTTGAATCTATGAGAACATTGAGCTCAGAGCAGTTGAGTAATTCTCCCAGGGTCACACAGCCCATAAGTGGTAGAGCTGGGGTTCAGACTCAGGCCTTTTGCCCTGGCCCTGCACCCACTCTCTATGGTGGCACAGGTTCCGCGGGGCTTCTTTTGAGTGGCTGCCTACCCTCTCCCAGAGGGCCATGTCCTAGCACATACCAGACCATACTAGACGGTCACTGCCCGGTCCCACTTTTGATTTCCTAAGCAGCACCTGTTTGACATCTTTGTGTCTTTCACCTGCCCAGTTTCTCCCATCGTGCCTGCAGGATAGATTTCCCTGTGGCACTGCAGGGTGAAAGGCCCTGGTGACAGCGAGTTGTGGTGTATGCCCCAGAGGACTGTCGGGGGAGTCCACACAGATATCTGGGTACACCCAGGTTCACGGAGGCATCGCCACAGCAGCAGCCTGGGGACCCCAGGAGGGACAGATAAACAAAACAGGCCACACACAGACAGCGGGGACCGTTGAGTCTTACAGGCTGCAGGACAGATGGGCCTTGTCACTTAGGACGACCGCCGTGTGTTCCCATGTACCCGGGGCATCCAGAGCAGGAGATTCACAGAGACAGGAGGTAGAGGGCCTTTCTACTGAGGTGGGGATGGAGAGTGGTTGTTTTCATGGTTACAGACTTTCAACTGGGTATGCTTAGAAAGATCTGGAAGCTGGGTGCTGTGGCCACGCCTGTAATCAGAGCTACTTGGGAGGCTGAGGCAGGAGGATTGCAAGTTCAAGGCCAGCCTCAGCAACTTAGTGGGACCCTGTTTCAAAAATAAAATTAACTCCTGGGTGGGGTGCCGTCATCCCAGCAGCTCAGGAGGCTGAGGCAGGAGGCTCACGAGTTCAAAGACAGCCTCAGAAAAAAGCAGGAGGCCCTGTCTCTAAATAAAGTACAAAATAAATAGGGCTGGGGAGGGGCTCAGTAGGCCAGTGCCCTGAGCTCAATCCTGTACCAAAAGATAAATAAATAAATAGAATTAAAAGTGGAGGAGGGACGTGGCTGGGGCGCAACTCCGTGGCAGAGCACCCCTGGGTTCAGGCCCCAGGACAAAAACACAATGCTCTGGAGACGGGCGGTGGAGATGGCCGCCCAAGGACACCCAATGCCACCGACCTGGGCACTTGCAGAGGTGAAGATGGTCGAGTTGATGTTACGTATGTTTTACCAGAACAAAGAGGTGAGTTCCCAGGACTCCAGGCGTTTCTGATGTCTTTTCCGACGCCTGTCATTTTGAGCCAGTTTTGATGGACAGTGGCCTTTGGTGGGGAATGAAGACTCGTGACCCAGCTTCTCGAGTCGGAAAAAGTTGGTGCCCAGAGAAGCCGTGGGCAAGACCCGCCGAGGTGCTGAAGGTCGCCCTGCCTCAGGGTGCCCAGGACAGACCCCCGACAAAGAACGACCCGTCGCAAGTGTCCACCGGGCTGAGGTGCAGAGAATCTGCTCTGACCCAGGGAAACCACCTCAAGGACCACTCGTTGCCACCCGTTGGGTGGAATCGTACTTTTTTTAGGGAAAAGCCACTGATTTGAACTTTGTTTTGGTCTCTACAGGATTCTTGGAAAAAAACAACGACCTCTTGTACAGACACCTGAAGGAAGTGAGTGGCCACTGCCCCGTGTCTGTGAGGGTGGTGAGGTGCCCTGTGAGACTCCCCCTGGGGCACGGAATTCGGGGTACATCTGGTCTCCTGGGTGTTCTCCTCACTCCACGGTCTGGCTCACGTGTGTAGGCGTCCCTCCTGGGTGCCCGCGCTGCAGATTCAGCAGTGAACGAGTCCAATTCCTTGTTCCGGTGGGGCTTCCAGTTGGGGAGGGCAGGGGAGAAATGTCTGCACAAAGAAGTTCTCTGTCGGTGAGAGGTGCTATAAAGGAAGTAAACGAGGAATGGTGATTGAAGAGGACATTTTTTGAGCCATACAGGGATGAGGGCTTGTTTCCAGTAGCGCGACCAGCATGTACAAAGGCCCTGTGGCCCAGATGGGCTAGAGGAGTATTGTTAGGAAGGGGGCTCCAGAGCTCAGCAGCACGTGGTTCACAGGGAACAGTGGAGATTTTTTTTTTGATGCAGTGTGAGGATATACTGGTGTGACATGACCTGAGGATAAGGAAACTGAAACCCAGAGAGGTCACAGCTTGCTCAAGGTCACAAGGTGGTGGAGATGCAGCTGGGATTCACCCCTGGAACCGCCAATGAAATTTCCGATCTTGTTCCCTAGACCTCGCCAACCAGAGAAACCTTGGGTTCTTAAAGCCTTTATGTTGAAACAGCTAACTGATTTGGACCCAAGACATGCATTTCATTTAATTAGCTAAGTTTATTAAATAGGTTAGTCCCAGCCTCTTTGGGTTCCGTGTGGCTAGTGACTGCTGACCTTGAATTCCTGCACCGGGCCACTGGTCTGCCCCTGAGTCGGCACGGGCCCTCCTAGCTGGGGACTTCCTGGCAGATTGCCTATTGCTCAGGGGATCTGGTGACGCCGTCTTCAGGAGTGGGCAGCCTGGTACACACACGGGAAACCTGTGGCTCTCCCCTCTGTGGGCCACGGCCACACGCTTCACAGGGCGACCCCCCAAGCCTGTGTCCCCAGAGACCTCTCTCCCTTCACCATCCCCAGCTGGAGTCCCCTGAGGTTTCTCTGACTTCAAGATGGATCATTTGTCATTGTTTTCTCGTCTAATCTAAAACGACTCTTCCACGCCACTGTTAGTTTAGAATCAGAATGGTCTAAACAAACAAGTTTCCATTAAAAAAACAATTTGTACCAGGTGAAGTGGCCTCACCTGTCATCCCAGTGGCTCAGGAGGCTGAGGCAGGAGGATGTTGAGTTCTGAACCAGCCTTAGCAAAAGTGAGGCCCCAAGCAACTCAGTGAGACCCTGTCTCTAAATAAAATACAAAATAGGGCTGGGGATGGGGCTCAGTGGTCCAGAGTCCCTGAGTTCAATCCTTGGTACAAAAAAAAAAAAAAAAAGGCAAAACATATATACCACAAGATCTTACCCTACTGACCATTTACCATTTGGTAGTGCTGAGCACCTTCATAACAGCGTGTCAGAGAATTAAACAGAGCCCGCCTCGGCAAACAGACTGGGTGGATACAGCGTCTGTACCTGGGTTTCCCCTTGTTTTTGGTGATGCTGGATGGAACCCAGGCCCCTGGGCCTGCTGGGCAAGGGCTGGCTCTCCTCCCACGCCTGTTTGTGTTTCCTCCCTTTTCTTTTTCACTTAGAAATATCTTCAGGTGCCCAAGAAGCCGAGGACTCTGCTGTCACATGCATACTCTTTAATTTTTTAATTTAAAAAAAATTAAGGGACTGAACCCAGGGGGGCTTGACCACTGAGGCGCACCCCCAGCCCTGCTTATTTTTTATTTTGAGACAGGGTCTCACTGAGTTGCTTAGAGCCTTGCTAAGTTGCTGAGGCTGGCCTTGAACTTGCAATCCTCCTGCTTCAGCCTCCTGAGCTGCTGGGATGACAGGTGGGCACCACCGCCCCCGGCTTCACACACACTTCTGAGTGTCCTGAAGGTCCCTTAGTGGATTCGGAAACAGCAAATGCGGTCTCCCTTCTGTGCTCTTACAGGTGCTGTGCAGGTCCAGCAACAGAATCCTGAGGGAATGCTTCCTGGTGGCTGAGCTGGAAAACCGGAGGAGGCCACCAACAGTGAGTGGCAAAAAAAAAAAAAAAAATGCCTATGCAGATTTGGAAAGGGAAAAAAATCCCTGGGGATGGAGGGACCTCCAGTGACCTGCGCTTTTAAAGCCACCCTCCTGCGATTCTGGAAGCATCGTTCTGCACTGAGTTCCAGTCCAGGTCCTTTTGCAGACATTCGTTGTGTGCCAGGCACAGAACTGGGCTCGGGTTCTGCAACAGCAGGGCAGCAAGGTCCCTCCCCTCTAGGGGCTTCCACCTGGTGGGAGAGGGCGTAGGAGGAGCGGCCATGATGACTTAGACGGGGGCTCAGGGGTCTGACAGAAGCATGGGGAAGTACAGCGGGTGGCGACCAGCTCAGCCACGGCGCTGGTTCCTGCGAGATGCTCCCCGGGGGCTGCTGGGTGAGGGGACCCCATAGGCGACGTGGTGACAGCAGGACAGTCTGTGGGGAGTCTGACCAGGGCCTTCTCCGCGCCCTCTGGGCCCCAGGTGGGGACTCAGTTTAAGGACAGCCTGGGCAGCCTCCTGGAAATGCTCATCTGCAAGGAGCCCTCCTACATCCGCTGCATCAAGCCCAACGACACCAAGGAGCCCAGTGAGTCCCAGGCGCTGAACGCTGGCCTCCGGGGAGAGGCTGGGGGTGAGCCAGGGTGGCCGAGGGTTAGGGGCCTAAAGGCCACCGGGGAACCTGGTCCTCGTCCGTGAACCACCTCCCTTTTTAGACGATAGAAAGCAGGAGAACCAGGAGAGGGTCCCTTTGGTGCTCTAGGGTGAGCCCGGGTCAGGTAGGGGCCACCCGGGGGGCCAGGGAAGCAGCCCGGCTTTCCACCCAGCCGAGTGGCTTCCAAAATGGCCCACGACTTGGGTCCTGTCTAAGCCCTTGCCATGACCTCTCAGGAGGGCCCCGGTCAGAGGCGACAGAGGCCAGACAGGTTGAGCCAATGAGCGAAGGTGACCGGGAGTGAGCAACAGGGAGTGGAGGGGACTGTGGCAAACTAGAGGGCGCCCCCCACCCCGCTACCTCATCTCAAAGGGTCATGGCCCTGTCCCCCTTGTAACCAGTTGCCACATGGGACTCTGGGCCCAGGGTGGCCAAATCTGGTGAATTTTTAGAAGACCCCAGAAGTCCAGAATGTCCTCTAACACTCCCTGTCTAAGGAGCACAATTAGGCCTGAAAAATGGTCTGGGCCAGCCTCAGCCCCTGGCCGGTCAGCTGGAGCCCCTGGTCTGGTTGGTTGAAATGAAGCCACGCGGTCCTTTAGGGTCACTCCCTCTTCTGTTTCTGCAAAGGCAAGTTCGATGACTTCCTCATCAGACACCAGATCAAGTACCTGGGGCTCATGGAGCACCTGCGGGTGCGGCGGGCCGGCTTTGCGTACCGCAGGTGATACGAGCATTTCTTGCAAAGGTAGAGTTCGCCACGGTGACCCCGAGCCCTTAAAAATCCGTCGCCTCCCGTGGGATTCCAACGGTGGCACTTTCTCGGTTGATGGCAACCGCTGTGGCAGGAAAACAGCGCTAACACGCGGGAGGAGAGAACGCAGCCTGCACTGGGCTGGTCTGGGCTCGCCCGCGGAGCCCTCCCTGACCTCCGACGTCAGGGAACTATGCGCGGATCTGCCACCAGGGGGCAGGCGTGGCCGCGCCCTGCGAGGGTCTGAGCGCTGGGGGAGGGGTGGGGACCACGGGCCTCTGTGGCTGTAGGTGCTGGGTGGGTGGGTGCCAGAGCCGTCAGAAACGGGGGTGGGGCTGGGGCATAGGTTTGGAGACACACGATCTTGGCTGGGAATCCCCATGATGTTCCTTAGGGCCAGGACCTCTTTCCCTACCTGTCAGGTGGGGGTTCAGGAGTCTGCCATCAGGGGCTTTGGGAGCCCTGGGGACTCACCCCGCTCCCACCGACACCCAGAGTGCCTGGACCGACACCTCCTTGGTGATGGGCCACGCAGGACTCTGTACCACTAAAACAACCACGGGTGCTCAAGAGAAGCAGAGTGGCATGGTAATGGTGTAGGTCACAGTGGCCGTGTCACTGGTAACTCCATTCAGCCTGTCATCAGGGTGTCTTTGGGGTTTGCTTCAGGAACTGTCAGATGACTGGCCTCTCCGTTGCCCACCATGTTTGCCCGTCAGCTCCCAGTGGCTTGGTGACCCTTGTCCTGGTGAAGGCGGGAGCCACGGTCCCTGCCCAACCTGGTCCCCCCACCCACCCCCACACGCACGGTGCTCCATGGTCCTGCAGGTTTTGAACTGTTTTTGCGGCTCCGCAGGCTGCTGTCTGGGGCTCCTCTGTTCCGGCCATAGCACTAGTGGGCGCCTCTCCTGCGCCTGGGTGTGGGGAGAGGACAGCAGAGAACAGGACAGGCCCCTCCCCTGCCTTATGGAGTTTGCCCTTGAGTGGGGGAGACTGGTGAGATATGTGAGGCCGGCTGGGGACGTTCTGTGTGAGCAAGAGTGAATCTGGGTGAGGGTGAGAACGGGGTCCCTGGTTAGGTGAGGGGCTGGGTTATCTTCAGGGCTGCTGCCTAGGAGCAAGGGGAGGATGCGGGATTAGGTTCTGGAGTCGGAATGACCCTACAGGAAAGTCCTCAGTCACTTCCAACCGTAGTCCTCTTTCCTCTGGCGAGGGACACATTTGTTTGTTGGTGCCCCTGGAAGGACATGGGGTTGTTGGCCTTTGGCTATTGTGGACGTTGGTGCGTGAGTCTGTGTGTGGACAGGGCTTTTGTTTCTCCTAGGGACCCACCTCGGGGTGGAATGCAGTTACGAGGGTTGAAGGTCCAACGATGTCCTTTTTCCTAAGGACACACAGGGCGCCCGCTCTGCTGGACCACTCACCTCACTGCTGAGCTGAATCAGAGGAAGTTGGTGTGAGATGTCACACGGCGTCAGGGAGCTCAGCAGACTCGGATGGCGTGGGGGGTGGATACTGTCCAGGAAAGGCTGCTGAGTGTCATCTCCTCTCCTGGCAGGTACAAGTCCTTGTGCCCAGACACCTGGCCACACTGGCATGGGCCTCCGGGAGAGGGCGTAGAACGGCTGATCAAGTACATCGGTTACAGACCCGAGGAGTACAAGCTAGGGAAGTGAGTAGCCAGCAAACTGCCCACTGACTGTCCCCTGCTGTCACACCCTGATCTACAGCCTCATTTTGAAGGGGACTCATTTGTAGATTTATAAGCCCAATTTAAACGTGGCTTCCAATGGCTAGAAGAGGAGATGGAGTTCTTAAGGGGCCCCTGGGTTCTGAACCTGACTCGGTAGCTGGAATGAATCTCTGCTTGCAAAATGAAGAGGGGGCCATGGGTGGACCCCCTTCCTCTGAGCCTAGATTCTCTCATTATTAAAATGGGTGCATGACTTCCTGGAGGTGGCATTAGGACCTGTGCAACGTGAAGTCATCTTTACCATCCCCCAAAGTGCTTTCTAGAATAGAGTTGAAGTTACCCTTGGGCAGAGAACTTCTATACACAGTGGAAGCCTTTGGGCGCCACTTGGTAGGATGAGGGGGATGATCGGAGTCTGTTCTGCGAGTCACTGTGGTCAGGACTCATTTGGTTGCAAGAGGCATGGAGACGGCCCATTCCCAGAATGCAGGGCCCCCACCTCAGGGACAGCTGCCTTTGAACCTATCCATGGGCCTTCCCTGCTGGCTCCTACCTCCTGCTTGTATGAGGCTTATCTTGGGGTGCTTATTCTGGGTCCCAAGAATCGGCTACTCATTCCAGATCCCTGGGGAGATCGGGCACGGCACTTCCTAGGGAAGCAGGTCCTGGAGGTCAGGGTTAGGAGGTCTGTCCTCATGGGATGACTCGGGAGGGGGAAGTAGGAGCAGGGGCATTGCTCACTACTGCGCCCTAGTGGCTGCCCTGGGAAGTTTCCCTCCCGAGGCAGGTGTGGGGCAGGGCAGGCAACCTGAGCCCAGCACTCACCTGGGCTGGGTCTCCTTCTAAGCTGGGACCTGTGTTCTTCCTTATCACTCCTCAAGGCACAGGAGCACAGCCTGCAGCAATTTCAGGTTAGCATGGCGGATTCATGGCCTGGAACTTCACAACAGAAATTCATTCTCTCACGCTTCCGCCGGCCGGAAGCCCAGGATGAGGGTGCTGGCAAGGCTGCGCCCCTTCTGGACCTCCGACGGGAGGATCCTCCCTGGGCTGGTGGCAGCAGGCTGGTCTGCCTTGGTCGTCGTGTGGCCTCTTTGCTGGGACACTTTTCTGGAGTTGAGGGCCCTCCCTCACCTGGTCTGAGCTCCTCGCATCCTCTCATCCACAAAGACCCTCCTTCCAAAGGTCACCTTCTGAGGTTTCTGAGCAGACATGAATCTCAGGGGGATGCTCTTCAGCCACGACAGGGGTAACCCACCAATTCACACATTTCTTTTCACTTCTAGAACCAAAATATTCATTCGTTTCCCCAGAACCCTGTTTGCTACGGAAGATGCCTTTGAATTTAGTAAACATCAATTAGGTATGATTCTTTTTTCTGCCCTGATTGCAGTAGAAGGTAAAATGAGAAAGTCCAGCTTGGGGGAGTAACTATTAAACATGGGAGTCTGATTTGGTATTGGAGATACTCATGTTGGAAACCAGGAACGAGACACAGAATTAGGATAAGATACGTGTGCACTGAGGGCTTGAGGGAGTGCCGGGCGGGCAGCCTTGGGCGCAGGCAGACACTCCAGTGCCCTAGTGCCTGCTTGTCCTGTGGACCCCACCTGGCTGGGCAGGTGGGCCCTAACACCACCAGAGCCCATCACCCCTGCCTTCAGGTTTTTAAAACTCAGTAAGTATCTGATGTTGGCAGGCATAGCTTCCAAGCCTGCGGCCAGGGTGTTTATTATAAATGAGAAAAAGGTTTTTTTAAAAATATATTTTTAAACTTTACTTTATTTATAAGTGGTACTGAGGTCGAACCCAGGGTCTTGCACATGTGAGGACAGGGCTCTACCGCTGAGCCCATAAATGAGAAAAGTTTGGTGGTGGGGAATTACAAAGCACTGGGGACGGGGGACTTCTTGGAAATCTAAACTGGTCTAGGATGGACTAGCCACTCTTTTGGGGGGTGGGGCAGGGGTACCAAGGATTGAACTCGGGGGCACTCAACCACTGAGCCCCATCCCCAGCCCTATATTTTTGCATTTTATTTAGAGACAGGGTCTCACTGACTTGCTTAGGGCCTCACTATGTTGCTGAGGCTGGCTTTGAACTCGAGATCCTCCTGCCTCAGCCTCCTGAGCCTCTAGGATGACAGACGTGTGCCACCATGCCTGGTGACTAACTAGTCACCACTAGTAACTGATGCTCGCTGTAAGCTGCACACTAAGTTCTTGATACCCATGATCTCATCTCAGGACAAATCCTGGAGTAGGTGTTACCATCCCCACTCTATACTCGGGGACTCTGGGACACAGAGACTTTGGTAACGACTGAAGGCCACACGGCTCCTGAGCAGGAGGGCGGGGGCTTGGTCATGGGGCAGAGCTCACTGATCTCATTCCTGACCTCATACGAATGTGCTGGCCGCCGGCACTTAAGGCTGGGGATGAGGTGGACATGAGGTGCTGGCTCAGCCGGCTGCAGGGGGCCTGAGTCGGCATCTCTGCCCAGCTCCTGGGGGACGTGCTACTGATCGGCAAGGCCCTCCATGAACCTGGCCTCTGGTGGGATCTCAGATGAATGTGGGGGGATGGTGGATGGAGAAGCTGGGGTGTCTTGTGGCCCACCCACCTCAGTGGCCGTGTCACCTGTGGCCCAGCAGGTGTCTCCACGCTCAGAGCCCCTGACTCTATCGGAAATGTGCGGGTGCTGCCTGCCCCTGGGGTGTGGCCTGGGGATGGACTAGAACACCCGGAACTGGTGGCTCCACCACTGGGTCTGTCCCCTACCTGGGGAAGGAAACAGAAAGGCAGAGAAGCCCGGCCCCAGGCCCACGAGCAGGCCTGCTCTCAGGTGCTGAGTCGGCAGCCTGTGCCAGGGCTTCGCGGCCTGGGAAGGCCATGCCCGGTGCCTCTTGGAGGTCACAACCGCAAAGACAACCAGATGAAAGTCGTTTCACCAAAACTTTTGGTTTTACTTTAAGTTGCGAGAATCCAAGCCACGTACAAGGGCCGCCTAGGAAGAAGGGAATACGTGAAGAAGCGACAGGCAGGTAAGCAGTCGGCAGGAGCCTGCGTGTGCGGTGCCTGGGCCCCATGGCCGCCCTGCCCTCCCCCTGCCCATCCTGGAAACCTGGCCCCTTCTCAGACTTACCTTATGGACCAGCAATGTTTGCTCCACAGGCACTTTGTTCAGACATGACAGGCAGCCTCCAAGCGCCTCCCACATCACGTTCTCAAACAATAACCTCCGTTTCTAAGATGCAGTCTCTGCTGAATCTTCCAATATTCATTTCCTTGTTTTTCTGTTTTACCATCTGTGGACACATCACCAAACAATATATTTCTCGTTTGGCATGTTTTGAACTTAAGAAAATCATACTGTTGGTATTTTGTGGCCACAGTTTTGCATTCTAAATTGTTTTTTGGAATTCAACCAGATGTGATTGGCTCATTTCCATGGCTGTGTTGTATTCCTCTAAGTCAGCAGTCAACAAGATCTTGGCAAATATTTTAGACTTGGAGTCAGATGACCCCTGCCACAGCTACTCAACACCGTAGCATGAAAGTAGCTTTAGACAATATGTAAATGAACGTGCCTAGCTGTGCTGCCTTTGAATTTTATTTATGTTGGTTGGCCCCTGAGCTGGGTGTTCCACAATCCAGTTCTGTTGGGGGACATGTGGGTTATTTCTAGTTGCTTGTGCTTCTGTAAAAGAAACAGTGCAGTTCAGCGAGGGAAAAAGAAAGGCATTTAAAAAAATCCAAATTACCAAAAAATAATCTGAAAAGTATTTAAAAATTGGGGATATTGGCCAGGATCTGATTTTTGTGCATTCTATTTTCTTCCAATTTTTAAATGCTGACCACTAAAGCCAGCGTTGGGTGAGGCTGACTAAATGTGTGGTATGACTAATCTATACTATCACAAGAGCCACTCCTGTCCCCAAAAAAGACCTTGGGGAAACCCCCTGTGTGATTCCCAGCTTCCCTGGGTCCTCCAGGGCACCCTGGTCTCTGACTCCCTGGTCTAGGTGTCGGCCTGAGCGTCCCCAGGTAAGAACTAATGACATGCGTTGGACTTTCCATCTCTGTACCAGCAGGGCACATGGGGGGGTGACCCCGACGTGCCCTGGGTGGACGAGGCCTGGAGCAGCCGTTTGTATTTACCTGTGACTGTGACCACTCGCTAATGTCAGCAATGGGCTCTTTCAGCCACCAAACTGGAAGCCCACTGGCGTGGAGTCCTGGCTCGAAGGGAGGTCCAGCGGAGAAGGTGGGCAGTGCAGGTAATAAGAAGGTGAGTTCCCAGCCGACAGGGAGCAGAGGTCACTCAACGTGGTGTGCTGCAGGGGAGGGTCTTGGGCGTGGCTGGGTTCTTGGGGTGTTTGAATTTGTGCACAAAGATCTTCTTTTCTGGAAGCTGCTGGGAATTCAGTTCCTCCTCTTTGCTCTGAGCTCCCCAATGTGATAGTGATCCCAGTCCGTGCATTTGTACCTTCTTTTGGCCTAGTTCAGAGTCACATGGGTGAATGCCCTCTGAAGCCAGGCAGGTAAAGAGTCTCATGAGCTGGGACGAGGCAGTAGGGCGTGGTGGGGACTGTGGTGAACTGGACCTCAGTCTACGTCAGTGGGGCGGTGACTGTGCCAGTCAGTTGCTGCCTGGAGACACAGAGGCCACAGCTGGCGGATCACTCCATCATTTGAGGAGAGCGGAGATCTGGCTTTTATGCAAGACCTCCCGACTTTTTAAATTGGCAGCTAATTCAGACAAGTCAAAGCACAAGGCCACGTGGGTGAAGCGGGACATGTCTCTGGGGCACGGTTGGTCTGTGGGCTTCATTCCTGGCTTCTGTCCCATGTGGTCACCTAAACCACCTGTGACTTTGGCTTCTGAATCAAATGGGGAAGAGAAGGCGCATCTCTGAGGAAATGGGCCAGAAAGCTGACGGAAGGCTTCTCTTCTGAGGTTCATCAAGGGATTCATCCATCGCCACAGACCCCTCTGCCCTGACAACGAGGAGTTCATAGTGTTCGTGCGGAAGAATTACATCCTGAATCTTCGGAATCATGTTCCGAAGAATGTGTTGGACAAGAGCTGGCTGCGGCCTCCGGGCATCCTGGAACACGTGAGGACTAAGAGGGGCTCTGTTGCAAGTGACATGGTCTCCTTCCTAACTTATAAAGCCACCGGGGTCTGTTTGAATGATTTCTATCCTTGACAGAGCTTTCCCAGTAGGTCCAATGATTGTTAAAAAGTTTCTCAAAAGATGGCCCGAGGCCAGGTGTGGTAGTGCACACCTGTCATCCCAGCAGCTCGGGAGGCTGAGGCAGGAGGATCTCAAGTTCAAGGCCAGCCTCAGCAATTTAGTGAGACTGTAAGCAACCTAGTGAGACCCTTTAAAAAAAAAGGGTGGGCTGTGGATGTGGCTGGGTGGTTGAACATCCCTGGGTTCAATTCCTGATACCAAAAAAAAAAAAAAAAAAGGATGTCCAGATGTGGTGTGGAGGCCACTATAAGATTCTTCTTGGGCTCCACCTCAGACCCACTGAGTGAGAATCTTTAGGAACATCAAGCCTGCTCCTTCTCAGAGGGACCATGACCATGTTCAAGTTTGTGATCCGCTACTTAAGCAAATTTGAAAAGTGAGCACCCAGAAGCCTCGCTGCTTTGATGCCACAATATTAACACTGAACTTAAACCGCATCCAAGTGTGTTTTCCAAGCTTCCACTGTGGTGGCTCCACCCAGGACGGTGTGGGCCAGGCGGGTAGAAGGACGTGTGCTCTCCACACAGGCCTCCGACCTGCTCAGGAAGATGTGCCTGAGGAACCTGGTTCGCAAGTACTGCCGCGGGGTGACGGATGAGCGGAGAGCCATGGTAGGCACGTGGCGTCTGCTGGGGGCAGGATGGAGGAGGGGCGAGTGCCCGTCCTGCAGTGGGGACTGGTAGTGTCAGGAGGCTTTGTCCAGCATCCCCCCTACAAGTGAAGGGTGTTGCCAGCCATGACCTGCAGCCAAGCCGAGGACCCAGCACGAGCCTTGAGTGTCAGCTCAAGTTCCAGTCGGTAGCTCTGTGTGGTTACCATGGAGACAATCCAGGACCCTTTCTATGGCCGGCTTTTTCTGTAAAGGGCTGGAGTGCGAGTACCTTAGGCTTCGTGAGCGATGCCATCTCTGTGATCTCTGTGACAATCTAACCAGTTAGCACTCTGCGGCTCCAGCAGGCGGGTAGCGCCTGTGTAAATGACAGGCTCATGTAAATGACAGGCTCGGCTAGGTCCCAGTACATCTTGACTCTGCAAAAACAGGCTGCAGGCTGCACTTGGCCCTGGGGCTGTAGTTTGCTGAGCTCTGATCTGAGAAGAGGGCAATTGCTCTCTGAAGTTTTGAAAACTCCACTTTGGGGAAGCCACACAAATGTTGATCCCAGTCTCTACCAATGTAACTTTGGGGGTTTTTTGGTCAGCTAATCCTATGGTTTAGCCAACCATGGATCTAAAGCTCCTTTGTCCCTAAGACAGTCCCAGGGCTACCATTTTGGCACATTTGTTTTACCAGATGCAGCAAAAGGTGGTTACAAGTGAAATATTCAGGGGGAAGAAAGAAGGCTACGCAGACAGCTTACGCCAGCCCTTTGCTACTAGTCGGATAGGTAAGTACCTTCCTATCGAGGTGCTTATCCAGTTCTGAACACGTCAAGGAAGGCGCTCGAGGACCCCAGCACTTCCCAAGAGCAGTCTCCCCAGCAGAGACCTTGACCTTGGCACAGAGGAAGGCAAACCCGTAGGTGGCTGTGCCTCCCCCGAGGCTGGCACTCAGTGGTGATTCAGGTGTCTGCTTCTCTCTAGATGAAGGAGACATTCACCCCAAGGTGCTCCAACTGATCGGCAGTGAGAAAGTCGAGGTACGGGAGCGGGCATCGCAGCCTTCAGCAGGATTCCCTCACCGTGGGGGGGGGCACCTGTTCTCTGAGGAGCGTCTGAAGCACTACTTAACCGCAGGGGTGCGGCTGGGAGCTGCTCTGGGTGTTATTAAAAGTGACAGGGTGACGAATGGCAATTAGATGCTGGTGGCTGTTCTTGAGGTTTTTCTCTGTCATCCTAAAATCTGATTTGGTTTTTTTGTATGAAATTGATGCAGCCTGGAACGTACTCAGGAAGCACCCGTGTTGGTGAGGGGCAGTGGGTGGTCTGTCTTCTCAGTGTAGTGGCCGTCTTGTGGATGTGGATGATGAGGTCACTAAGGGGACGACCGAGGTGACAGTACCTGCTGAGCCTGCCCCCTGGCTGACGTGAACGTGGCCTTGCTGGTGTGCTTGGAGGCTGTTCCTGCCCTTTTGGGAGTCTGTGGGACGGACTCCTCCCAGGCTGAGAGGGTTTTCAAGCCCAGAGTGTCTTCCTCTCTGCTGGCCTCTCAGAGCAGAGCCCTGGGGCTGGTGGCCGTAGCCTCTGCTTCCCCAGAGGGCAACGTGGCAGAGCTGAGCCCCCAAGTCTACCACACAGAGAGCCTGGCAGAGAAAAGATCTGTTCATGCAAAACCTGCCGAGTCTCTGTGCTTAAAGCAAGTCTCCCAGGTTCCCACCCTGGGAGGTCACCTCTCCCCGTCCCCCGCCCCGTGGTGACGCCAGCCTCCTTGCAGTATGGTGTCCCAGTCATCAAGTACGACAGGAAAGGCTTCAAGGCTCGGCAGCGGCAACTCATCCTCACTCGGAAAGCGGCTTATGTGGTGGAAATGGCCAAGATCAAGCAGAAGATAGAGTACTCGGCGCTCAAGGGTAGGCGGGCGACTTTCAGGCACTCCCGGAGGTGACCCAGGACTGAGGGGCCAGCGAGCAAGCAGCCCACAAACGGGAGGCTCAGGGTAGGATGCCGGGGCCTGGGCCTCTTGCTCCGAGCATCCAGGTTGGGCAACAGTCGCCTTCCACAAAATGACTGGCTCTGCCTGGGCTCACAGTCCAACAGCAGGGTCCCCACCCTCTGCCCCAGTGTCTGGGAGGAGCCAGGTGGGCTGGGGAGCCCCGGGTGCAGCCCTTCAGGTCTGTTAGTGAGCTGCCCCCCTCCGGCCCCTGACTGCCTCTGTCTTAAGGTGTTTCCACCAGTAGTCTGAGTGATGGGATCTTGGTCATTCATGTGTCACCAGAAGACATCAAGCAGAAGGTAATGCATGGCCGCCAGCCTCTAACGTGTCAAGTGCCACCAAACCTCAGGATGAGAGCTGAACTTTTCCTTTGACACCACTGACACTGACACCATGGCCGTCCCCTCTCCCCCAGGGGGACGCTGTCTTACAGTGTGAACACCCGTTTGAGGCGGTTACTAAACTGGTCATGCTGGTTAAGAAGGAGAACATGGTAAACGTTGTTCAAGGAAGGTAGGTGGCTTCTTCTTCAGCCTGGGGAGTAACTCAGTGTCCAAACACCAACAGGCCTAAGAGACGGAGATGTTAATCCTTCTGCCCAGGCCTGTGTCCCCCCCCACAGCGGACAACACGGTCCACCAGTGGGGTGGGAGGGAGTCTCCAGTGGTGTCCCCTGCCCGCCCTGATAAAGGGCTTTCCCCATCCTTGCCCCTCCGCCCTGGGATCCAGAGAAACGAAGAGGTCAGGTCACTGACCTCGGAAGTGGTAGTGTTTCCAGAGTTTTCAAAAGAGGTGCTTATGTTCCTGACGGACACCATCCCCAAGTAAGAGGAGGCTCACTGGGCCTCAGTGTCGGCAGCCCACCTTTGCCATGGATGCCTGGTGGGACCTGTTCCGTGCACCAGGCCCCAGCTTTGATGGCTGCCTACAGACTAACCAAAGAATATGCTAGTCTCTTTAGGGAGTATAAAAATACCTACCATGCAGATATGAAATACCCCCTAATTCTCTCCACGGTGAAACAACTGTCACCTTTTGTTGTTTCTCTAGTACTGGGGATGGAACCCTGGGCCTTGCACACACTAGGCAAACACTCTACCACGGAGCTACACCCCAGCTGGCCTCAAACTCATGATCCTCCCGCCTCAGCCTCCAGAGTCACTGCAGGTGGGCACTGCTGTGCCTGTCCTTTGCTGCCACCTTCTCTATTTCACAGACAAGGCAAGCAAAGCACAGGAGGTTAGCCAGCATGCCCTGTTAGGGGGCACTGCAGTGGCCAGTGAGGGTGTGTGGATGGCTGAGGCCACCCCGACTCCTTCTCACGGACTCCTGCACAGCCCACAGAAGCAGACTGCTCCTGAAGAGAAGGGCTCCTTTCCTCTGCTCCAAGTTGTTACAGGATGATGAGCAGATCTGTGGGGGAACAGGGAGAGAGCGCTGGGCACTTTAACAGGGCTGTCTGTCCTTCTGTACCCGAGGCAAGACTTAGGCGGCTGTAAGAGTTCTGGCAGGCGGGTCCAGTGGCCCAGGCCTGCAATCCCAGCGGCTCGGGAGGCTAAGGCAGGAGGATCATGAGTTCAAAGCCAGCCTCTGCATAAGTGAGGCCCTAAGCAACTCAGTGAGGCCCTGTCTCTAAATAAAATACAAAATAGGGCTGGGGATGGGGCTCAGTGGTGAGTGCCCCTGAGATCAATCCCTGGTGCCCTCCCACAAGAAAGTTCTGGCATGAAGATGTGTAGCTTGTTCCTCAGGCATCAGATTGGCCCTATGAAAAATTGACTGAACTACAGAAACATGTAAATCATCCAGTTGTAAAACTGGTTTTCTTCTTCTGATTGCTCAAATAGGCAATAAACACAATGACGAAACAGGAATCTCATCTTGAAACCAACAAAATTTCACATGAGTTTACTTTCCAGACCAAAAGCTGGGGGCAAAAAAAAAACATGTGTCAGTAACTTGTCACTTTGTGTGTTCTAAGTTTACAGTTTTATATTAGTCCTGGGAAAGAAGGCACAATAGTTTTCCATACTGGACTGGAAGAACAGATCTATAAAGATAAAAATGGACAGTTAACGGTGGTGAGTGGCTGCCTTGGGGGTGGGGGAAGAGAAGCCTTTCAGAAGAGAATATAGATTTAGAAAGTGGATTGTTTCTCCCCTCCATCCCCAATTCCACATCTGAGAGGGGAAAAAATGGACACTAGAAGCATGAAATTAAACACTGGAGGAGGCAAAGAGTCTACCATGTTTAACTGCCAGTGAACAAGAGGCTGACACGAAGTACTCACCCCTCAAACTTGTCTCCACATGGAGCCCATGTGCTGGAGTCCCCCATAAATCGTAATTTAGTTACGGGGAGGAGAACCCGAGGCTGGGCACTCAGGGACCCGGACCTCCCTGACCAGGCCCCGTGCTGAGCCGAAGGTCCCCAGTCCACACAGCAGGAGGACCAGCTTGTCTGGACCTAATGTTCCTTGGAAGTGAGATGTATAAATCTGGAGGCTAAATCATTAAAATGTCCTTCCTATTTATACCAAGAATTATTATTTGATACCATTTAGAGAGCAAAGAATCTCCTACACACTTGAACTTGTTTACCAATAAAAGTGTTTTGTGGATTTAACTTTTATAACTCAATGGCCCCCTTTAGGAATAAGTTCAAGGGAGGACCATTTTCAATGTCAGCTGACGGGGTGATTTTTCAGTTGACATGCATGTTTTCAAGCTTACACCTGAGAGACTGACCCTCTCTCCTTCAGTCCAACAGCCCCTCTTCCTCGGCAGTTGGCTCAGGCTGACCATGCCGACAGGCCTGTGAGCCACTTTCTACATCTACCTTGTCCCCTGGGGGGTGGGGCTGGCTCCTCAGCCCCCCCCCCTCACTCTGGTGCAGAGGGCTGCATGATGCAAGGGAGCAGCTGGGTGTCTAAGGGGCGACTCTCCTAGGTGTCTGTTCGGAGGAAGTCCTGATACGGCGTGACGCCTGACCGCACCAGCGCTGTTTGTGCTCCAACTGAGAAAAGGACCGGAAAAGCAGGAAAAAATCCAGTTAGCTACGTGTTCAAGGAAAAATGCCAGCACCTATCGGAAAAGGCCCCCTGTGCGGAGACCGAGTGGCATGTCACAGCAAAGGCCGACCCAGCTTCCCAGTGGCACTCATATTAGGACGCCTTCTGAGAGCCCGCCTTGTTGTCCACGGGGGTTGTTTTCAGCGTCCCTAATAGAACCCCCCTCAACAGGGCATGTCCCAGGGTGGATGACGGATTCTCTACCTCCATTAAGCTATTCAAGACATGATGAAATACTGTGTGGTCTATGAGTAAGTAAATGAAATTTCATAAAGTTTCAAAGACTTGAATTTTGCTTTAAATAAATGAAACTTACAAGTTCAAGGATTTGGGTTCAGTTTCTGATGGGGGGAGTGAGCACCCATACGGTGAAGGACGACTCTGCTTCCTCACCCAGGACTTGGGTTTCAGTCCCACACCACAGGGCCTGGCTCCCCTCCCCTCCCCTCTCCTCCCCTCCCCTCCCACCGCAGCAACCACAGGTGTGCAACAGGACGCAGGTGCTCTGCCAGCTCTGCTGGCCACTGCCTGGTGCAGGGGCTTGGTTGTGCTGGACATCCCTGAAAAGACCCAGAAATCACATGGAAAGAGAAGCAGAATAGGACTTTTATTTTACATAGACCCACAAATGCTTGCACAAGGAGGTGTCCACTTCTAGAACTTACACATCTTTTTCAGCACAGACGGGAAAGCCAATGGCATGCTTAACTTGTTGGAGACTTTGGGTGGAGCCCTAAAGACAATGCACACTCCAGAGGGACGGGCGATCGGTGTCCCATGAGGATGCCGGGTAGCAGCTGGAGGGTCCAGGTCCAGGTGGACACCAGGGGTGGGGCCGCCGCAGAGGTCAGCCAGCTGAGCCGCAGGAAGCAGCAAAGGATGTGCCAGGCATGGTCGGAGGCACAGGCCCCCACCACAGTCAGATGACTTGAACTTGATCACCACAGACCAAAAGCTGTTCCCATTTGTTTTAAGGCTAAGCTACAACATAATAAGACCCTCCTCTTCACCAGTCCCAGGGCCACTGTTTTACTTGGATGGTTCAGAAATACTGACTTTTGCCCTGGGCGCTGGCATCAGAAAGATGAGGTCTTTGTAGAGAGTATTCGATAGCAGAACTTGGACCAGCCAACACTGTTTTTCACCATGGAATGTTTTATAGACCTGTTCAAAATCCCTGGGAAGCGGCAACAAAAAACTATAGGTGCCAAGTCAGAGGAAAGGGGAGGCAGGGCCCAAGGCATGGGGCCCATCAGACGCGCCTCGAGCTCTCGTTCACACAAACGCTCACCAAACAACTCACACATGGCTTTTCCATTCCTCTAGAAAACATCAGGACTCACATTCACCTTAACTTTCTAAAAAAGTTTAACCCCAGTGACAGGCTGGCGTTTAAAACTCACACAGTATAAAATACGAAACGTTTTGGAAGCTCCCTGTCCCAGCACTTAATAAAATGCAAATGGCCTAATAGAAAAGTTCCCCACACAACAGTTCACAAAGCGCCTACCGGAAGTGACTTTCAGGCTCAGTCATGATTGCTTTAAAGTTCTACTTCAAAGTCACTGTTGGATACAAAAGAAAGGCACAGGAAGGTGAGGTGTAAACCCCGTGAGATACACACAAAGTCAATCGCCTTAGGAACACGCCTGTCAAAGGCTGCCCACGTTGACACCTTTGGTATACAACAGCAACGGTCCCTTAGGAAGCACACAGACCCATCGTCCCTGCCACACACCTCTCCTGTAACTACTCTACCTGTCTCAACCAGCCATCCGTCAGTCACAGTTCATTGCTGTCCCTGTGCAGGCACAGAGAGCTGGGAGGTAGGTGACTGAGAAAGTCCGTCCCACACATGCACCGGCCACAGCCAGGCTCCAACCTGGGCCACCGAGGGCCACACACACACATCCCCACCCACAGTCACACACATTCCTTCAACAATCGTGAACTCAGACACAAAAGGGACCCAAAGGTATCTGTACCTCCTCACCTGTTCACCTACGGCCACTGTATTCTGCATAGAAATCAGAAAGACACAAGGGGCTCTCCAGGGGACGGCTGTTCATCACAGGGAAGCCACCCGAGATAGGCAAGCTCCCTTGGGGCGGGTGTGAGGGGTCCCCGCCTGATGCCAAGCCGGCAAGGCAGCTGGGCCACACTTAATTTGTCACCACAAGGGAAGACAAGCTCAGCTCCACCGGGAAGGGGCAGAGAGGAGTGGGCCCTTGGAGCGGCACCTTGTGAGCTGCACCTGGTGACCTTCTTGGAATGGAGTGGGTCAGACAGCGACCAGGAGGGGCAGGAGTCAGAGGAGGAGCCAGAAGGGAAGCTCAAGGCAGCTAGAGGCGTCCCCTGAAGGCCTAGGCTACGGGACAGTGGGAGCAAGGAGTCCCTAGGTCCCAGCTGCACTGCTCTAAGCTGTACCTGTCAGTAAGTGCCACGCACACAGCCCTGTCACACTAGGGACTTCCGCAGAGCCGCGGAACGCCTGCTCAGTGCCTAGGAGCCAGCAGGCAGTGCAGGGACCACCGAGGAACTGTCACGTGAGCCTTTAGGGAGTGTCAGTCACCCAAGGAGCCCTAATAGGTAGTCAACACCCACAACAATAAATACTGCGACAAAGTTCTCAACACTCCACTCGTTCAGACGTTTCTTCTGAGGCCGGGAGCCCGGCTTGCAGACTCGGCTCCCTGGAATGCAGAGCCTCCGGCGGTTGGTTCAAAGGGGCACGAACGCCTGGGTCCAAGCCACCCAAGCGCCTGGTCAAGAAACAGCAAAATAACCACGTGGCTTGCTACAGAAGGACCTCAGGCCCCAGGGGTGGAGGGGCCTGAAGCCTGACGGGGTCTGAGTGTGGTGGGGTGGGGAGGCGGGAGCGGGAGGGTGGCTCGGCCGCCTGGTCACTGGTGGAGGTGGGCCCGGTCATCTGGCCGCTTGATGTGGATCCGCCGCACACGCTCGATCCTTTCCCGCTCCCGGTCCTCGTCCTCATCTGGGTGATGAGAGCGGCCAGCAGCCCCACCGGTGGCCTCCAGGAGTGCATTGTCAGGTCCCCGGCCATCCTGGGCCTCGTACAGCAAAATATTCAGGGTCTCCTCATAAATCCGAGCTTCAGGGAACTCAACCTGTATCCCCACAAAACACAGGGCGGCAGGTTAGCATGACCCCCAGCCCTGAGCTGGCTCCCACCTGTACTTCTGAGCAGGCCACCAGCACCCCACACGCCCGGGGTGACAGTGAAGGCTGCCACTGTCAAGGCAGCCTTTGTTTTCAGTGCTACGTTCACCAGACACCAAGGGGACACAGTGGACAGGCCTCCCACCCCTCATTTCCCTCTGAGGCCAGGCTTCGTTTTACCCTGACTCCCACGCGTGTGAACATATGTGGACCTCCACACGCTCACACAAAGGTGGCCACCCTGCAGATCCCCATGTACCACCTGTCCCAGGCCTAGCTTGGAGATTCTGACACCTCAGGGATTAGGACAAAGCGATCAGGCAGGGGTCACTGATGGGCGCTGAGGTTGTCCCCAAGAGATTGATACTAACACTGTGGCCTGAACCCATGTTCACCTCGACTTAGAGCAGGCTGTGAAGCAACTGTGTTTCTGAACAAGCACCAGCTGGGACCCGGGAAAAACATAGGATCGTCTGATTGGCAAAGGGTTGTGTTGAGTGTTCCAAGAGGAGGAGGGTGCACGGCTCCTCCCAGATATGTGACTCACAACCAAGACTTGGCTTTTAAAGGGCAGAATTCTGAGGTTCTGGGGAGATGAGTGAGCCACCCCACCCTGTTTTCACTGAAGCAATTAAGCCAGGAGGGGACGCACAGCCACTCAGCAGGACTCGGAGAGGTTAGCGGGGCACAGATGGGTGGGGGTGGGGGCAGGTGGTACTGGAGGTAAACCCTAAGCAGAAGCATGTCTACCATCCCCAGCCAGCACTGATGCAGCCTGAGACCATCACTGGGACAGAGAAAACTCCAGAAGGTCACTCGTGGCCAGAGGGGTGAATACAGTCTATATTGGGGCCCGGGGACAGGGAACTTCCCTGATATTCTGCCCTCTGTTTTCTCATACCCTAGCCCCAGCCAACCTGTGGTGGCAACCATACACAGCAGGGGTCAAAACTCAGGGAGGCCTTTTTCCCTGTGGCAACAGGAGGCGAACCCAGGCCCTCACACTCGCTGGGCAAGCCATCTTCCGTGAGCCACTCCCTGACCAAGGACCTTCCCTTCGAGGAGAAATGCTGTGATCTGAGCACCTGGGGGAGAACCCCTGCCAATTTTTTCCCCAGTCTTCACACTGGGTGGCCTCAGACACAGGCTCAGCCACAGGAAGTGGGGAGCAGAGAGAGGCAGTTGAGGCCCTGGCCCTCTGGCCAGACAAGGGGAAGGGAAAACCCAGGGAAGTGACATTGCTCAGGCAGTTGGGAGGAAGAGAGCCTGAGGAAGTGTTCTCTAAGGCTGCACAGGATGCCTGGGGTCACCCCGGCCGCAGGGCCTGCCCTCCACAGCACCATCAGATGGGAAGACCGGACAAGGCAACGGGCACTGTCCTCACAGCCTGGCCACAGCACGAGCACAAAGATGGACAGATCTGAAGCTCTTGAAAACTGAGCTATGGCTGAAACCACAATCCCGGAAGGCTGGCTGGAACCTGCAGCCTGAGCCCAGCTGGGTCAACTACTGCCAACATTCTCTCTGGAAAGGACAAGACCCGGGGGTCTGGCAGCATCACGTCCAAAATGTCCAGGACACAATTAAAATGACTCAGCAACAAAGAACTAGGAAAACCTGAGCTCCTGGAAAAAGGTCACCAACAGGTGCCAGTGCCAGGGTGACACAAGGTGCTGGAATCCATTACCTGACAAAAACCTGAAAGCAGCCATTGTAAAAGTGTTCAGGAGAGTAAGAGCAATGCTCTTCCAGGAGAGGGCAGCACCAGGCCCCAGCAAGGGACGGGGTAGAAAGAGCCAAATGACAACTAGAACTGAGAACTATAGTGACTAAAGCCAACACCAGGGGACCCTCAGCTCACTGGAAGGGCTCCACGACAGGAGAGGCCAGCAGAAGTAATCCAGTCTGAAGGACAGAAAGACGGACCAACGGAGAGCGGAATTCTGTGCTCAATTATTATCTGGTCTTCAGTGAATCAGAATGAAGAACCAAACGGACAACACAGGCACCAAACACCTGCGTGGACCTCAACTTCAGCAAGCCACGCCCTTTCCCATCACGACAGGACAGCTGCGTGATGAACTGAAGAGCCAGAGAGCACGTGGAGTGCTGTGCCAAGAAGGACATTACTAAAACACCACCACTACAGGACACCTGCACAGCGACTTCACCAACAAGAAGTTGGGCTAGATGAAGGAGTGGCCTCTTCTACGAGGGCCACCCTAACCCGACTCCCTGGAAAGTCGGTCACAGGTTCCCCTGGGCTACACAGCAAAAGGAGCCAAGGCGAGGGGCCCTGGCCCCGGCCCCGACACTGAGCGGCTTCATAAACACAAGCTCAGGGCAGCTCAGAGTAGCCCGCTCGTCTACAAAGAGCTGGACCAAACCACTCATCTCCAAATCCCTCTGCCTCCAATTAAGCTCTAAGAGAGAAGAATCAGTATCTTCCACTTAATACACTCATTATCCTGTGATGCTCGCAGAGGCAAACCAGACACAGAAAAACCAGACCATGAGAACGTGGAGGTCCAGCTATGGGAGGAACTCACACTCTAAAGAGAGTCCACAAGATAAACAGGGCAGGACTGACGTGGCCTGCAGCTATGGCAGGGGAGCAGGTAGGTCTGCCATCTCTGAGGGAAAACCACCTCTGTGTGGCTCCCTTGAAGACAGTTTCTTTTAGGATACATCCTGAACCCTTATGAATCCAGCAGGTTGACAATTAATCCTGTGTAGGGAAGAGCTCAGCCACAGGGGGAGCAAGGGCAGCCATTGCAGCCGGGTGACAGGCGATAGAGATCACTGGACCTGTCTAATTCTGTGAGTGAATTAAATTTACACCAGATTATCAATGAAACAAGGCTCAGATTTCTATTGCGATTTTTTCCTGTGATTTTCTTTCATTTGCATTTTGCTTGAGGTCAGCTCCAAAATCCCACAGAACTATTGCTTTTTGAAGCTGTGGGAGCCACAGTGAGCTGAATGTGAGGCCAACAGGCTGTATGTGGGTGACAGGAGGCAAGGCAGACCTACTGACCGCATGGGTCATCAGAGTTCCCACAGATGGGTTGAGAGAGAAATGAAAGAGTAGAGTGTATTTACAAGCAAAAAGAAAAAGAAAGCAAGCCTATTCTCACAGCCCGAGGAGGGGAGGCAAGCAGAAGACCTAGAGTCAAGCTCAGTGACCAGCGGTGCAGACAGAGGTCTATAGGCACTTGCTGTGCGCTCTGCTCTACGGACTGGCTTGGCAGAAGCCAAGGGAGAGGCCAGGTCCACCTGGGAGAGGAGGATACAAAGATGGATCTAGAGTCCAGCCTAGTCGGAGCCACGTGTGGCCCAGGCGGGAACTAAGGAATGCCATGCAGGCCCTGTGCAGGCGGAGGGCAGCTCTCAGTCAGCAGGCAGGAGGACACACAGATGGTCATGACCAGAGAGCTGAGGACCAGGTCTTGACCGTGGCACTGATCTCAGGTAAGCCAGACCTGATGGGGTCATGCTGGTGGGCTGCTGCATGGAGGCGGTGGCGGGATGGCACAGACAGTGTCAGAAGGGTCACCAGCGTCAGAGAAGATGCCGACAGCCCAGTACAGAGGTATGGGGGTAAATCTGACCACACGTGTGCATGGCAAGGGACTGGGGTGTAGCATGACTGTGTCCACTTGCTTCCCGCCACTGTTTCTCCCAGACCTACATTTATATCTTTCCAAGGCCCCAAGGTAGTGTTCATTTCCACAGCCATAGACAGAAAGGCAATTTAAAAGCTTTCCTCCTTTATTTGGTCTGAGTGGAAGAAGTGCTCCCGTGTTTCAGAGCAGCCACTCAGGACTGCCCTCTCTTGGACTGTCCTCTTACCTTGGTCTGCTTCTTCTCGGTGGCATAGACGATGGAGGTGCAGCACACTTCAGCAATCTTGCGGCCCTGACCATAAAAAGACCAGCAGCAGATTTCGTCCCCAATAACATCCTTGATGAACAGGACCCTTCCGTTAAAGCGCAGAGAAAGCTTGTCAAACAGCTCAATGTTTTTTAACATATTGTCGTCCGAATTGCTGCAAAAGAGCATCCAGTAAGTGACCAGGAGCTAGTAAAAACTGCCACTATTTGCTGAGCACTTCAACACACTGGATCCTATTCGGTCACTATCTTCCTCATCTCATTTCAACTAATAACAATCCCATGGGAAAGCACTATAGTACACATTGCTCAAAGAAGGAAAAGAAAGAGCGATTAGGTAGTTATTACTGGGCATGGTGGTGCATGACTGTAATCCCAGCAGCTTGGGAGGCTGAGGCTGGAGGGTCATGAGTTCAAAGCCAGCCTCAGCATAATCGAGGCACTAAGCAACTCAGTGAGACCCCGTCTTTAAATACAATACAAAATAGGGCTGGGGATGTGGCTCAGTGGTTGAGTGCCCAGAGTTCAATCCCAGGTACCAAAAAAAAGAGCAATGAGGTAGTTGTCCAAGGCCAAAACTAATAAATGGCAGAGCTAGGCCTCAAGAAAATAGCTCTGGCCCCCAAACCCATGCTCCTGACCAGTGGCACACATGCCTGCCCTGTACAACCAAAGATAGAATGCTGCAGATGTGGGGCCCCTGGCCATAGGCACCCGTGGGGGACAGCACCACACTGACACCCAGAAGGGCCAGAATGGAACTGCCCAAGGCAGACTTTTGATCCTAAGTCACTTCCTGGGCCTTGAATAACCTCATGAAATTCCCCCTCTATCCTCAAATTCCTGATTTAGAGCCACATATTCCCGAGAGAGCCAAAAGGCATTCTAAAAACCCACACATACTGTTGGTGGGACTGTAAAGGGTGCAGCAACTATGGAAAAGAGTTTAGCAGGTCCTTGATGACTAAGCTCAGTTACCATGTGACCTGGCAAGTCCACTCCTAGGTATTTATGCAAGAGAAATGAAAACACAAAACACTTACACATGAACGTTCAAAGCAGCACTACACTCGGCAGCCAGAAAGCAGAAATGACCCAACCGCCCAGTGGACAAAATGGGGTCTATTCACAAATGCAATCACTCGGCCACAAAAAGAAATGACACACCGATTCACTTTACAGCATGGGTACACCTTGGGGACATTATGCTAAGGGAAATAAACCAGTCATAAAAGACAATATACTGCCTGATCCTATTCAGATGAAATGTCCCAAACAGGCAAATCCACAGGCAGAAGGTAGATTAATGGTTACTAAGGCTCTGGGGGGAGGGACTGAGGTAAAATGATGAGTGACTACTAAGGAGTAGAAGGTTTTTTTCCTAGGGTGATGAAGACGTCCTAAAACTAGACAGTGCTGAAGGCTGCAGGACTTGTGGAGAAGCTGGAAACCCACTCAACTGTATACACTTTAAAAGGTGAACCTTATGGCACATGTAAACTGGATCTCACAGTCGTAGCTACTGTCCACCTCTCTACCCCCTTCCAGAGACGCAGGGGTGAGCCTCATCTGCAGGGACCCAGAGGGGCTGGCCTGGCTGGTGTGTTCCCTAGTGAATGCCAGGGTCTTTGCTGGCGGCCACCTTACCTGGTGTACGAGTACTTGTTGTTACTTCTGTTGTAGAGCAGCTTCACGGAGGGCTGTGGGGTGTTGGAAAAAGGAAGAAGACAGTTATTTGGCTCGCTGGGGCAAGGAGCTGCAGACTTCCCCAAGGCCAGGACCCTGCCGTGAGGCAAAGAGGTGTCAAGCACAGGTTGCTGGCTGGAGGGGACTGTGTGGCCCAGCAGTGGGGCGACACAAGATGAGCTGCAGCTTTCCGCTCTGGAGCCACGCGAGGCCGCGCTCAGGCAGTTACACACGGTTTGATCTCAGAACTTAGGCAGAAGAATCCCTGTGGTTTTGGGCGGCTAACGAAAGCCCAGGAGAGTGCAGCCAACATACCTTATTTGACGTCGCTATGAGTTTTTGTTCTTCCTTGGATGAAGTGATGACAGGAACCTTGCAGAAAGGCTCATAAGTTTCTTTGTTCTGCCGAAACAAAACATGCCTTCAGCCTAGGAGGCCTGCCGGGCACTGGATTTTTTAAGCTGATGCCCGGCAAAGACAGGCTTGGGCGAGGGAGCTGGGGCAGGCGCAGCGGGAGGAGGGGAAGACTCTCCCCACCAGGGAACTAGGGACGGGAAAGACGAGGAGTCGTTTTCTGGACAGTCCTGGGCCAAGGCTGTTCCAGTCTGAGGTGCTGAGTGAATGCTAACAATGACACACTTTCTCCACCCAGATGACACTCAAAACCAAACAGGCAGGTGAAACATGGGTAATCAAAAGCTCCTACGATCCCACTCTAATGACTTCAGAGGACAAGAGAGGAGGAAAGGAATGACAGGCGCCAAGGCAGCAGACGAGAGACGTCAAAACCCAGAGTCTGGGAACAGATCTCAGGAGAGTGGTGACCACGGAGATGCAGAAAGTGACAGTCAAACTGGCAGACAGGAGAGAAGCCCAGAGAGTCCCTGGAGAAGAGCTCTGAATGCTGGAGGGAGTAGAGCAAGGGCAGAGGATTGCTGGCACGTCACAGAAGCACCAGGGAGACCCAAAGATCTGCGCCCTTTCCCTCACCCCTAACAGAAAAAAGGTCCCCCCCCCCTTTTTTTTCCCTTTCTCTACTGGGGATTGAACTCAGGGCCACTCAACCACTGGGCCGCATCCCCAGCCCTGTTCTGTATTTTATTTAGAGAAAGGGTCTCACTGAGTTGCTTAGGGCCTCGCTGTTGCAGAGGCTAACTTTGAACTTGTGATCCTCCTGCCTCAGCCTCCCGGGCACTAGGATAACAGATTTGTGTCACCATTCTAAGCAAGGAAGGCCTATTTTTTTTCTGGAGTGGTTTGCATAAGAGGGGACAGGACTGTTACTATTCTAAAAGTGGGTGTTATGGTTTGGATATGAGGTGTTCCCCAAAACCTCACATGTGAGACAATGCAAGAAGGTTTGAAGGAGAAAAGACTGGGCTATAGCCTTAACCCAATCAATGAATTAATTCCCGATGGGATTTACTGAGTGGTAACTGAGACAGGTGGGTGTGGCTTGAGGAGGTGGCTCCTGGGGGCATGGCTGTGGGGGATATATTCTGTAGCATCCAGAGAGTCGAGTCTCTCTGTGCTTCCTCATCATCATGTGAGCTGCTTCCCTGTGCCACACTCTCCCACCATAGTGTTTAGCCCTGAAGAATGGGGCCTGCTGTCTCTATGTTGACACCTCTGAAACCATGAGCCACCAAAAACACTTTTCCTCTTCCACAATTTTGACGGTTGGGTCCTTTAGTCACAGCAGTGAGAAAGCTGATTAACACAGTGGGGACAGATGAGCAGCTGCATGCTAGGTGTGGAGAGTCCCAGCCTCTTCCCTCAGACTCCAGGAGGCAGCCAGCAAGCGCACCCCACCACACAGCAGGGGAGTGGAGGACTTCTCCAGGGAGCATCGCCATACGCGCCCTCCAAAGGCACCCTGAGTCTGACATCTGTATCCGCGCTGAAAAAGTCAACCTATCATCCAGCCAATAACTACAAAGGCTGCCCCTCCCTTCCCAGAATCTTACTCTTCAGCTTCAGTGGAAGCCAAGAGCGTCAGAGTACTGGAGGGAGCCTCTCCAACCTGAGAGCCCAACATAAAAGGTGACAAGCAGGGGAAGAAGTCCGAAGACAAGGGAGCGGAAGGAAACTTCACCAGCATCATCAGCAAGACAGAGCAGATGCAGCAGCCTTGGGAACAAGTCAGCAGGCTGGAGAAACCGGCTTTCAAAGAACAAGAAAAGGCTCCCGGGAACAGAGCAGCAGAAATGAGAACTTCAAGAGGGCTTGAAAAGACAAGTAAAAAAAATTAAATAAATAAAAATGGCCAAGAAAGAACAGAAAGATAAAGTGAGAGCTATTGGGAGGAAAGAGAGAGGGGAGGGCAGCCCTGAGGGTTGGGCCTCAGCCTAATGGAAAGAACCCCAGAGGGCTGTGTCCACGTCAAAGAGGAACAGGCCCCGGGATGTGTCTGAACGTCCAATATGAGCAACTGGGAAACCAAGCCAGCAGATCAGCTGTGGCTGAACTGTTAACCATGTTTACACTGCACAAGGTAAACTCTGAATACTGGTTCAAGCAAAACGATTATAAACTATTCTGGGAAAAGGCTTGGTGGGGGTGGTGTGTGAGCTAAATCCCTGTTTTTTATAGTAATGCTCGTAGCTAACCCAGAAAACTGCAAAGCCCACACACAGCAGTGCAAGCAAGTGATGTGGAAATAAGAAAGAAAACAAAAAGGGCTGGGATGTGGCTCAAGTGGTAGCGTGCTCGCCTGGCATGCATGAGGCACTGGGTTCGATCCTCAGCACACACATGAAAATAAAGATGTTGTGTCCAACTATAACTAAAAAAATATTTAAAAAACAAAACAAAACAAAAAACTGCTGAAAGAGGCTGCCTTGGGGATGAGGGATGGTGTCTTCCACAGCGACCGTGCAGTCAGTCCCATCTGACCTCCTCGACGAGACATGTGCTTCACTTTAACAAATCTAACAGTGAAGTGTCAAGGATGCAAATGCTGCAACATTTGTTAGATTCATTGGATTGCCACTCTAAGACAAGGACAGTGCCTCCAGGAGCCTGGCATCAGGGTGCTGCTCCAGTAGTGGGTCACACACAGCCATGTGGCATGGGGGAAACAAACCAGAGCCTTGCCCCGCCCCCCCCCCACACACGTGGGCCTCTGACAGCCCAAAGGGACGCTTCTGACTCTCTGCCGTGGCAGACTGTGCTTGAAACAAAAGGCTACCGGCCATATCTAGAAGCATTTGTTTTGTGGCATTTGACTCCAGCTAGACTTGACTCCAATGGTCCTGCCCCAGGCCAGCCAAGGAGTGAGAGGCGTCTGTCTGTAAAGACTTTGCTGGGCTCCCAACAATGATAAATGTAGCCAGAACAAGTTCCAAGTGGATCCAGAAAATGGTCCAGTTTAACACCCTGAGGGGTCTTTCACTACTGAGGGGTTACATGTGCATGTGAGACGACTCAGCACCATGGGGACTGAGACAGGGAGTAGCTGGGTGGCCTGGGCAATGCAGGAAGGCCTCTCTGACTGCGGGGGAGAGGCCCAGGGTGAACGCCCACATGTCTCACTGAGGGAGGAACAGCCCCCACTTTGAGGAAGGGAAATGAAGAAGGCAGGTATGTCTGGTGCCCCCATGCGGGAAGGGGGTGCCTACTTGCAGGGCCGCCTGGCACTCCTCCACCAGGCCCTGGACCAGGTAGTACTTGGCTTCTGCGAGCAGCTCCTCGATCTCCCGGCGGCTCTCCGGCAAGGGGACGGCCCCGTCTCGAAGGTAGTTGAGTATTGTACCAAAGTGCTTCCCACATCGGTCAATGAGGATCCAGCCTGCGGGGGGAGGGGGTGGTTACGTGGCACTGTTCCCACGGGAGGTAGGGAGCGGAACTAGGTGTCTCCTGGATCCCTCCACCTCCTGAGAGCAGCAGCAGAGCGCTGCAGCCACAGCTGCCTCCTGCAGACAGCACTGTGGGGCCCAACTCCGGATTCCTGCGGTCCTCTGCCCCTGGATCAAATGGGACTAAATGACCATCCACTGACAAGAGGAAGGCTCCTGGGGAGGTGCCAGTCAGACTCTGCAGCAGTAGAGTCATTACTAGGAGAACACAGACTCGTCTCCAGACTGTGACGTGACCTCAGGCTCCTGAGGGTGACCCAGACACTCTCCAGACCACAGGAAATCCTATCTACAAATCCTATCTACAACTCCAGTAACTGGCCAGGGACAGCAGTGAGACATACATGGTGAACTCAGGAGATGGCCATCAAGCAGCCCGACTGACCAGGGGATGGAACCTGCTTTAACTAGAAAGGGAAGCGTGCCACTCCCACCTGCTGACCGGAACCAGGCACAGTGAAAGTTCTTGAGGGGCTGGGGCCAGGGAGACCACCCTGCTGTTTCCCAACATTCTCTTTAATTTTGTCACTAGCTGCTGCTTTTCCACTAGAGAGCCTGAGGGGGTTCAAGATCCCTCCCCTGCAGTGCCGCGCTCCTGGGTGGGACATCTGGAGGAGTAGCTAGAACTGAGCCTGGGAAGATGGTGATGGAGAAAGACCATCTCGAGAGACAATGAGGAGTATAAAAAGAAGCCAGTTGTGAAGCCTCAGCCGTGCCAACCAGCGGGATGACGTCAGGCAAGGGGCTTCACCAACTCTGCCCCACCTCACGGGGACAAAATGCCAGCACCGGGTGGCTAGGAGGCCTAAACAGAACCAGGCCTCTGATTCCCCCCTTTCCTTCCCTTCTGCTCCCAGTTTGGGGAAAGGGGATGACACGTGCACTCCTGCCCCCCCCCCAATTGAGTCCTCCTCAAATCCCTGGGCCCTGGATATTAGAGGCAGAGGGCAGCACAAGTGGAGAGCAGCAAATCTGCCTTTTTCACATGCCAAGGCACAGCCTGTCCACCTTGCTGTACCCATCCCCACAGCCAGCCCCTGCCTAGTCACTCTCACCTTAGTGTACTTTCTCGTTTTTTTTTTTTTTTTTTTTTTTGCAATAATCAGGAGTTTGGTAACAAGACTACTTCCATGTTCCTCTCCTGAAACTTATGACACTACTCCGCTCACTGGCCCTGGGCCTCCCTCCCAGGTATTCCACCTGGTCTGCCACCCGCCGTGGTGTCCCGAGTGCAGCAGGAGGGACCATGCCAGCTGGAGGGAACACCAGAAGACACAGCCTGGAGCCACCCCGGTGCTGAGAAAGGAAGAGGCCTTTGCTGGCAACGGTCACTCACCCTGCCCCGACCGTGACCTCCACATGTCCCCCCAACCCCTGCTTCTTTCCACATCTGAGGCAACAAAATATGGACTTAATATCCTCCTGATTCAGCTGCCCACAGGGCCCTGCAAGCTGCAGAAATGAGTGCAGCAGCTGGAGCGTGGCCCCGCCCCCACCCAGGGGTGTTCTCACCTCTGGCCAAGGGTGGCCAGCAGGAATGGGGGCCAGGGCTGCCTGCACCCTGCTGTTCCAAGAAAGGCTAGAAACCAGGTTCTTCTGTGAATCTCCTTTGTAAAGTAACTTACAAAGAAAAACACCAATTGAGCAAGGACCTCAGGACAAACACGATACATGTCCAGGCTGAACTGGTCCCACGGGCTACCAGCTTGTGACCTGTTACCCAGGATCAGATATTTTTTCCAAAAATCTGTCGAGGTATGGAAAGATGGTATTATCTTCCCGACTGATCTTTTGGGGGAGGTTCCCTCCCTGTGTTTCCACAGAGAGAGAGTCCCAGGGGGGTCAGTGACACTCTCAAGTGGGGGGGTAAGAATCAGAACCATCAGGACAAGTCGGGAACTGGCAGAACCTTGGGCTTAAGAGAAACGGCAGCCAGTTCAACTCGGCTGTCAGGAAGAGACCATCCACATTCCGCCTCTGACGGCTGCCAGACAAGAGCGAGGGCCCCGAAATCAATTATCCAAGTGACAGCCCAGAGTTTCCATAAATGAAGAGGCCGACCGTGACACTGGGCTCCAGCTCAAGAATGTCGTCAGGAAATGCTTGTGGTGAAGGAATCATACTATGGACAAATAAGGGCACAGGACTCAGGCGCTCTCTCCATGAGGCTTCAGTCAGCACTCTGACTTGCTTTCAAGCAGGAATCCGGCCCTTAGAAAAGCTCACAGGGCTGCGCTCACAAAATCAAAGGGACGGCGAGCAGCTCCTGCCAGTGGGGCGTCTGTCCTGGTAAGGAGGTCTCTGGGTCCAGGCCAGAGGGCAGGATGGCTGGGCCCTGGGACATCATGCAGCACTGCACGGTGGCTAGGAGCCCTTGCCTGTGCTGGAACTCAGCTCTGCCACCACCTGCCAGGTGGCATCAGCATTTCACTCAGGCTCTGTCCAGCAGTTCCTTCTCTCTTTTTTTTTTAATATATATATATTTTTTTCATTTCTAGATGGACACAATACCTTTATTTTATTTTGTTTATTTTTCTGTGGTGCCGAGGATTGAACCCGGTGCCTCAAGCACTCTACCACTGAGCCACAACCTTAGCCCAGCAGCAGTTTCTTCTAAAAAAGGGTTTCCCAAAGGGTCAGCACAAGGACAGGACGCCAGATGCACAGAGCGCAAACGGTGCGTCTGTTGGCAGACTAAAATTTGCTCTAGGTCTTTGACAATGAGACCTTCACACGTCTCATCATTGTCATTAAAGAACAGGGCAGCGGCAGCATCTGGAGGGGGCAAGTTCCAGAACCCAGGAGGGAGTGTGTGTGGCATCCAGAGTGCCAGGGCAGAAGGCTGCTCTGGGGCCAGGGGTGCTGGGGTCGGCTCCCGGCTCCCACCCCTACAGCTCACCTCGCACTCCGTTCCCTGGGAGGTCTCGTCCCTGGTTTTCCTTTCTTCCTCTGGGGACAGTTCACAGAGCTCTCCTCGCCATATGGAAACACTTCTACATTTGTGTGGCTCCCAGGCTTGCTCAGTCTTACAAGTTACCTGAGCTGCTGCTTCCAAATTCAGATTCCAGGAACCCGCCTCATTCCTGAACACTGATCTTGGGGGCAGGGCCTCCAAACTTGGCTCTGCTAACATTTGGGACTGGATAACTGATATGGGGGAGAGGGACTGACCTGGGCTTCTAGCAGCACTACCACTCCAGGCTGTGACAACCAAAAATATCCCCAGACACTGCCAATGTCCCATGGGTCGATAGAGAAGTCACCTATGTCTGCGCACCACTGAGGTGGTGTAGCTGGAGCCCTTGCCTGGCTTGCCCAAGACCCTGGGTTTGACCCCCAGCACTGGAAGAAACAAAAACGACAAAACAACAACAAAAAATTTGACTGTAAAAAGCAAGGACAATGTTGAGGTCTCAAAAGGCTATTTTAATTAAAAAAGCAATGACAGGTCAAGTCAGGCTGGGAGAGAAGCAACACACAACCACAAAGAAACAGGATCCAGAGTGTATACTTCTGCAAAATAGTATGAAAATGTATAAATGAGACATGGGCAGCTCAAAGACTAAACCCAAACCACCAACAACTATAAAAAGATACTTGATGCACTAGAAATTAGGAAATGGGAAATAAAACAAGTTATCATATCAAAATCACCAGCTCGACCAGGGTTAAATGGTTGCCAGTGCCCAGTGCTGGCGAAAACCCAGCCACTGTGAGGAGGGCAAGCTGACACGCCATCTGAGAGGGCACTGGCGATATCTCATAAAGTTGAAGATGCTGGTCCCAATTTGCCCTCTGGGAATACACTTTGGGGCAGAGCTCCCGGGAGTGGGTGAGCTCTTAACACTGCCACTCCTGAGCCACCTCACCTACCAAGGTGAAGACAGGATCCTCTGCACACGCCACGATGTGGCAAAGGCTGGGAAACGTGTGCAAGGGAGAATGTTCAGGAGCACTAACATTCTTCATGGTGGACGCTGAAAGCAATGCATACAGCCACTAACAGCATGTGGCTCTGTCGCCTTCCCCAAGTTTCTAGAATGGAAATCCACCACAGGGAAATGATCAAACTCCATGGTTCCAAGTCACAAGCATAATGTTGAATAAGCAAAAGAAAAGAAAGACACACACAGTACACCGTTTATACAATATTTTAAAGCACACCAGCAGGACGTCGTATAGGGACAAACAGCTGTAGTAAAATACCTAGAAAGAGCCACACCTGTGGTCCCCAACCCTGTACAGTAGTGTCCTCTGGAGAGCTCCTCAAGGTCTCAACGCCCCAGCAATACTTGGCTCTCTGGGCTAGGACCCAAGTATCAGTATTGAAGTCCTTGGATGACAAGGTTAAGATCCATCAGTGACCCTTAAGAGGTCACCTCTGGCGGGGAGACAGGTGAACAGACCAGTGGGGACAGGGCCCATCACAATAGGTGGCACTTTCTACCTGTTGCGTGGTTTCCTAGGGCTCTTCTTCAATCTAGCTCATGCGCTCCCTAATTCCAAGAGCACTAGGCGAGACCCATGTGGTGGGAGGAGTGCCACACCAAGGCGCAAGGACCTCAGGCGACTGCAGGACAGTGCCAACACGAAATCTAATTCTTACTAGGAAAAGCACCACAAATCCACAGGACCCGGTGAGGTTGACAAGAGCTCAGGTAAAAATCACAGCACTGCGAGGTACAGCCTGCTGTCTGCCACAGTGGCCTCTCAGAAAAGCCACCCCTAAAGGAACTAGAGCACACCACTCCTAAAGGCCAAGGTGGGCCATCCCCTCCTACTCTGCTTCTCTTCAGCGGGTTCTTCCCTCTTCTCTCTACACCCCCACCCCAGAGAGGACTAAGGCCATCAATAATGTCAATATGATACCCGTTGATCAGTTTTTTTCAATTTAGCTGGCACTGAATTTTTTTTTCAAGTACTGAGGATTAAAACCAGAGTCCAGTGCATGCTAAGTAGATACTGTACCACTGAGCTACACTGAGCTACACTGAAGCCCCCCATCCCCCTTTTTTGAAACAGGTTCTAATTTAAGTTGTTGAGGCTGGCCTCGAACTTCTCATCCTCCTGCTTCAGTCTCCTGAATAGCTGGTGTTACAGGTGTGGGCCACCATGCCCAGCCTCGAGCGTCTTCTAAAATCCCCATTCAATCCCCGTAGCCCTGCAAAGCATCATCCCTAGCATTGCAAAATGAGGAAAGAGGATAAGAGAAAAGGCCACTTGCCCCATGTCACAATTCCAATAAATGGCAAATAGTCAAAATGAGCACAAAATGCCTGACACTTGGAAATAACTTCCTCAGCTGTGATTGTTATCATGTGGCAGAGCCAGGACTCAGACCCAGGTCTAACTCCCACCCACGTTCTTCTGTTCAGGAATTACCTGTACATGGTTCACAGCTCCAACAGGCAGATGGCCAGAGAGCAAAAGGGGATGGAGGCTCCCCCACACACCCAGATGGAGCCCAGGTCCTCTCCTGAAACAGACACTCTCTCAGGCATCCTTCACAGATGTCCGGCAACATGATACGGCACTGCTCTGGACCTTCAAAGCCCCTGTTCTTTCCTAGGCAACTGAGTCCAGCAGTAGAGCTTCCTAATCGAGTGCACTTGATATTGCTGTTTGTGGCAAACTTCTCTACAGCTGACGGCTGCCCCCAGGCCAGGGTGAAGCTGTAAGATGCAGGAAGTGTATTCCGTTGTGCCCAAGAGGGCTTTCCACACAATAAGCAGGCCCCAGGTCAGGTGTGCAGAGTTTTCTCTGGGGCAACAGGATTGCTTTGCCTGATGGGGATGATGGCCGAGGACCAAATACTCCACCTGACAGCTCAGGCCCTCACAGGGCCCCTGAAGGGCTTTAGCACAAAACCAGCCCGTGACCCATAATGCTGCCACACACTCCAGTGGTCTGACTGACCAGGCCCTTGTCAAACCACAGGCAGCAGATGTCATGAGAGCGAGTCCTGGGGAGGGCAATTGCCTTTCCGGCCTCATAGCTTTTTTTTTTTTTTAGTTGTAGTGGGACACAACACCTTTATTGCACTTCTTTATTTTTATGTGGTGCTGAGGATCGAACCCGGGTCCCGCCTGTACAAGGTAAGTGCTCCACCACTGAGCCCAGCCCCAGCCCGCCCATAGCTTTTGAAAAAAGCATTTTTACTTGCGATGCCAATTCCCCCCTTGGAAAGGCAGCCTCGATTTCCAAATCACTCAAAGGGTCACAATGAGGATAATGAAATAACACCATAAAATGCCATGCCAAGAGCTTTTTCTTGATAAGAGGGACTCATTATGATGTATGTGACCGGTGTGTCAGAGATAACACTGCTTCTCCTGAGGTGCTGGGCTTTGCAAGCAGCACTGGGCGAGGCTGTTCCTTGGCAGCGTCTCTAGGAGCAGTCCTGCTGGCACTGTCATGCTCTGTGCAACTGAGGGATGGGGCAGGAGACTCCATCTCATTTGTAACATGGCCACAGACTGCCCAGGTGAGGGCTTTCTAGAAGAGCTTCCACTTGGCCTTCAAGTGGCTTAGCAGTTCTTCCTAAGCCCCGCCCAGGAGACTGGGCAGGGCCCAAGAAAAACCATAAGAATCCTGGGTTCTCAGATCCTCTGCTTCCTCCTGCTGCTTGGGGGTTATTGTCTAGATTTCCCAGGCAATGCAGGGTGTGGCCAGCCAGGGGAGCCGCCCACTCATAAAACACCAAGCGTTTTCCGGTGAGGTACAACAGTGGCCCTGGGGCTCTGATTTACCTGCTGCTTGACCAGAAACCCAAGTTCATGGGGAAGCAGAGCCAGTGCCCCACCCCTCCACACTCCGTCTGGCCTTCTCCAAGGTGCAGTGGGAAATACCTGACTGGCCAGCTATCCCCACTAAAGTCAGACAGTGAGACGTGGCATGCCAGGCTTAGGGTCTCCGTCTCACAGGCACGTCGTGTCCAAACTCTCCCACTCTCCCAAGCCACATCCCTGAAAGTGGGGAGTGGGGAAAACTGGCACAGAAGGCCAGTCTCAGAAACATACGTAAAGCTATGCTGTGGCCTGGCCTAGTCTAAAGCATTCTCAAGTCAAGGAATGAAGGATGTGGGTGTTTTGAAACTTCATATAACCTACCAACCAGGTAAGGACATACGCCTGCTAGGTGCTTAGTTTCATTCAGGTGGAACACTTTTAAAATTTTATTTTTTATTAACAGGACTTCCCATAAAAAAAGCAGCACATACACTGAACATCATGTTCCAGATCCTTCCTGTGGGCCAACAGCCCCCACACTGAGGGCTGGGCATCGATAAGGAAAAAGGCATCGGAAGGCTCAGCCGCTTGGTGAGGATCGCTGAATACCAATGGAGGGACCAGGGCTGATATCCAGGCCTGTGAGTTTTTGACAGGACAAATGCTTTTGTCCTAGGAGGATGGGGGTCCAGAGAAAGTACTTATGCCTCTTCCAGGAATGACTGTCACTCTGAAGTCACAGGACAGGAAGAGAACCATGGAGGATAGCTAGGCTAACTTCCACTTTGCAAACAATCCAGCCAAGGCCTGGCCTGGGGACAGGTTTTCTCAAAGGCACACAGCAAAGCAACAACCAGGTAGAGACTCTAAGAGTCTCAGCTCCAATGTCACTTCCTAGGGAAGTCTCACCTTGACCACTCCCCATAAACTAGATGGGTCTCCCTGTGACTCTCAGGGCTCCCTGCACACTCTGAGAACGTTAAACACAGCTGCAAGTCTACTTGTGTGTGCAACTGCCCATTTACTATTGGTCTTCTGAAGTAGACATAGGTCCCCAATCACACACACGCACGCACAACCAGAAGCAGCCGGCCCGTGGCTTACCTTCACTGTCGGTGAGCACCTCCATGCGCCCACTGAACATGGCTTTCAGCATGGTGTCCTGCTTGGTCAGGGTCTGCATGGTGGTATAGTAGAGGGCTCCCCCGACATTCAGCTTCACGTACTTGGAGCTGGGACTCGTGCCCTTGAAGGAAGTGGTGCGGGTAGCAGCCGCTGGCACCGCTGAGCTCACCACACTTTCTCCTGACATCTCTTCCTGCCAGTGGAGAAGACACAGGTCACACCATCACCCCTTTCCGCCCAGGGGCTAAACCTGGCCTCCAGGTGGGTTCTGCATGGTGCTCCCAATGTTAGCAACTCAGAGCTCACCGCAAAAATCTGAATTTCTGACTTCTCTTAAAGTCAGAGGCCAACTGGGTCAGGAGGGCAACCACTGGTGGGAACTAGGGCACTGGTTGTCCCATGGAGAGGGGCACGCACCTCCCGATCTGCACTAACCTGCACACAGAGTCTCACGCACTGGCCTTGGCTGCTGACTCCACAGGCTTGGGTCTGCCCTGACCCTGTGTTACAGGGACTGCCTAATACCCATTCAAATAAACGCCCTCACTGTATCCCAAACTGGCCCCCAACACTGCCTGGGTCTCTCTACCTGTCCTACTGCCACACACCAACAAGCAATTACAGATGAAGGAAGCTCACAAGAAGTTGAGTGGGATCCCAACTCCCAGCCTAACACTTCTGGGGTAGAGGGAGTGTTTCCGAGCACTAAAGCACAGAAACTCTTGGGAGCAGGTTTCTACGGAACGAGAGGCTTCCTGGACTAGTGCTGTCCTCAAAAGAAGAACTTGTGAGTCTTCTCGACAGCACTGCCAGCTCCTGTGCACACTCAGCCAAAGAAATGAACAGACAAATGTCTGAGCTAAGCAGGCCTGGGAAGAGAGACTGCAGCCCGGATGCAGGGACTCCAAGAAAACATTTTTTGAACGAATAGATAAGATTCTAGAGCTGGGTATGATGCCCAATCTGGGGCCCAGCACTGAGAAAGAGAAAGCGGCCCTGACCTCCAGACGCTGGCCTGGCCCTCACAGGGAGGCTTCAGTGTTCCCACGGCACATGACCAGGTTCACAGCACTTCACTGTGAGGAGACCATTCTGTGAGTATGTTGCCGCAAGACAAGAACAAAACCATTCCACACTCATGTTTGGACACAGAAAACAACATGAACGTTATCCACAACAAACGACCAAACATCCCCCATCCAGCCTAATGCAGGTAACTGCTGCTTCCTTACCAAGGGCAGACCTGGCCCAGTTCTGTTCTCCCACCTCCAGGACAGGAGTCTCTGAGACCTAATCACAGAATTAGCCACTTGCAACACAGAGCAGGGCAAAGTCCCACTTGTGCTTTCTGAGATGCCTTAGCTCTTCCTCAGTGCCACAAACACGCAAACCCAAACACAGCTGCATGTGACCTCAGGTATGCTTCTGGTGAGTTCTGACTGGAGGGCACTGAGGCCACAGAACTTTTTTGAACTAAACTGAAAAAATGATCATTTTTATGTTCTTTATGCCTTCTATTTTTTCCAGGGAGATTCCACAGTAACGTGTTTTTTACGTTTACACTTAGAACAGAAATGCTGGGTTTTTTGTTTGTTTTTTTAAATGGGATAGGGGATGAAACAATGCCGACCTATAATAGCAGAGGCCATGACTGAGCTACAGCCACAGGCAACATGCCAACCAAGGCTGCCCAACTCTTCTGGCCAACCCTCCCCAACTCCAGCCGCACAAGAGGGGCCGGGGAACTTGCGTGAGGTTCCTGCAGAGCAAAACAAAACAGCCCCCTGCAAGTAAGTGTTTTCTTAAACTGTTCCTGCTCCTTCAAGTGAAAACATACAAGAAGGGAAGTCTTCAAAGTCAGGATGAGCTCACCTGGGGTCTCTGAGGCCTGTGCCAGACATAAAGAGGCAACGAGGAAGCAATGACCTCTCCCTTCTAGCTTCCCTTTGAAATCAGTCCCCAGAGACCCTACACTAACAGTGATGGCCACCATACCCTCCAGAAAATCTCTGTCCATGTGATGACAGAAGTAGCTTATAGGAATAACGAGTTTCCCCAAATTTTGAAGACTTGGAGAGAAAGAGGCTTATGTGGCTTTGAGGAGTCTTTTTTTTGGGGGGGGTAAGGGAAATTTGCCCCAAAATGGAAATACTTTTCTAGTATCCCCAAATATGTTTATGGAAAATGGACTAACATCTTACAAGGCAGCTACTATGAAGAAAAAAGTCAAAGTATACTTCGTACACTCTTCCTGGGTGTCCAGTACCTTCATAAAGGTAATCTGTGTATAATGAAGTGTATTTTAAGCGTACAGCTGGATGACGTGTAATCAATTTGTACGTCTGTGCTGTCCTGGTCCAGTCAAAACAGAATACTCCAGGGCTCTAGAAGGACCCTCCAAGCCCCCTCAGCAATTCATTTCTATCACCTCGTGACTTTTTGAAATGTTAGTAGACAGCTGTGATTTTTTTTTTCCATTTTGTGGATTCAGATACCACTGTCCAGAGATAGTTGGTCTCTTCTCAAAGCCAGAAGGTGCATCAGTGATGAACAAGGGAAGGACATGGGCAAATCCTGGCTGGGCTGGCCTGGGGCCCCTCACCTGTGATATACTTAGAGCTAAGGCCCACCCCTTCCTTAAATGTATAATATAGATGTATGAAAGAGGTGGAAGGCAATGTGTGGTTAAAGGTTAGGAGCCAGACCTGAGTTTCAGTCCCCAGCCCAGCCACGTGGTGGTGATGGGAACACAAGCAGATGCATGAATCCAGTTCTATCTATCAAACAGGGGCACCAGTCTCGCCTCCCTGCCACAGGAAAGACACAAAGCTCTCAGCACAACCCGGCTCAGAGTCATCACACAAACAGGAAACACTTAAATTGTGATTATTTGGGAATGCTCACAAAGGCTCAAATTATCTTCTCTCCAGAGACCCTTTCTAGCTTTAACGACAGACTGAATTACTATAAGATAAAGGCAGAAGCCACCCTGATGGAGCCGGAGACTCTAGATTAATCAAGGAGAGCTCTCATCAGTCAGCCCAATACCAGGAGAGGTCTTGGAGAGAGGGCCTGAGCTTTGTTCATGTCCCTGAGCTCGAGTTTCAGTGAACTGGGGACACAAGCAGTGGACAATAAACCTCTCACAGCAACCCTCTCTACTGCCAGGTCTCCCCTTGCATCTCTACAGGGACCCTGCTGTTTTGCTCCTTTCAAAACTTTGATTTCATTATTAATGAGGTTGGGGACGTGGAACGGGAGAAAACAAAACTGGTTACAAGGCAGAGAGGTAATTAATACTTGAGATATTGGTTTGGGACTCTATTCAATCAGAAGTTTATTCCAGTTAGATGGGTAAGTCTAGGCTTCTCTCCTTCCCATCTGCCCTGAATATACTGTTGCAGATTCTAAACAGTGGCTCTCTATCTAGTCACACATTAGAATCACCAAGGGAGTTTACAAATACTGATGTCTGGGTCCAACCTATGGTAATTAAAAAAATCCCCAAATGATTCTAAGGTGCAGCCAAGAATTGCAAGCCACTATTTTAAGATGTTCTAGACCCTTAATTAGGCTATAATTAAGTCTTAGAAAAGCTCTCCAACTTCTGGCTCTATTGGCCCTGTGAATTTCTGACCCTCACTTACATACAAACCAAAGCACCCTAAATAAAGGCAAGGCCCCCTTCCCACTTCAGAGCTACAAGCAAGAAGTAACTGTATGCGTGCTTGAAAAAAAAAATCAGCTAAAGGGAAGAAAATCATTGTCTTGAACGGAGACCCAAGCAAGTACAGTATGAAAAAAAAAAAAAAGTACCAAATTCCTGTATTACTATCTCATTCGTGTGTATAGGGAAACAAACCTGGATGGCAATCCCAGTCCACTGCCTGCATGATGTTCAGATGAGCCATTTAACCCAAGTTTCTGTTTCCTAACTTGTAAAATGGAGTGTTAAAGTCATAATCTTCAAAAATCCCCGCAGGGAATGAAAGTAAAGCACTTGGCACCTAGTCCTTAGTTTCCCTCCTACCCTTCAAGCTTTAAGACAAGTTGTTTCTAACCCTGGCTAATAGAACCCATCTCCTGGGTGTACTTAATAAACACTGGTATCTGCCTGGGATAATCAGAATCTTTGAGAAGGGTAGAGGTGGAAGCTCTATATCTAGAGTGTAAAAATTTCTTCAGGTGATTCAGATCTCAAACGATATCAAAAGTTCTTCAGGAGCTACCAGAGCTCAACCATTAAGTAAAGTGTTTAATCAGCTTGATCTAAGAATCAAGGGGGTTGTGAAGAAAAAATATGAGTGTGATGATCCTTACAGCAGGGAAATTTAAGAAACTTCATTTAGATTAGGCCTGATACTTCTCTAAACCGAGGGCATTACTACAACTCAAGAAAGTCTGCTGTACCATTTCAACCAAACTAAGTTGAATCAGTCACATAACTTTGGCGTTATTTTGCATCCAAAACTTGCTTATAAGACAGTTACTGCCAATTCCAAGTGTCCCGTGGAATGTGTTCCCATTTAGCAGACAAACATGAACCATCTTTAGTTTAATGAGAGACTGTTTTCTCAACAGTCTAGTGAGGAAGATTTTACCATCAATGCCACGTTTTAGGGGAGAAAACTATTATAATCAAAACCATAAGCCCTCTGACTCCAACTCACACACCCTTTTCATTTCAGAGCTCAAATCAGGAAATCATTACTCTAAATTCCTATAGTGTTTAAGAGAACAGATCAATGGGCCTTGGCCCTGGACCATCTTGATAGGGCTCGAAAATTTGGTCATTTTTAACAAGTTCCCAGGGAGTGATGCTGTTGTTGGTCTGGGGACCAGTTTAAGAACCACTGGCTCAGATGGCCCTTATTTTGCACAAAATAGAGCACATCGAAAAGGAACACAGATTGATTCATTTTTCTTCAGGGAGTGATATTCCCTAAAGATGGCAATGTTCTAGGGAAGTGACAAACAAGGAAAAAGAGGATCTGAGCTGATCTTTGGTCACCCCCACCCAAGGACAAGGAACAGACCCTGGAGGATCCCAAGTAAACAGAAACCTTCCCACAGGTGAGACAGCAATGTGAGACACACTCGGCTCCTGAGGTGTGGCCACCTAGGGCCTCAAAGGAAATGACTGGATAGGTGCCCAAGTGCCAGTTGAGGCTCCACTGCATGGTGGAGGTACCCTGACCTCAGACCCTGGCATCCCTGCCTGGAATTCCAAGCAATGACCTGCACACCCGCCTGCCGGCTCCCTGTTGCCTGTGCCCTCAGACCAACCTGGGAGCCCCTTCTCCACTTCCTCCAAATCCAGCGACTCTGGCTACCACTTCAAAGACCCCCAAACGCTCTGCTCCAAGGACTCCCACTTCACCCTCTCCGAACCCCACCACTGACCTTCGCAATGCCCCAAGTTCTCATTTTCCACCTCAAATGTGTTTACAATGACACCTCTTTGTTCCCATAGTACTCTATTCCCGTGTTCAAACAGCACCCAGACACCAGCACCCCAGACGCCACCTTCCACTCAGTCACATACTTATCTACTCCCCAAGCACAAGCAGCCTGTCCCGGATCCGCGACAGCCAGAGACCCCCCCCGCCCCTGCCAACTCGCCACCAAGGCCCTTCCCCCACCCGGCCTCGCCCCCATCCCACCCCCCACGGCCGCTTCTCCTCTCACGGCCACAGCACCCGCTCCCCGCGATCCCTTCCCCCTCGGCCGGTGTCCGGCTCCCTTGGCCGTCCAGAGACCCTACAGGATGGGCACCGCCCTCCTTACCATGAAAAGTCGGAGGACGACGAAGTCTCCAAATCCGGACTGAGAGAGGCAGGAAACACCCAGCTTACATGAGCCGGGGGCGGAGGCGGGGCTGGGCGGGAACTTCCGCTGTCGACACCCCACTTCCGCCCCGCAGAGGGCACCTTCCTAAAGCGTCCGCCGGGGCCCCAGACGTCGACCACGTTCCTTGCCATCTCCTCAAACAGAATAGCTTTCATCTTCTCTCCTCTGGGACAGGCATTTATCCAACTCCTGAATGTGACGCTTTTTCAGCTTCCAGAAGAGAGGACAAGACGCAGGGAGTTTTTTTTCCCCCGGGGCAAATAAGCTCGTGGGAACTGTTGTTTCCAGGAACCGGATACTGGCTTCCAGGCGGAGTTCGGAGAGCGAACACCCCGGGGCAAGATGGCGGTCGGGGTTCTGCCGCTGCCCTGGGTCTGGCAGAATTTTGGGGTGTTGGGTTGAGGCGGCGGCAGCTGTGGCCCGGACTCAGAGCGCTGGGGCCTCGAGCGGATAAAGGTCTACGACCTGCGGGTAGCGAGTAGAAACAGGGTCATCGGTTCTCTGGGCGGTGGGGCCGGGGACTTTGAGGGAGGTGTTCTGGGGCCGAGTCCGTGCTTGGACAGGTCGGAGGGGCGGGTTCTGCAGCTGCTCTGGGGGCTCCAGGGTGTTCCCCCCGTCCCCGTGGCTCTTTCCACTTCTTATCGAGGCGGTAGGCGTTTATAAAGATAGTAATTATTGGCGAAAAGTGTGATTGTTGATATTAAGGGAACGTGCTGGGCCTCAGGGGTCGGTCACCTAAACTGGAGTTCGAACCCGATTCGCTTGTGGTATGACTTTGTATGAGTCCACTCACCTCTGTGACCCTCATTTTCCTTCTCTGTAAAACGTAGTAATTGTTTCACAAGAGTGTTTTATATTACCTTTTAGTATCCTGCTTGACACTCAGCTCTGAATAAAGAGAAACCTGGTTATAATTGGACTCTAGTTTAGCCCCATGGGCAGCTCCCATTCTCAACCTCTCTTTACTTTGTTTTTGTGTAAATGGGGAGGCCTGGATCTTGTCTACTTACCAATAACTATTGCTTTGAGGTTCAAATAAAGGATCCCAGAGGCTCTGGCAGGTCATGTCCCCTCTGTACATTTTCTCCCCCCCACACACAGGAAGGTTGGATTGATAATAGCATCCCACCTAGGCTGTTAGTTTAGGCAATAGGCTGTAGCTTTCAGTAAATAATACCCAGTATTATTAATAGTTTCTCCAAGTTTTGTTGACTATTCTTGGATTTAAGAAATTATACTACTGAGGCAGGCATGGTGGCGCCTGCCTGTAATCCCAGCAACTGAGGAGTCTGACCCAGAAAGATGGCAAGTTTGAGGCCAATCTAAGCAACTTAGTGAGACCCTAACTCAAAATTTAAAAGACCAGGGAATGTAGTTAAGTAGTAAAGTGCCCCTGAATTCAATCCCCAGTTTTAAAAAGAAAAAAGAAATAAGATTATGGAGACCTAATAAGAAGCAGCTGTTGAAGATACAGGGTTGATAAATATCTGTTTATTTAGTGTAGTGTCTTCCCTTAACAAGTGGTCATTAAACTTGGCAGCCCAGCTATTTCCACCATTCAGGAAAAAAATCACTCAGCAGTTGGCACTTATAGTACTTCAACTTGGGAATGATACTTTCTGGACTGTCATGTGCTTTTGTAGTTCTCCATGAAGTTGACCTCATCCAGAAAACACTAATTTTGAGCAGGTCTCGTGGAAATATAGAGGTAGTGCAGAATCAGAACCCTATTGGTATTAAAACCATGATACTGCCACTTACTAATGATCTAAGCTGGACTTTCCTGTAATTGCTGTCTTTTAGGTGAGATACTTAGAAAGGACTGGTACTTGGGCTGGGGTTATGGCTCAGCAGTAAAGCGTTTGCCTAGTGTGTGTGAGGCCCTTGGTTTGATCCTCAGCAACACATAAAAATAAATAATAAATAAATAAAGGTACTATGTCCAACTACAACAAAAAAATAAAAAAAAGAAGAAAGGACTTGATACATAGAGGACACTTAACTTTGCTTTTTGAATGATCTTGGTTATCTTAACTTCCTTTTTTCTTATATTTTTCCCCTGTATTATTTTTGTTTCCTTAACTGGATTATAAGCTTCATGACAATACAGTAAAACTCATGCTGTTTTGAGATACCCCTTGAAAATATTTTCTTATTTATTCTAATCATGTTGCATACATCTTTTTAAATTATTATCTGTGGCATTTGTCAAAATAAGTACCTAATACTTGATTGTTTTCTTTGACTAATGAGCTATGGTACACACCATGCAAATGGAAGAGGAATACAGGAAAGAGTAAGGAAAACTGTAATAGACTGTTACACATCGTAAACAGAAACAAACTAGTGACATTGCTGAGAGAATAATCTCAAGGAAGGGATTTAATCTTGGGAGACCTCCCCCCAGAGAAGTGAAAGTTCTGAGAAAATCTGATAGATACTTGAGCACAATTTGCATGCAAATTTTCGTTTGTCCACTGTGAAGAGACGCCCTCTCCTGATCCTTGTGTCTCCCCTGTTAATAAAGAACATGTTATGGGGAGAACACACCATTGTGCTCATGGCTTTGACCTACTTTCTTTTTCCTATCAAGGATGAACCCAGGGTTGTTTAACTGCTGAGTCACATCCCCAACCTTTTTTTTTTTTTTTTTTTTGAGACAAGGTCTCACTAAGTTGCTTAGGGCCTCATTAAATTACTAAGGCTGGCCTTGAACTTGAAATCCTCCTGCCTTCACTTCCCAAACTGCTGTGATAACAGGTGAGCACCACACCCAGTCTAAGCAATTTTTTCACTTTTATGGCATAAAAATTTATGTATTGTTCAGAAATGTCAACATTCAATAGCTTTTGGGGAGGCAGGACTGAATCTAGGGGTACTTTGCCACCGAGCTACATCCCCAGTCCTTTTACATTTTTTATTTTGAAACAGAGTCTTGCTAAGTCACTAAGGCTGGCCTGGAACCTATGCTTCTCCTGCCTCAATTTCCCAAGTCACAGGCATCATAGGCATGCGCTAACATGCCCAGCTTCAGTGACTTATTAACATTCCATCACCTCTCTCTGTTATTTTTGCTTAACATCACAGAGCATGGAAAACTTTGATTCAACAACTGCTTTGAGATTGTTTTCAATCTATTTCCTACAAATTGTGAGGACTGGGGAAAGAGTCTAACATTTGGATGAGACAGAAGTATTTCTTTTTTAAACCAGTGGGTACTGTATTATACTCAGTGAGGAAGATATATGATGCCATACCTATGAAATTTGACTCTAACCGTAGATTTTTTGTTGTTGTTGTTTATCTTTCAGAAAATAGCAAGCTCCTCTGAAGCATCCTCGGCTGTGTGTCCTTCGGGAGATCACTAATGGTTACCTAGCATTTCTGCGGGTCCTCAGGTGAGCTCTCCAGATTGGTGGGAAGAGAGAGTGATGCAGAAGACAGCAGGCGCTGTTGATTGTTTAGCAGAGTGGTTGGGCAGGCTTTGTTCATTGTTTCAGGAGTTGCTGGTGATAGACCCACATGCTAGCAGAGCCCTGAAGTTGTTTGACAAGTGTGAATCAGTGTTGAAAGGGGGCGTCAGAAGTCCCTGGATATGTTCTCGTGACAGGGACCTAGCCTGAACTTTTTATTCTGGATGATATTTCTTCACGGGTACTGCTTTGAGCGAAACTGGTAAAGAGATGGTTTTCCAAAAGTCTGGGTTTCTGAGTCATTCATTTCTTATTAGTTTATGCATTTCTTATCTTAGTTTAGGTAGAATGACAAGAGTTGTCAAGCTGTAAAGATGCCACCTCAGTATGGGAGGCTCCATGGGTCCCTGCTGTGTGCTTTTGACTGCTAGCCAAAGCCACCCATTGGGGGATGGACAGTCATGGTCAGATGATAGTTATTATATATACTTTAAAGCCTCTGTCCAGGAAAGCACCTGTCAGTGGACAGGAGAAATTCTTCTCAAAGTCTTCATTGGTTCTTGGCAGTATGAGAACAGTAAGGACCACAGAATAAGTGACACATGATGTCAGATGTGTTCAATTTAGTGGACTATCATGCATTCTGAAGTCATGTACAATGCCTTTCACTTTTTTAATGTTAAAATGTCCCTTTCTTTAAAAATGAAACTTCTTTGTGCTGGGACCACATAGGCACCAGGAATCATTTGTTTAGTGAATAGGTAACTAAAATAACAGTGACTGTAATAATATTTGATTTTTCCCTTAAGTCTTGGCAAAATAGGAGTTTACTGCTTGTTGTTGGCTTCCCAAACATGATGGATTGCTCTAGAAAATTCAAATATCTGGAAACATTCAACTTAAAGGCTCCCTGGTGTGAATTGGACCTTTATGGATGGGATTGTTTACTTGTTAAACTTATTCAGAGCCTGCCTGTACTGTATGCCAGGCACTGAGCTCTTTCTCTGAAGAAAATTAATACAGGATATAACACCCCTGGTCTTGGTGAGTTGTATGAAATGAATTGATATGAAGTTGAAACTTGTGCCAGGAGAGGTATGAACCCCTTGGAATTTGTTAGAGGATCCCAAGTATCTCTCTCCTGCTGCCCAGGTCCTTGCCCACCCTTTGCATTTGAGCCCTTTCTGTTCGAGCCCTTTCTTGTGTGTGTGTCTTTCACACAGTCTGCCACGGCTTCTTGCTATTTCCTTGCAGGGTTTGTGCAAGTTTGCAAACATGTTCACTGTCTCTCAGACCTCGAGAGCGTGGTTCATTGATAGAGCCCGTCAGGCACGAGAAGAAAGGTTAGTGCAGAAAGAGCGAGAGCGAGCCGCTGTGGAGATTCAGGCCCACGTCCGGAGTTTCCTCTGTCGGAGTCGACTGCACAAAGACATCAGGTGGGGTTCAGAAACTCCCCCGCATATTTCTCTCACTCCCAACCATCAGGAAATAGATAAGTTTTCTCTTATCCGTCTTGAGGAGCCTTCCAGATGCTGTGAATTTTAAAATGCCTTTTTTTTTTTTTCTTTTTTAAATCCTTCCCTCCGTAGGAGAGAGATTGATGAGTTTTTTAAAGCAGATGACTCTGGGTCCAGTAAAAGAAGCGCACTTGGTATTTTCAAGATTGCCAGGAAACTGCTGTTCTTGTTCAAAATGAGAGAGGATAATGAGGTAAATATTAATAACAAACATACATAGTGCTCCCCACATGCCAGGACTTTTTGTAAGTATTTTATAAACGTCAACTCGTTCTTACAGCAGCTCTGTGAGGTGCTTATTTTTGCCCACTTTGTTTTCTTGGGACCTATTTTGTAGGGATTATGAACAGTGCTTCTGGGACCTTTTTTGCATTGGCTGTCCCAAGCACAGGTTGGACTCAAATGCATACAGGAGCCAGGATATGAGTGATAGCTGCTCTACGTGGGACAAAACATAGATGAAATACAAATCATAATAAGCAGTAACTGACAGGGTGCTCTAGGGAGGACATCCAAGAGAGCATTGCTACCAGGCGCCCACTAGTGGTTGACCCATACTCTGATTTTTTTTTTTTTTTTAACAGATGCTGGAGATATGGGTCATTATGCTTAATGCTTAATTTGTAAAACTTCGTAGCTAATTTTAATTTTTTTAAACATCCCACAAACCAAACAAAACACACCACTTGGTGCCTTGGGATTGGAATGATCAGCTGGAAAATATAATCCCAGTAAAGCAGTAGTGACAGTGGAGACAGTACTAAGGATACCACTGGGGCCCTAGAAGGAAACAATACAGTCAGAGTGTCTACTCTTGAGGTGCTCTCAGCCCAGCAGGAGAGAGAGGGTGCATAGGCAGTGAACCCCTGTCTCATGGATGAGGACAGACAAGCCTGTGGAGAGAGAGTCCCCATCTTACAGAGGAGGAACTCTGAGGTCATGCCGTTCTTAAGGACGGGTCTGGTGTAAGCTGTTTTCTGGTTTCCACTTTTCTCCCTTTTGCATATCAGGGATGGTACAACAAAGCAGACGTCTGTGTCCACGGTGCTCCCCTAACCGCCAATTGGCAGGCCCAAATTAGGAGGAAGCCGCTAGTCTGCATGACTCCAAGCCCAGTTTTCCAGATGGATTTTGTTTTTCAAAAGAAGTTTCATTCTGGATTTTTATGTCAAAGACACTAACCTTTAAACACATCTGTAGAGCTCAGCCAGCCTCTGGGCCACTCATTAAGAACCTGTCTTTTGCCTTTCTGGTCCTCAGTTTCCACATCTGTAAGAAGCTGCACAAGCCAGGTGCCCACCAAGTGTGTGCTCCCCTCTGTTCCTCACTTTTTGTAGTTGTGGGACTTTATAAGCTCATTTCTGCCTCTGCAGAGACTCGAGAAGTTGTGCCGTTGTATCCTGAGCAGCATGGATCTTGAGAATGAACCTAAGGTATGTGGGTTAGGGGCTAGAAAATCTCCGTAAACTCCTGGGGGCTAGCTCATTTGGCTCTGAAAATTCCTGTTGAATGTTTGGGCTTTTGTTTGCACATGCAAGTAAGAAATAGATCGGAAAACACTGATAAAGTGCAAATGATTCCTTTGTCCTTGTTGTCTAAGAAGCTATGTTCTGCTCTTGCATCTTACTCAGGATAGTAAATTCCCTTCCTAAGCTATTTTATCTTTGAGTTTGGTATAAAAATAAGTCCTACATGCTGCTTATTTTTCCGTTCTTCTCCATTGTCCTATCTGGCACTAGACCTAGCTCATAGACCCAGTTCTAGTTGTTAACGCCATACGTAGAATGACTGCTGTAACTGCCCATGACATCCTTTTTTTTTTTCCCCTACTTGTAGGCGTGGTATGTATCCCTCGCTCTTTCCAAGGATCTCACTCTCCTATGGATTAAACAAATCAAGGACATTCTGTGGTATTGCTGTGAGTTTCTTGAGCAGCTCAAGGTAAAACACAGACACACACACACACACAAACTAAAACTCAATCTGTCATTCTTCCCTGCAGCCTTTAGTGTGTACTTTCTAGCTCCCATCATTTCCTCATTGGTTATAGCTTTGAAGATCTATCAGAGTCTAGCAAAGAAGTTTTAGTTGAGCCATTGTCCTGGGAGAGACATATAATCATTTGAGCCCTTCTTGGGTATGATATGTTGGACACTGACTCATTAATTGCCTCAGTCTTGATGCCGGGGAATCCTGTCATCTTTTCCATCATTTTGATACTGTGACTATTTTGTGATCTGTCATTGTACTAGTCGGACCTCCTGTTAAAAGTAATAGAAGCCCAACATGAGTGCAGCAGGCAATCCAATAGGCTAAGCAAGGAAAAGGATGTTTGGTTATAGTCTATTGTAAAATAGCAGCAAGCCAGCAGCAAGCCACCTGCATCTTGTCAGGTGAGGCATTAGGACGTGGAGCAGAGGTCTTCAGCCTCTGGTCCTTGGGATCCTGGGGTTCCACTGAAGTGCCTCAGGGCTAAGCAGATGGATTATCCCCTGCCTCCACTGGAGCAGGCAGACCTTCCTACTGCTGTCTGTGTCTGTGTCCCACAGCAGCTTTCTCTTTGAAATGAAACCCTTCTACTTTGAAAACGTAACTTTATGTGCAAAAGCAGATGCTGGGAGAAAAGCCACTGGATCTGGAACCAGAAGTTCTGTGATTTAGTCCTAACTCGGCTGTTGAATTCCCATGTGACCCTGAACACGCCCTGCCCTGCCCAGTGAACTATCATTGTAACAACAACAATACATAGAATTATCTGTGTGCCAGGCACTGTTCTTGGAGTGTTGTGTGCATTAATACATTTATCCTCATAACAACTCTCTGAGGAAAATAAATATTACTATCTCTAATCATAGATAAGGAAACCAAGACAGAGAGGTTAAGGAATGCCCGGGGTCCCACAGCCAGTGAGCCATGGACCAGGGCAGAGCCTGTTAGGCCTGGTTCCGTGTCTGCTGTTTGCTGAGTGTTCAAACACACAGGCAGAGATGCCCTTAGGACAAGCCATGCCTTGTCGCCTTGTTGCCCAAAGGCAACCCTCGGTTCCCAGGAGTATTTGATACTGTGGTCAAGCAGTAGTGTGCCGAAGACTACGGTGGTCCCGCTCCAAGAGAAAAGAACAGCCGTGAAATTCTGACTCCTTCCTGTCTGAGGGCACCTAGGGGAGCTGTGACATGGATGCTCCGCCATTCGGGGCTGGAGGCCCCGTGTCAGTCTTGCCCCTTTTGTTGTTTCCAGCCTGAAATCTTACAAGACTCCAGACTCATCACACTGTACCTCACGATGCTTGTCACCTTCACTGACACTTCAACATGGAAAATCCTCCGGGGAAAAGGTCTGTAGAACTTATTTTCAAATTTTTCCCAGTTGTCATTTCCATAGTGAGTGCAGAGCACCTTTTCTCCTTCATAAGAAGCATTTTTGCCACCACAAACCCCAAAAGAATGGGAATGCCCCTGACAGTGTGTTAGTAGTGTGTGTCACACTCTTCTCCTGTCTGAATTTATTTTTAGAGACATTGTACCTCTGATCTCATTTTTTGTAACTTCCCCAGTGCTTCAGCCTGCAAAGGATGGTAGTCACATGAACCTTATCACTTCATTTTGGAAAATCGTTAGCAAATAATTGTGTTGTGCCCATGAAACCTGCTTTGTAAAGCTGCCTCCTTCCCTGAAAACTGCTCCCTAAGTGCTTCATATATTCATGTCATCTGTCCACTCAGCAAGTAACCTGCTATGTGCCAGACACCATGCCAGGCACTGGCCATGTACTGATAAGCAAAACAGAAATGATCACTGCCCTCTGGGGACTTCAGGTGCTCGTGCTGAGTCTGGTGATGAAACATACTGAATAGAAGTCACTCTTGTACAGTTTACTCTCTGTATCTCATATTCCATATTGTGGACTCACCCAAACTTGGGTCAGAAATACTTGAAAAAATTCCATCTGTACTGAGCACATACAGACTTCTTTTCTTGTCTTATTCCTTAGTAATGCATTATAACAACTATTTACGTAGGACTGACATTGTATTAGGTCTTGTAAGTAATCTACAGGTGATTTAAAGTATACAGGAGCAAGTGTGTAGGTTATATGTGAGTGCTGTGCCATTTTTTTTTTTTTTTTTTATTGATTGTTCAAAACATGTGCTGTGCCATTTTATGTAAGGGATTTGGACACCCACAAATTTTCATGTCGAAGGGGGGTTTTGGAACCAATCCCCCATAAATACCAGGAGATAATCGTATGTAAAAAGACAATAAATATGGTAGTACTCAGAAGAGTCCAGAGGGGATGAAAGTGTTCAGAGGGATTGGGAAGGGTTCCACCTGGGACCTTGGGGCTCAGATTCTCCTAAGGGAGTGATGTCTGAGCTTAGAGCTGGGGAGAGGTGGAGTTCCTGTGAAGAGGGGTAGAAACTAGAAACAGAAGACTGCAAAAACCCCAGGTAAGCAAGGAGAACCTATTTTAGGAACATTCTGGACTCTGGGGGGAGTCTAAAAATTGTTGAGTTCTGAACTTGGCTAGGAAGCTTGTGTCTCAGTGGGCACAGGAGGCACCCAGGGAAAGCATAAAGTGCCACGCCATGGGACACAGTTGAAGAAGGTGTGACAGGAGCTCAGCAATGTGCCTTCTCACTAAGGGAAGGGAAGGGAAGGGAAAGGGCAGCTCCCAAGAGGTAGAACTTGAGTCATGCCTTCCAGGAGAGAGAGAATTCCAGATAGTGCCTTCCTATGCTCTGGTTCAGACCCAAGGGAATGGGGCAGCAAGCCAGAGAATACTGTGTTTCCTCATGGCCTTGGGACTAGGGCATAAATTTTCTGTCCCACATAAACAGGTCACAATATGCAAGAAACTTTATTTTTTCTTCATTTAGGTGAGAACCTTCGACCAGCCATGAACCATATCTGTGCAAATATAATGGGACATCTCAACCAGCATGGGTTTTACTCTGTGCTGCAGGTGTGTGGCCCCCTCCCTAATATGTGAGCTCCCACCCTCCAATCCTGACCTGGGATTTTTACATTGGTTTCGGCACGTCTTACGCCCTCATCACAGAAATACTTTTTGCAGGAAGAGCTAATGCCCAGTGTCCTCTGTATCTTCCACCTACTGTGGGTCACCTTTAGTTTAAGTTTAGGGAGGACAGTGACCTAGGATCTTTTTAATGCTCTATATTTTTGGCTGCAGAGAAAATCAATTCTCTTGAAATTAAACTCAAGAAGGCCTCAGGGCTTCTTCCCTCAGGTTCCTGCTTTGTTGGTATCTGGAATTATATTTCTAGCTCTGTGTCCTCAAATGGCCTTCTGTCCACTCTGCACCTTATTGTGCCAATTTATACTCCCAGGAATTATCAGAAGCCCAGTTGCCATTGAGAAATACTGTGAAATTCTTGGGTCTGATAAGTGACATTGGTTTGGCCCGCCCTTCTGCCTGCCACTGCGATGGGCCATTTCCTGAGTTGGTCGCTTATTTTCATGACAACCCTGCGAGGTGGTGTACCAGCAAAAGGTGGTCTGTCAACAGTTTATCTCAGTAGAGGAGGCTTCTCCTCGACACTGTAACTCTGAACTGCTTCTAATTGCCATGGCATCTTGAAATTTAAGCCAGGTATTATTTTTATTAACTGTAAATTTTTTTTTTTTAATGACCTGGAGTCTTGCTCTGTTGCCCAGGCTGGTCCTGACTCCTGGGCTCAAGGGCTCCTTTTGCCTCAGCCGCCCAAATAGCTGAGACCACAGGTGCATACCTCCATGCCCAGCTCGCCACATTTTTATTTTTATTTTTGGTACTGAGGATTGAACTCAGAGGTAACTTACCACTGAGCCACAACCCCAGCCCTTTTTATTTTTTATTTTGAGTTGGAGTCTCACTCAGTTGCTGAGGCTAACCTTGAACTTGTGATTCTCCTGCCTCAGCCTCCGAGTCACTGGGATTACAGGTGTATGCCACTGTGCCCAGCTTAGCTATTAAAAATTTTAACTGTGTATTTTTTTTTATATTAACATTTAAAGCAGGGAGAGTAGAGAGTAGTAGGTGCCCAACACCTTTTCTCCTTCCTTTTCAGGAGACATTGCAAATTAGTGTTTTTATCAGAAGCACTCATTTTCGTTTTTTAAATATACAAACTCACATAAAGTTGGTACTGTCCCCTAACCAGTTAAATGTTCTTTTCAGGTATTGCTCACCAGAGGCCTGGCCAGACCCCGGCCTTGTCTGTCCAAGGGCACCTTAACAGCAGCCTTTTCTCTGGCACTGCGGTAAGAAGTGGGGCGAGAGGGCGGCTGCTTCTGGCTGTGCCTCCTCTCCACTCTTCTCTGGTGGCGGGGTTTAAGGTGTGGCCTTGTCCACCTCGTCAGGGTTCACAGGAATGCATGTGTGACAGCCCAGGATTTTTCTTGGACTTTAGTCTTTACCCATAAATAATTTTCTAGTGTGATCTGAGGGGAAACAAATTGTGTTCATTCTGCCAGCGGTTGAGATATGATCACTTTTGAGTTCTTAATTGTTAAAAAGAGAAAAAGCCTATGAGAGCTGGAGGAGGTCCAGCTGGGAGCAGAGGAAAAGGGCCAAGGGAGTGGTTTTAGGAGCAGAGGCTGGAAATGCTGGGATCAAGAGGAGTAGAGAGGTATGACATTTGTGTTCACTTAACTGAATATGTCCCATTGTCCTACATAAGGGACACCTATAAAAATCAATAAAAATTTTATGGGACACCTATAAATGGATCAGCATAAGTTTTTGTAGGTGTGTCACATGTAAAAGACAATGGGACATAATGGGTTAATTGGTTTGTCGATGTGAAATACATAAGAAACAAAAGATTTCCTTGTTGAGATTACACCTGCTGTGTCATTGATGGGTCCAGAATATTCCTAAACTGTTGAGGGGTTACTGACTTAGGGAGAGGTCCATCAGCTTGGGAAGAGCCACGGCCCTCACGTTCCTGCTAACCCCTGCCCACCTTCCTGCCAAAAGCTCTGAGGAGTCCTGTGGTTGTCACCAGGAGTCCTGATCCTGTTTAACCTGATGTTAGTCCAGGCATATCTGCACTGAATGTCCCTGCCTCTTGTTTGGATGCAGAGCATGTCAAACTCCCAGGGAGCACCACTTTGGGAAATGATGGTATACAGCATGTGCTGGCATATGTTTTCTGTAGACAGGTAGTAAATATGTCCCACTCTGTGGGCCACATGGCCTGTCATGACCACTCTGCCATCGTAGTTCCCAGTGTGGCTAGTCAACGCGGTCATAACTGATCCTTTTACCACATTTCTTCTCCGTTAAGCTGTAACAGAATATCCCTGCCTCACACAGTGTTCACATTCTTATAGTCTAAGAACAATATGCACACCTTGAATAAATGGGAGCCTTTCCAGAGCCTGAGCCCCGCCAGGTGCACTGCCTTGGGCCTGCCGCCTCTGGCTTCTGCTTCTCCTGTGGGTCTGCCCAGCTCTTGGAATAAGGTGGACTTTATGGCCGACCTTGTTTTCACCCTGCAGTCCTTCAGGTGTCCTCCTGCACCTTGCCCTGGTCTCCCTGGTCTCGGCAGGTTGAGTGACTTGGAGCACAGGTTTCTGTAGGTGGAGTCTTGGGTTTCTGCATGAGCCCCAGAGAAGGCACTGTCCCTTCTGTCCCTGTCATGGTGCTTCCTGTCCCTGTGGATTCCTCTCCTGGATATTTCACACACTGGAACCCCACAGTGGGCAGTCTTTTGTTACTAGCTTTTTTCACGTTGCATAATGTGTCCAAGGCTCGTCCTGTGCTGTAGCATGAGTCCACACGTCCTTCCTGTTTATGGCCAAATAATCTGTTGTATGGGCTATACCACGTTGAGTTGTTTGTGCTTTTGCACTGTTATGAATTTTGCTGCTGTGAACATTTCCATACAGGTTCTTGTGCACACGTGAGCTTTAATTTCTCTTGACAGTATTTCTAGAGTAGAATGGCGGGTTCGTGGAACGACTGCCAAACTGCTTTCCAGAGTGGCTGCGGCAGCGTGTACAGGTTCAGCTTTGCCATGTGCTCACCACATTGTCGTCATCTGTCTTTTTGAGGATGGCTATCCATTTTTGCAGCAAAACCTCACTTTAATATAGTTGTAGTTCCCTGATGGGTAATATGTTGACTGCCTTTTTAGGTGATTATTAACCACTTGTATATCTTCTCTAAAGAAATGTCCCTCTAGGGGCTGGAGTTGTAGCTCAGCGGTAGAGCGCTTGCCTCATACATGTGAGGCACTGGATTCGATTCCCAGCACCATATATATAAATAAGAAAATAAAATAAAGGCCCATCAACAACTAAACTATATAAAAAAAAAAAAAAAGAAATGTCCCTCTAGATTCTTTGTCCATTTTTAAAAGGGGTTGTTTGTTTTTATTGCCAAGTTGTGTGAGCTCCCATCAGGTACATGATATACAAATATTTCCTCGCACTCTGTGTAGGAGGAAATATTGGGAAGAGCCGCGGCCCTCAGGTTCCTGCTAACCCCAGCCCACCTTCCTGCTGAAAGCTCTGAGGAGTTCTGTGGTTGTTGCCAGGAGGTTTTTGCTTTCATGATAGTGTCTTTTGAATCCCAAAACTTTTATCTGTGTTTTTCCTGTTGTCTTTGTTTTGCGTTTCATACTAAGAAGTCATTGTATCACCTTAGACTTCTGTGCTTTCTACTGAGAATTTTATAATTTTAGCTATAAAATTTAGGTCATTTAGATCATTGAAACTTGTGATCTGCTTTTAATTCATTTTTGGATGTGTTGTGAGAAAGAAGTCATGATCTTATTTTAACATTTATCTTATTCTGAATATGGAAGTAATAAATGTTTATGGCTGAAAACCTAAGTAACACAGAAAAGTGTAAGGAAGAAAAAATTTCTCATGATTCTACAACCCAGAGATGCATCGTTAACATTTTTTGATCTGTCTCCTTGGAGTTTGATCTGACTCTCTTTGGAGTTTCCCCCCAAACCAATTTTTTTGAATTAATATACCTTTTGTATTGTGCCTATATTTTTAAATGTTAATATCAGACCATATGTATTTATTAAATAAGCTGCTTAGTTGGTGAGTTCTTGGTGTTATCACCTAGTGGACCCCTGGGTAAGCAGTACTTGATTGAGGAAATGGGTTACACTGGGACTCTAGAAGCCCTTTTGTGTGTCCTTCCCATCATGAGCCCCCCTTCTCCCATTTATGTTGTTTTGTATCTTGCTTTACTTTGTAATTTTTGTATATGGACATTTTCTTAAGCCAGTAAAACGTTAAGGCTCCTTTTTTCATGGCTGTAAAGTGCTGCATCATGTGACTGCACCGTCACTGACTTAACCATTCTTCCGGTGTGTCCCCGTTTTCACCTTTTAGTTTTCCTAGAAGCCCCGGGAAGCAGTTCTGGGGGTCTGAGGGCATTGGCAGGCTTGCTCTTTAGCTCGGGTGTGCCCGCGTACCTGTCTCAGTAAGCCCATCTGTCTGTGTCTAGCCCTGTGATTGCTGCACAATTTTCAGACAATCTGATTCGGCCGTTCCTCATCCACATCATGTCTGTGCCTGCGCTTGTGACTCATCTCAGCACAGTGACCCCTGAGGTAAGTGGGCTCTGTGAGTTTCCCCCCAAACCAATTCTGGTTTTGCTTTTTTCCTCACAATTTAGTAAAAGGATTGCTATGTTAGTTCTCACTCCTCCTGATTTTTCTTCTAAACTAATAGACAGCGTAGACACGCTCAGGTTAGTAGCCCAGAGAAGCAGGTTCCTCTGCTTGGTGCTTGAGGACCTGTTCTGCTGTTTGGGGAACAATCTGCGTGTGATCAAGCTCGTGCTGTGCTGGGAAATTTCCTTGCAGTTTTCACTTTAACTGTTTGCCGTTGTTTACAGCGTCTCACTGTTTTAGAATCTCATGACATGCTTCGCAAATTCATCGTATTTTTAAGAGACAGAGACCGATGCCGGGACATTTGTGAAAGTTTAGAAGGCTGCCACACACTGTGCCTGATGGGTGAGTGCCCCACAGCAGCGGGGTTTAACTGGTGCTGGCCATCAAGGGAAGCCTGGGTGTAACTTAGTAACAACTAGACATGATTACCATAAAAAGCATGTACACAAATGCAGCAGGTTAAAATATTCATGTAAAGTTAAAAATCACACGGAACATACCTCTAGCAAGCTAGGTAAGTGATCATAAGTGAACCTTGGATTTCAGCCCTGGGCTTTCCAAGGAAAGAATGAAAATATGGTGAATTGCCTCTGTGGGTCTTACCTCCAGAGAGAAGGGAGGCTGTGCTCAGGCAGGGCTTAGGGCGAGTTGTGCCTCATCACCTGCTCTCCAGTGCTGTCACTGCAGATGGAGAAGGGGTTTGTGATGGAAGCACTTGGAAACAGTGGAGATGCATGATTCGCATTGCCTGATGGGAAGAAATTTACCTAGGAAAAGTCCTTGGGGCCAAATTTTAATGGGAATATCCTGTATAGGTCTTCACACAATGATAATGAGGAACTCTGCGAAACCTTGGAGAACAGCGATTTCCCCAGGACATTCAGTTACTGTCATTTCTTGGCTCTCTCTTGATTTTTAAATATTAGTATGATATTAAAGTGTACCCCTAACTAACTATCGTGTGCCTCTATGTGCATGATGTCTGTCGTTACGTCACGTAGTCTTCATAGAAAGGAGACCATGTTCTAGTCTTAGAGGTGATGAGACAAAGGAGAGGCGGTCGAGAGCCACACAGCTCACCTGTGTAGAGCCAGAATTTGAAGTCAGTATTGACCTGTTTCTGGCCTCCACACTGCAGCCCCCAGCACTGGCAAGAGCCCTTCCCTGGAATCTTGCTGCACATGCAACAGGGCTGCCCAAGCCATAGAGAGCAGGACTAGGAGGCACCGAAGTGCTTCTGTTTGTCCCTTCACACTTGGCCTTCTTTCCTCATAGGCAACCTCCTGCAGTTGGGCTCCCTCAGCCCCCGAGTGCTAGAGGAGGAGACGGACGGCTTTGTGAGCTTGCTCACCCAGATGCTGTGCTACTGTCAGAAGTACGTGTCCCAGAAGAAATCCAACCTGACCCACTGGCACCCTGTCCTTGGCTGGTTCTCCCAGTCTGTGGATTATGGGTAAGTCCTGGAGACATGGTGCTGCCTTCTGGCTCTCTCCACGTCACCTCCCCTCCTTCCTTCTGTCTGTCAGCTTCTGTTTTGCTTCTTACTGCAAAAATAAGATGTATTTATTGAACAAAACAGGGATACGATCATGAGAACAAAACATCCCATAATCTTACTATCCAAAGATGACCTGAACGAACATCTGTTTAGTGTTTTCCTACATCAATAGTTTTGTATAAAAATGAGATCATATGATTTTGCATTTTGTCCTGTTCATTAAAAATTTATGAATCTTATCAATAGTTTTTCTTCTTCAATATCACTTTTATTGATTTACTAGACAGCCATATTTTGGAGATGCTGAAACAAGACAAATGACTTAAAAGGATAAAATCACCTCCTTTTCAAGAGACTGGAATATGAATTTAAAAATTTTAAATTAAGAACTCAAAAGCAGGTCTGGGGTACTGCTCAGTGGTAGAACATTTTCCTAGTGTGCCCAAGGCCCTGGGTTGAATCCCCAGCACTGAAAAAAAAACAAACTCAAAAACCTTAGGAACACTAGAGTAGAAGACTAGAGATCAAGAAGGGAGCATCTCAAACGTGGAGAGAGTGCCTGGGCTCAGCTCTTTCCTCTCAGGTGTCTACCCCTGCTTGGTGTCCACCCCTGCATGGTGTCCATGGCATATACTCTTGAGGCAGAAAACTGAGGTCTCAGAGAAGGGCTCCCTCTTCCTTGTGCCTGAGTGGTATTTTTGAGTCCTGACTAGTTAAAATGATCGTTGCCGAGGAACCCGCCCCAACAGCCCACCTGGGCAGCGAGGCACCTGTGCCTGGAGCCTGGAGGCTGTTCCGGGCGGGGTGTAGGCAGAGAGCCACTGGTGGCCACTGCTCTTCTCTGAGGGCCTTTGAACAACTTGCCTTACCTCAGTTTCTTCATCAGAGATGTGGAGGGATTACAGTCCGTCCATTAGGGCTGTCTTAAAGGACTGAACAAGGTGACGTGTGCCCGCTGCTTGGTCTGGCGGATGCCCAGTGACTGGTGGCTGTCGCCGCCATGATGCTGTGGAAGGAGCCGTGGTAGGAGCCGTCTTAGGGTCTTGAGTGGCAGGGGCATGCCAGTAGATGCCAGGCATGGGGTGGTGCTGGGGTGCAGCCTGAAGTGGGGACAGAAGCTTCGGAGGCAAGGGAGCACTCGGGTGTCATGTCTGCTTCATGTGAAGCCGCTGGCTGCAGCCAGCCCGGAGGAAGCAGGCAGTGCAGCTACTTGAGATAGCTTTTGCCTACTGGGTAGTGGGTGTCCAAGATGACCGTGGCGTGTGGAGCCTGGGGACCTGGGGAAGCAGTAATGCTGATGGCAGCACAGGTTTGGGTGTAGTGACAGACAAGGTTCAGTGCCTTCACCACACTTGGACCTTGGTGATGGTTTACAGGATCCACCTCAAGAGCATGGCCTTGAGGGGAGCTGAGCAGGCCCGTCCTGGCCAGCAGAGGCACCAATGCACTGTTCTCTTGCTCTCCCCTAGCCTCAATGAGTCAATGTATTTGATCACCAAACAGCTGCAGTTCCTGTGGGGGGTGCCTCTCATCCGCATCTTCTTCAGTGACATCCTAAGCAAGAAGCTGTTGGAGCACCAGGAGCCAGCCCCCGCCCAGCCGGCGTCCCCACAGAACGTGCTCCCAGTGAAGAGTGAGTGGCCAGGGCTCTGCTGGGCCAGAAGGCAGCCCCTGCTTCTGCGTAGGGGAATGCTCTGTGTTGGGGATGTTCTATCTTCTCCCACAGAGGTCCTAAATCTGCTTAAGTCAGGTCCACATTTTGCACAACAGTCCCAGGAACCCTGTACAAGTGGAAAGCAAGGGCCAGGGAGATATAACTAGGTAACAGTGTGTAGAAGAATGTTCTCAGGTACACATTCCATGAGGGCCACTTCAGTTTGGCTGTGAATCTTCTAGTAGCCAGAGAGAACGGGGTCTTGCAGTCCCTTTGAACTTTCATATTCCAGAAGAGGGAAAGGAGCCATATCTTAGGGGACATAGAGCTGTTTTAAGGTCCTAATTATAAAATAAATCTCCCATGTGGAGCTCCTTATAAAACACCTCAACAGTACCCAACTGTAGGGTCAGAAGTGGGTACCATGGAAGGCTCTCTGCTGCCTGCTCTGATCAAAGTTAAGGACATGACACCAACACAGAATCTACAAATAAAGTTACTTGCCCACAGCAGTTTCTCGGTACGGGGTGGCTTTTCTTCTGCCTCCCATGCACCACACATCCATGTCTTGTAGTTAGTTAGTGGGCACAGGCTCAGTAGATATAATTTCAGCAGGATGTAAATGGGAAGGCTTAACAAAGTAGAATACTGTTCAGAACCAAATGTCAGCACTTGAGGAGGTTATGCCTCACTTCCCTCCCAAAGCTCAGAAAATTCAAACTCAGCTGGCCCCCTACCCTGCACCCTCTTCCCCTCTGAACTTTTCCTTTTGCAGCTTCTGAAATTAGGTAATACAGTCAAAGAATCCCATGGTATATTCAGAGTTGAATATATCTGGCTTAATCAGAAATTTTCTGATGTTCTGAGGAGGTATTTGGATTGTACCTAAAATCCAATCATTAATGTTTTTCGAAGTTATCCCAGAGAAATGTCTTGGGTCCAAGCACCAGCCTCACTGCCTTGCCCTGCTATACATTTGGAATTTTGTCAAAATGCTGTTCCCTTGACCAGATGAGGTTTGGCAGATGGCTGAGCTTCTGCTCACAGCTCTTCTCCACGCCAGGTCTCCTCAAGCGTGCATTTCAGAAGTCTGCATCGGTTCGGAATATCCTCAGGCCTGTTGGGGGCAAACGCGTTGACTCTGCAGAGGTTCAGCAGGTCTGCAACATCTGTGTCCTCTACCAGACTTCGCTGACCACGCTCACCCAGATCCGCCTGCAGATTCTCACAGGTTTGGAGGCCCAAGACTGCTGCTTCCATCTCGTCAATTTGCTAGACAAGTTTTCTTAGGAAAAGTTGATTTTCTTTCCTGGCTTCCTCATGCAGAAGATAGATGTTGAAGGAGGGTGTTTCTGAGTTTTTTCTTCCTAGAGATTGGTACACCGTGGTTAAATAGCTCAAGCCAGTCCTAGTCATAGTACTTCCATCTTGTTCCTGTCACCTGGCTCTTATTTTAGTTATGAAGTATAACTTTTAAAATGTTATTTTTTTCTGAGTAGAAAACTAGAAAACAAGGGGCTGGGGATGTGGCTCAAGCTGTAGCATGCTCACCTGGCATGCGCAGGGCACTGGGTTTGATCCTCAGCACCACATAAAAATAAAATAAAGATGTTGTGTTCACCAAAAACTAAAAAAAAAAAAAAAATTAAAAATTAAAAAAAAAACTAGAAAATGTAGGGAGACAGGAAAAATACCACTCCTAATCCCACAATTCATGCCCAAGCATGTCATACATAAGTTATAAATATATTGAAACTGATATATTTTATCCTTCCTTTTCCATTAATTATTTTACAAACATTTTATCATTCAACAACTCTTCAAAAACCTCATTTTTATTGGCTGCATGATCCCTCATTGCATGGGGACGCTCAACACTTTATTTTCTACCTGAGCAAGGGAGAAAGTGCTTTGTGAGCACAGAGCAGCAAGGGCTTTGAGGGGTTCGTTAGTGTACATCAGAACCACAAGTCCAGAGGGTCCTTGTGAGCCATGAAAGCTGGTAACTGCAGAAGGATCAGAACTTCTCGGCTGCATTGTATGACTTTTTAAAATCTTAAGTTGCTGCTGCTTCTGGCTTTCATACATTTTATTCACTCTTCAAATACTTATAGAGCACTCATATGTGCAAAGCACTGAGGATACAGAGGTGAACAAGACAGCCAAGGTCTCTGTCCCTGAGAGAATCATATTCTAGCAGTGGGGAGACCAGCAGTACCTAAAAGTCAACTGTATAAAATTGGCTCCATGAAAATGAGAAGGCATGATGCTGGCTTGGGCTAGGACTGGGTTTCCCTGCCTCAGTATCGTTGATATTCGGGGCTGGATGATCTTTGTCGTAGGGGCTCTCATTCATCATAGGATGCTCACCAGCCCCTGGCCCAGCAGCACCTTCCTCCCCAGTTGTGACAGCCAAACATGTCTCCAAACATGGGCAAATGCCCCCTGAGGCCGAGGTCATTGTGGTCAAGTGCTCTGGCCTAGTGGTGGTAGTGAAGATGGAAGCAGATGTGCTGGAGAAGGACCTCTGTGGGTCCTACTGGGGGACTGGACTTGATGCATGAGGACCAAAGATTCCAAAGGTGTTGCCTGTGTGGATGGTGACACCATTTGCAGAGCTGGGGAAGAACGGGACAGGGCAGTGGGGGTGAGGACTGCGGAAAGTTGGAAGTCGTGCTAGGCTGTGGTGAATGTGAGCTGCTGGCTAGGCTTGCAGGCAGAGGTGTCCAGAGGCCTTTGAGGACAGAGGGGGGCCATCAGCGGAGGGATAGAATGAAGGCTTTCCGAAGGTTCCAGACCCTGCCTGGCCCCACAGCACCTGAGGGCTTGGGAGCATCCTGGGTGAGAGGATTTCGAGGTTAACATCCATGTCCAGCTTTTAAGATGAGCTCACAACTAAGCTCATTTTCCCAAGTGAGAGAATCCAAAACTAAGGTTTATTGGCTAATATGAAAATACACATTTTCAAAAATAAAAATAAACTAGTCTGAAGTGTATGGATGACATTCAGTCTATTAGCTGTATACATCTTAAATCAGATTATAGAAAGTAACATTTGTTATGTTGACCATATTGTTTTTCTATTCTACTTTATGAAGACCTTTGTTCCTCTTCCCCACATGCCCTGAGGCCCTGGAGCTCCTGATACCACTCTCTGGGCACAGCTTCCCCTTTTCTGTCTCAGCTGCCCAGGATGCAGCCCTGTTGAGTCAGTGTATGAGGCTGAGTTTTAGTCTATATCATGAGTCCCATCATAGAATGTGAGGATAGCTATTTTCCTCCTTTTGCCCAGGAGGAGCATATTTATGACCTCTACAGTGTAATTACTTACTGTTTCTCTACTTTTAACCTGCGAGGTTCCTGTGTTCTTTGGTGTGAATAACTTGGGCTACCTAAAAACTAATTATAAGCTAGGAACTATGCAACCACTAACCTGGTCAAGGAACTTTTACTTTTTAAAGGTTTCTTTATAACAATACCCTCCTTCCCTTGCAAGTGTAAGGTCTAACCTTTAAGAATAGTAACTTGCTTGATGGTACATTTCTTTGACTCCCGTGCAGTTCCTTCGGTTCACCTCTCAGTGTCCTAAGTAGCATTGATGGAACCCCACACCCTCCCCAGGCTCTTGTATCCTCCCCAGATAGCCCTTTATTCAAACTAAATTACAGACAGTGCCATGTAAAATGAGAGGCATTATAAGGGCTCCAGTGTAGGTGACTGCATTTCTGAGGAACACACCATTTATTCAGGGACATGTAGAATTTTAGATCCAGACTTTCTAAGTCACTAGCTGCGTTACTGGAATTAAAATATACTAGTGATGTAGGCCTTGGAAAGCAGGCTTAGAACGTCCTCTGCTTTACCTTTTGCTTCCCCTGGGTTGATTTTGTGCGGTACTTCAGAGTGTCTCTGCTACAGTCATTCACTGCTTTCTTATTTGTAATGTAGAGGAATAGAAGTTGATAGGAGGAGAACTTTGCTAAATGTGGGTGAGCCTGCAAATTGTAAATAAACTTTTATTAGAACACCACAAATCCATTCATTTGTGTAATATCAACTGCTGTGGTGCTACAGCAGTAGCATTAAGTAGCTGTGACTGTTGAACTAAAACTTGGCCAGAGGAGGCCACCATACATTGAACCGTACATATCCTAACTTAATATATAAACTAACGGAAAGCCTGACATGGGAAAATACTTTGGTAACAAATTGCTGATTCTAAGCCAATCATAGCTACAATCTTCAGTCAACCACAGCAGCCAACTGATCAGAAGGTGTTCAAATAAGGAATAGCTGAGTTGTAATAAATCCTGCCTGCCTGCTTTCAAAGCAGAGCTTTCTGAAGCTCTTCTGGTCCTGTGGCCTGCCCCATGTGCCAGTCGTTCTTTGCTCAATTAAACTGCTAAATTTTATTTGTCTCAACAGAGGCCATCTGGCCTACAAACCTAAAAATATTTACTCTCTAGCCCTTTCCAGAAAAAAACCTTGCTGATCCCTGATTTAAAATATAATTGCTAAATCAGACCTGGGTTCTTTTCTTGGCTCTGACACTTGCTGGCTGTGAGTTGGGGCAAATTATTTAACCTGGCTGTGCTTCAATTTCCTCCCTTATAAAACAAAGATGACACTGGACTTCACAGGCAGAAAGGAGACGATGCGTGCAAAGTGTTGAGCCTGTTATCTGCACTCAGGAAGCACCATTAAACGTTGGCTGTTACTATCATTGTGATTCTCAGGGTGACACCGCTTTCCTGATTGCACCTTCTTCTCATGCACAGTAAATGTTCACTAATAGCTTAAGTGTTTCCTTTTCCCAATGGAAGGAGAAATAACAGACCAGATGGAGCCCCCACCTGAAGCTTGGGTTTCTCTATCCTTTTCCAGGTCTCACTTACCTTGATGACCTACTGCCCAAACTGTGGGCGTTTATCTGTGAGCTGGGGCCCCACGGAGGGTTAAAGCTCTTCTTGGAATGCCTGAACAATGACACTGAAGAGTCCAAGCAGCTCTTGGCCATGCTGATGCTGTTCTGTGACTGTTCCCGGCACCTCATCACGTAGGTTAACTGCTGGGGGGCGGAATACTTTCCTAGGATTCAGGGCACCAAACTACAATGTCAGGAGGCAAGGAACTGCTGATAGGATCACTGCATACATCTTGGCCTGCGTGGCAGGGTCAGTATAAGCATTAGACAAGAGCCAGGCATGGGGGCATATGACTGTAGTGACAGCTATTTGGGAGGCTGAGGCAGGAGAATCACTTGAGCCCAGGAGGTCAAGACCACCTAGATGACATAGCAAGAACACACCAAAAAAAATGTAGACAACAAAACATTGACAAAGCAGGCAGCATGCATGGGGTGTGCAGCAGTTGTTCTCATCCTTTCAGGACAACTGGGTGGGACCCCCAAGTGTGAACTCTGGGGCCTCCTGGAGATGGGTTCAAATCATAGCTCCACTGTTTATTTACTATACTAGTTAGATTAATGGAAAATTCCAGAGTCAACCAGGGAGCAAAATCTGGCTCAGCAATTTACTAGGATACCCTGGGCAAGGGATCAAGGAATTCAATCTCTCTGCTACTCATTTTCCTCATGTATACATGTAGGCATTTCAGTGAGGATTTAGAGGTAATCAATGCCAAGTGCATCACACAGTCCCTGGCACAGAGGAGAAGCTCAGTGTGTGTCGGCTGATATTGTTGTCATTGTTACCTAACTAGCTCTGGGAAGGTTGCCTAACCTCTGTGAGCCTCGCTAGGAGCATGGAGATACTATTACCAATCTGAAAGAGCAAATGAGAAAAGGAGTGTCAGGTAGTATGGCACTAGATGTGAGTGGAGAACTAATAAGAGGCTCATCCAGTTCCTTGACTGTTCGGGCTTTTGTGTCTCCTGGTGTCCTTGGCATTCCTCTAATCCCACGTTCTCTTAATTTAATATAGACTGGACCTCAAGCAATGAAGTTCAGCCTAGAAGACCATAGCAGGAAGGGTTAGGGGACTCGTAAGTGGCAGTTTGGGCAACGTGAGGAGGCTGAGTGAGCAGGTGGAGGTGAGAGCAGTGTCTGTAAGGACCAGGAAAGACACCCTTAATGGTTAGTCACTGAGTACAGGGTAATCTGATAGTAAGTCACATTCTGAAGGTGCATGGAGTGGTTTTAGTAAATTTTCTTTTAGAACTGTGTCTCGTGTTCATTCATCCATTTATTCTTTCAAGCATTCTTTCACTCACGTATACTTAATAAGTACCACTAGTGTCTGTCCTCAATGTGGAATGAAGCTCTGCAGCCTTCCTGAGGAGGAACAGACACTCAGTCAAGAGCCCTGCATATCAGACAGGAATTTGGCACATTGAGGCAGGAATTTAGACTTGAAAGAAGGAAGTGTCACAGCCAGTTCCTTGTAAGAAAGAAAAACTGCAAGAGTGGGGCTTTTTCCCCCCTTTAATTTTATTTTATCTTTTTAGTATAGACAATTTCAAATAAATAGAAAGTAGAAGCAATAACAAACTCTCGTGGCCATCACCAGCTTTAGCTCATGGCCAGTTTTGCTTCATCCGAACCCCTCCCTGTCCTCCTCTTCCAGTGTCTTTGAAGCCCATCTTAGACATTAGATCATTTTAACTTTACAGGAAGTGTCTCTGAGAGTTAAAACTTATTTCTTAACCTGATTGTATTGTCTGATAAGCAGAAAGATCTTATTTCTTTCCCTTTCTCTGTGGGAAATTCTAAATAATTTTGTCTGATTTAGAATCCTTGATGACATTGAAGTTTATGAAGAACAAATTTCATTCAAACTAGAAGAGCTGGTCACCATCTCCTCTTTCCTGAATTCCTTCGTGTTTAAGATGATCTGGGATGGAATTGTAGGTAAGGTGGAGGTGCTCGCCAACATTTCATTGAGGCTGCTCCCAGGGAGGCTTTTCTATTATGTACCAAAGTTAATAAAAATTCACATTTAAGCCAGGCATGGTAGCTCACACCTGTAAACCCAGCAACTTGCGAGGCTGAGGCAGAAAGACCACAAGTTTGTTGCCAGTCTCAGAAATACAGCGAGACCCTATCAAAAAATAAAAAGGACTGGGGGTGTGGCTTAGTGATAGAGCATCCCAGGTTCATTCCCCAGTAGCACTCCAAAAGACCCAATTTGTTCACATAACTGGAAGTTTTCTCTCTTACTAAGACCTCTTTAAGAGAGGAAGCATAAGCAATGCATGCCAGTTCACACTGCAGATGAGCGCCCCCCCCTGTGGTGTTCCCAGGTGTTCAGTGCAAAGGATCTTTGGACAATGACTAGTGAGAGCTAGCATGAGGGTCTGAGACACCAAGGCCCTGCAGACACTTAGGACCTTCCCAGGGACCTTTTTATTCCTTTCATTCTATAGAAATTCAGAGCAAGAGAGGTCAGGGTTTGCTGGGGACCGCAGGAAACAAGCCGTCCTCCAGGTCCTCTAGCTCTGACCCTTCTCCTGCAAGTGTGACTCTCCTGTTTGTTCCCCTGCAGAGAACGCCAAGGGCGAGACCTTGGAGCTGTTCCAGTCTGTGCATGGGTGGCTGATGGTGCTCTATGAGCGGGACTGCCGCCGCCGCTTCGCGCCGGAGGACCACTGGCTTCGAAAGTGAGCACCATGGGGCGGGGAGGCAGCCAGGGGCCTCCATTTCTGTCTGTCTGTCTCAGCCTCTCCCTCCCTCCCTCTCTCCCTCCCCCCGCCATGTCTGTCTGTCTCACAGTCTGTCTGTCTGTCTCTCTCTCTCTCACACACACACACACACACACACACACACACACACACACACCCCATAAACAACATACACACAGCAGGTACCCGAGAACTTGCCACTCCTGTTCCATGTTGGAGGGCCTTTTCTTTCTCCTCCATGTTGGCCATTCATCTGTGGAAAGAGCTGCTGTTCTGTAAAGCTCCTGTTGGGACGCATCCCAGCAACCACTTCTGTTACACCAGGAGGATCAGTTAATTAATGGCAACAAAGCCAGATCACATTCGGCCGCTGTTTCTTATTCAGACTGGGATGAGAGGGTCTTCAGCTGCCCTGAACAATGGGGTGGTAAAAAAGTGCTTTGAGGGTTTGGATGGGGGAGGGCGCGAGGCAGCAGTCCTCCAGCAGTACCTAAACTTAAGAGCATGTCCGCATTTTTATCAGGGATGCATCAACTTTTAGGTTACCATTGCAGCTCTGGTACTAGAGCAAAGCTTCGCAGACTTTGGCATAGAGGGAAAAATGGCTCTAGGCCCTATGGACTCACGTCTCTGTTGCAGCCACTACCTCTGCTCTTGTAGCATGAGGCAGCCATAGGCAGTCTGTGCTGCTCCCACAGAACTTTACAAAGGCAGGCAGCCAGCTTGGCCTGCATGCTGTGGTTTGTGAACCCTGCACTAGTGTACGGTTTTCATAACCCCAGACCTGTCTTTCTTCTTAAGGGATCTCAAGCCTAGTGTACTCTTCCAAGAACTCGATAAGGACCGAAAACGGGCACAGTTGATCCTGCAGTACATCCCACATGTCATTCCTCACAAAAACGTGAGTTGCCCCCAGCTGGGCTCCTGGTGTGTTGCTGTCCCGCGTGGTCCCTGACTCTCTCATTGTTATAGCGGTGCGGAACGCCGGAATGAGGTGGTTGATTTTGCAAGTGCAGTGATGGCATTTCTTTCTCTGTGGCAGGTTACACCAAGTGCTGAGGGTGCCGGGTGGAGAAGGCAACGTGAAGTGGTATTTAGGTGGAGTGAGATGTGTGCCACAGGGCTAAGCCCAGGCATAGGAACCTGACTCCTCTCAGTAAGGGGAAGGGATTAGAGAGGGCTCCAAGGCAGAAATGGACATGACTTAAAGGTCCAGGGTGAGAGAGAAGCCAAACAGCTGGTCTGGCTGGAAAAAGTCAAGAAACAGCTGAGGAGTTAACAGGAGTTAGAGCAGGAAGGGCCTTGTAAACCGAGGCTAGGAGCTTAGATTTTAGCCAACGTCATTGCAGGGTTTTAAGCTTAGAAGGTGCCAAGACAGAGCTGGAGAGGTGACTGGAGGTAGAGGGCATTAAAGCCAGCTGGCCTGCATTAGAGAGAGGCCTCCAAAGTAGATAGATGACCAAGGCAAGAGACTTTCAAGGAGCCAGCACCTAAGACCTTGGAGCCTGATTACCTTCAGAGAGCAAGGAAAGGAGAAATGGAGATACTCTTGAGCTCTGGCTTAGTGCCTGAAGCTTGGTGCTTGGTGCTTGGGTGGGCTGCTCCCTGAGGGAGAAACAGGTGAGGGCAGGTCTGGGATATGGTGGTGCATTCAGTTCTGAGTGAGTGGGTGCATGTGGCTGTGGCTCCTGATGGCTCTGGCGCTCAGGAGGGAGGCCTGAGTTAGAGAAAGCTTTCCCGCCTGAGCTTGCAGTGTGGAAAGGCAGGTAGGGAATCAGATAGGTCCTGAGAGGAGAGAAGGAGGAATCTGAGGAAACAGGGATCCAGGAGAGTATGGTGTCACTCCAGGGGACAAGAGAGAATTGGGAAAGCTTGCTAACCGTGGCAAGAGCTTCCAGGCCATATGGGAAACGTGGCTCGAATCCCTGGGAAGGAGCTGGCACTCAGCAATACTGCTGGTGGGTGACAATACTGTGCCTGTCTCAGAAGAGACTCCTCAGAGTCCAGAGGTACCTTTCTTTTCTTACCCCTTTTTTTGATTCTTTCTTTTAAAAATAGACATATTTTTAGAGAGCATAAATCCCATTTTTGTATATTATATCTCAGAATTCAGAGATACTTAATTCTCACTGCTCTGATACTGTTATTTGTTTTTTAATATTTATTTTTTAGTTGTACACAATACCTTTATTTTGTGTTGAGAGCCACAGCCGAGTTGGAATGGCACCTAGGATTTTGCCAGTACTTTTGAGTTCTCGCAGAGTTTCCGTTGAGTTCCGGTTGAGCTCTCGCAGGGATTCCTGCAGAGTTCGAGGTTGAGCTCTGGGGAATTCCTGGAGAGTTCGAGTTGGTTGGTGAAGTTCTGGTGGAGGGAGTTCCGGTTGGTGTGTGGTGTGTTCCTGGAGGAGCCTGGTGGCGTTTGGGGGAGTTCCCGGAGAGTGTGCTGATGGAGTTCCGAAATAAAGTTTGTTCCTGCTTGAGTGGCTTGTGATTTGTGCCCAGCCAGACGGCGGCAATTTTGTTTATTTATTTTTTTGTGGTGCTGAGGATCGAACCCAGGCCCTTGCACATGCTAGGTGAGCGCTCTACCACTAAGCCACAACTCCAGCCCTGTTTTTATTTATTTAATTTTTAAAATATTTATCCTTTAGTTCTAGTTCTATCTTTATTTTATTTTTATGTGATGGATGCTGAAGATCGAACCCAGTGCCCCAGGCGTGCTAGGCAAGCGCTCTACCACTTAAACCACAACATCCCCCCCCCCATACCGTTTTGACCTTGACTTTAATGTCTGTGGTTGCTATTCATTCCCCTCAGGCAGTGATGTGCAAACAGTGTGGCTGTTAAAATTCTTTTTGCACCTGACAGACTCTCAGGAATGAGGGACCTTCCTTGAGGGAATCCCTCAGCGGACCCCTGAGCCTGTCTCCCATAGGGAAGGCACAGCCCTGCAGACCATTCTGTGGCTGTACTCTTCCAAGTGATGGGACAGTCTCCCTCATCTGAAGCTGATCTACTTCTAACTTCTACTCTTGGTCTCTGAACCACCCGCAGGGGTGGCATCTTTAATCTGTGGAATAAATCTCTTGAGATTTGCACACAGGTCCTGCTTCTGAGTCCATCTGTTCCTCATTTAAAGCAGTCTCTGACCTCTCATCTCCTGGTTGGTGGTGGCTGATTTAAAACACAGCACCTCAGCTTGTCCCTGTGTCTGTGAACTCAGGCTTTGATCCTGGCATTGCGTATTGCATAGACTGGAGTCTTCTTGCTACATGTCTGTGTCCACAGACGGCATGCTGGGGCACTGGAGTTACCGAAGGATGTGTTAAGTATTCAAGAATGCAGTGGAACACCCGTGAACTACTAGTTTGAGGTAGCTTATGATTTCAACATTCAATCACACTACATTCTTTTCCATGATGTCATATTTGCAAAGTTAGGTTTTCAGAATGAGATAAAAATGTTTTATATTTCAATTTATGTGCATTTTTAAAATACAACTAATTTCTTTTTTTTTAGAGAGAGAGAGAGAGAGAATTTTTAATATTTATTTTTTTAGTTCTCGGCGGACACAACATCTTTGTTTGTATGTGGTGCTGAGGATCGAACCACACGCATGCCAGGCGAGTGCGCTACCGCTTAAGCCACATCCCCAGCCCCAATACAACTAATTTCTTAGAATAGAAATACTTTTTAAGTTGTTAGCATCTAACTACCTAATGAACTGGTCTAGTAGGCATTTTTGGTCTAGGAGGGCCAAAAAAATATATATACTGCCATCCTAGGGGTGCCGTGAACAACCTAGTGTGGGAACACTGAGGTGAGCTGGAGTGACTTGTGAGTCCAAGCCATATGCTGACTTTTTTTGGGGGGGGGGGGAATTTTACTTAAGGTCATCATTAAGGTTATCTGTCCGTGGCTCCTAAAGTTTCCTCCCTTTGAAGGGAAAGGAGAAATACTGGGGAATGATATTGACCATATTATATTGTTGTGTCATGCATATAACATGATGTTATATTTGCAGCCTATACTCCCAAAATCAAGTGGGAAGTGAGGCTGCAGATGGGAGGAGACAGCAGGAGAATGTAGTGTAACTAGATGTTGAAATTAAAGCTATCTTGAACTATATACATAGTGTATGTACAAATACGTAACAGTGATTATTAGATATAATAATAATGTACTGATGAAATAATAATGCACTGGGCTGGGCTGGGGCTCATCCATAGAGCGCTCACCTGGCAGCTGTGAGGCCCTGGGTTCGATCCTCAGCACCACATAGAAATGAATAAATAAAATAAAGGTATTGTGTCCAACTATAACTAAAAAATAATTTTTAATAATAATAATAATGCACAACTATTATGTATAATTACAACATACCAATAAAAAAATGGAAAAAAAATTTTCCTCCTTGGGAGGACAGGACCCTTCCTCATCTCCTGGTCCCTGTCCTGCCCCCAGCAGTCCTGGGAGGGTCAGGCGTGCTGTGTTCCGAATGGCGAGGGCTCTCCTGCTGTCTCCTCCCGTCTGCAGCCTCACTTCCCACTTGACTTGGGAGTGTAGGCTGCCATCTGCCACTGGCATGGTCTTGCTGGGGTGCCCAGGAGGGAAGCAGGATCTCAGCTTTGCCATTGTGCCATCGCCCTTTGACACTGCACCCCTCCCTCTTTCTTGCTCTTACTCCAGTGGGTGACTTGCTGTTTCCCTTAACGTTTTTTCAAAGACTCAGCTCTCCCTTGCTCACACCCAGCATTTCACTCTCTGTCCTCACCGCCTTGCTTTCACCTATTTACCTGTGACTCATCTCCCAATTGGTATGTGAGACTTTGCCTTCTTGTTTTAGCCCAGAAAACCTAAGTGAGGTGGGGGGCCAGGCTGTGTGGGGTGGTGGTCTATGAGTGGGCTCTGGATTTGAATCTGGCTCCCAAGTCATATAACCTTGGTTGAGTCCACACCCTCATCTGCAAAATGGGGGTGGTGTCTACCCAGATGTCTGTCGAGGATTCCGAGGCCTCCCAGCCCCTTGAAGCTGGATAAGGGTGCCTCAGGCCTCCTTCCACACCCTGAGGAAATTGAGAGCTTCCCAGGTGGAAGGAACTCCAGAGGCCACTACTGATGTGGCTGGCTTAGTGTTGAGTCATGCCGTGGGCCACACTGGTTTGACTGGAGGAGACCCGCATTTTCACCTCATGTTCTGTGGAAGAGCCCCTGTTCAGGTGGTCATGCTGGAGATTCAGGTCACTGGAAGCAGTGTGTCACAAACCACATGACTGACCTCAGAACCTGTTATAGAAAGTCCCACAGCAGCTCCACCACAGAAGAGAGAGGTGGGCATGTTCTTTGACCATATCAAGGGCCCCCCTCACTGGGTTTTTCCCTTCTATGGGCCCTGGAGCCCTTAAGGCTTTTGGTGCTGCTCAGAGCACTTCGGTCCTTATTTCTAAACCCAGGGTGCCAGGGTGAACGGCAGCCCCACCTCACCCCCGCATGCCTCCCATCCTGTGCTGCCCCTGGCAATTGCTCTTTCTGTTAACAACTCTGTTTATAATTTTCTAGCATTAATAAAAGGGTTGAATAACACGAACTAACCTCCCCCTGGTGGATCCTGTACTATTGTTACAATTGTTTATGTTCTTTTTTATATTTACTGAATTCCAGATTTTTAGGAAAATTCCAAATTATTAAAAAAGCAGGTGTGAAGCCAGGTGTGCTAGTGTACACCTGTAATCCTAGCGACTGAGGAGGCTAAAGCAGGAGAATTGCAAGTTTGACACCAGCCTCAGTAATTTAGTCCCTAACCATCTTATTGAGATAGTGTCTCAAAATAAAATTTAAAAAAATTAAAAGGGGTGGGGATCCCGTCTTGAATCCCTGGTGAAGAAAGAGAGAGAGAGAGAGAGAGGCAGGGGGGAGAGAGGAAAGAACAAGGAAAAACCCACTGTGATTGGTGTGTATATCCATTTAGCTGACTTCAGGTGAATGCTGTCATGAATTATGCTGTTCTGAAGGGGCTCATTGCCAGGCACAGTGGAGGGTGCCTGTGGTCCCAGCTACTTGAGAGGCTGAGAGACAGGATTGATTGAGCCCAGAAGTTCAAGCAGTTTAGCCAACATAGTGAGATCCTGTTTCTTTAAAGCAAAAAATACAGTAAGCTGGGCACAGTGGTGCCCACCTATAATCCCAGTGACTCAAGGAGCTGAGGCCGGAAGATCACAAGTTCCAAGCCAGTCTCAGCAATAGCTAGACCCTGTCTTGAAATAGAAAATAAGAAGGGATGGGGATGTGGCTCAGTGATAGAATGCTCCTGGGTTCTGTCCCCAGTACTAGGGGGAAAATTACAATAAAGGGGCTCATCACAATCTTCAGGCTGAGGAGAAAGGGTTCTAGTTAAGTGATAATTGAGAAATATTACTGGTGGGACAGTGCTGTGTGCTTGAGGGCACAGTGGGCCAGGGACCTTTTACTGAAGGATCATTTTTTACATTCTGACAGTAGGAAAAATTGTCTTTGAATTGTTGCTGTGTTTTAAATTCATAGTATTGATTTCCTCTGAGGCATGTGTGGCTGTAGAAAGCAGCCTCTCACTTGTTCTGCCGCCAGATTCCTGCTGTGGATTATTGACTGCAGGAGAATAATCTTCTCCTGCTCTGCTCCTCTCTGGACTACAGCATTAGACACACCACTCCTCCCTTGGCCCAAGTTCTGCCATATTTCTAATTCCCAAAAGTGCTATTGGGGACATTCCCGTCTCACAGGACTCCCCTGACCAGCAGCACACACCAAGCCATCCCATTATGGTTGAATTTTGTGTGACTTAAATTTCAGTAATTTTGTGGAGTGGTTTTTATGGAAACATTAGTTGTTGATTCTTTTTCTGGTCTCACCTTTGCTCGTTTCAGAGAGTTCTCCTGTTCCGAAACATGGTTACTAAGGAGAAAGAGAAACTGGGGCTTGTGGAAACCAGCTCCGCCTCCCCCCACGTCACTCACATAACTATCCGTCGTTCCCGGATGTTGGAGGTGAGTGGTGAGTCCTGCAGAGGCTGATCACGGAAGTGTGCTCCCATCAAAGAGGGTTTCTGGTGGATGGCCGACTGCCTCAGAACTGTTGTGATCACTTCTTGGTCTCATGGCTCTGAAATCAAGACTCCAAGAGTGGGAAAGGGGTCGTTTCTCCTGTTGACTGCTCAGAACAGCTGCTCAATTAAACATGTCCTCAGGGCTGGGGACCCATAGTGAGGGTCCCTGTGAGGGTCTCTAGCTAGAGCATCAGACTCCTCATGTCTCTGAAATGAGGACAGATCTCAGCTGCAGCGACCACTCCACCATCCTCAGACTTCATCATCCCAGCAGGTACAGTGCCCAGGCCACTACCTGTGAATGCAGCAGAGGGAGAGAGGCTGTGACACACCCATTGAGCCACACAGAATTGGGGGTCTTTGTAGAAGCATCGTTGCCCTCCTTAGTCCTTAACTCTGGACTCCAGAGTTAAGCAGAGACTTCATATAATTTAGAGCCTGGTACTCTGTCCTCAAGTACTTTACCTGTGTGTCAGGAAATTATATGATGATTTGTTAGGATGTGAGTGGCAAGGCCTGTGGAAGCCTGTCACAAAGAAATATGCCCTGCAAAACAGGACTCTTAACACTGACTGCAGACTGCTGGAGCACTGTTGTGGTCAGTGGGCCTCCCCGTCACAGCTGTGCTGTCGGAGCTCACCCTCCCCTGGGTCGCATGTGTGCATCCTGCCTGCGTGTGCTGGTCCTGCCAGCAAGGACACTGATGGCTGAGCTGCCAGTCTCCATTCTCAGGAGGGTTTGGCTTGATTTATTTGCTGTTTGCTCTGCAGACTTTTATCACACTCTGGCCGCAGTTCCTCATTTGCATGTTCTGCCAGAGTGAGACAGTCAAGGGGTCCCACCACAGCCAGGCCACATAGCCAGCCACCAGCACATGGCGTCAAACAGTAGCCCTTCCTCCCATGTCTTTATTTCCTCTAGCAGTGCGTTTGCACCACATTTATGTCACTCCTTACGGGCAAGCCTACTTTAGCTCCCTGACCGCTGATGATTGACACTAGGAGCGGTTAGAAAAGGCAGTGGGTGTCAAACAGTTGATGTTTTTAACATTCTTAAAAGTAGAGATAAGGAACTTAAGTGCCCACAGGGACCCTGTATAGGTTCTGTGCATGAGCAGAGCTGGCCACGGGCGTCTCATCCCAGGAGTATTTTGTTTGCCTGCTGAACAAATGGAAATACCCTCCATTTTCACTCCCATTTTTTCTAAAACATGACCTCTCACTCTGAGCACCTCTACCTAAGGAAAACAACCCCCCCGAGTGACAAGTTTCATCCAGCTTAGTGTCAGGGAGCAGTAGACATGGGTGGGCAAGTGGGAGTAGGTACTTCTCCCTACAGAGGCCCTCTCTGCTCCAGCCTTCCTGGCTCATCACATGGAGGTGTGGGCTCCAGAATGCTCTGAAGTTTTGAGACCAAAATTCAGGGTTTCATTTGTGACCCTCAGATCTCTTATGCTGTGAACTGATTAGATTCTACCGGGGGCTCAGAAGAACAGATGTTTCCCACTGAACTCAGCCTGTGGCCACCAGTTTTCTGCCTCTGCTTTGGCTTGAAGAAGCAACCTTGTCATGCTACAAAACTCCCTTCTCCAGCACTTCTTTGTCAGACCCAGATGCAGCTCCCCTGGCTGTAGAAGACTCAGGCCCACCACCCGTCGTGCCCAGTCAATTGTGTCCAGCACCCACCCCTGGAGGAGTTAAGTGAGACTAGTGTCTCCTGAGAGGGATGAGTTCTTCAGTTTTCTGCTCGAACCTCCTGGCTAGTAGAAATTCACTCAGCATCCTGGTTCTACAGGACCCACTTTTTAAAATCCGCCCTTCAGAGGGACCAGAGGAGAAAGGCTATCTTAGTTCTAGGCACGGTCCTTTTTCTCTTTCCTTTCCATGAGATCATATTTTGTCATGAAATCCAGTTACGAAAGGAGAGGAGTGTTTATTCGGTCACCCCGTCGTTTTCCTGGTGTGCTAGCTTGGTTATTAGCATATGAGCGCCCAGTGGACCTTACTTGATACGGACACAAGGGGGCATCAGGAGGCTGCTGTCAGACTCAGGCTATCCTGAGCTTTTATCCGCCGCCTCCTCCAGAGACTGTGGACGGCCACCTGAGAGGTGTCCAGGGTTAGTCCAGGACCCGCAGGAAGCTCCCCACAGAGTGAGCCTGGGCTGGAGCGCTGGGATTTCAGAACTGGAGAACCTCACACAGACTCCTCCAACCTTTCCCCTTCCCCTGTCAAAGGCAGAAATGAGGCCAGAGAAATTGAGATTCTCAGTCAAGGTCATTTGGGAATCAGTGACAGAGCCAGGCCCAGGAACCAGGTCTCCCTTTCCCAGCTCAGTGTTTTCTGCATCTGCCCATTGAGATGCAGTGGAGAGAGGAGCACCAGGCTCCCCTCGTCTCCCCGGGAGGCATATGTGTCACCTCGCACAAACACACCAGTACCTGAAAGGCAGAACTATTCCAGAGGAGGAGGCTATGAATTCCTCTCTACAGCTTTTCCTTTTCTTTCTTTCCTTTTTTTTTTTTTTTTTTTTTTTTTGTACTGGGTATTGAACCCAGGGACACTTTGCCACTGAGCCACATCCCCAACCCTTATTTTTTATACCTTTATTTTATTTATTTATTTTTACTTGGTTCTGATTGAACCCAGGGCCTCACCTGCACTAGGCAAGCACCAGGCTAAGCTTTTTGGAAGGAGTGGCTAATGCGGGGCTCACGAAGCAAGCCTGAGGTCTGGATCCAGCAGACGTTCCCGGAGCACAGCCACGTGCAGAAGGCGAAGGCCTCCCGGTACCATCCTGGTCAGTCCCTGTGGCCCTGCACATACCTGCTGGCAAAGGTTCAGTTAGGAAGCTGGCTTTAAAGCAGAATGGAAAGACCCCGCCACTCCCCGGGACCATGTTGGAGTCTCCCCACCTCCTTCATTCACTGTAGGGCGCAGCTGTCAAGGTGGACACGGTGCTGCTGCAGCCTCACGGCACCATCCTAGTTCCCCCTTTTTTCATCTACCTTAATGGTTCTCAGACTTTATATGCATAGAAAGTACTTTTCAAGTATGCGTGCACAAAACTGTGTTTCTGTTCCTACTGGTGACCGTTGGGACTTAAGAGGTAATTTCTTCCTGACTCACACTTTGCAGCCTAGGACCCCTGATAGGATTTGGGACACATATAGGGCAGTCCTTTGGATCTCTTAATGAGTATGGCAGGAAGGCACCAAGGGTTCCCCAGAACAAGTCTTGCCATTCTAGCAGATTGCTCTTTTGCATTGTGACCAGGTGAGCAGACTGATAGATGGGTGGATGGCTAGGTGCTGCAGAGATGGTCTGTACAAATGTCAGGAAAGCGTGGGACACGGCTACAGCGGTGACTGTGGCATGGCCTCAGGAACATGTTAAGGTTGACTTGTAACTCACTGTGTGACAGTATGTAAAGACATTAGCTTCACTCTGATGATGGGTCCTCTTATGCTGGGCGTCTCCTTCCCGGGCCCTGTCCTCTGTCCTGCTCCCTGATTTTTATAAACACTTCTTTGAAATAAAAACCTCAGCGCCCTGATACAAGGAATTCACTGAATGACCGAGTTAGAAGCCGGGACGACCTCGACAGGTGAGAATCCAGAGAGAGAGAAAACAAAATAGCCCAGTAGGAGAACTCTGAAACTCTGTCCTGGGGCCACACTTGCTGAGTTCTGGATGAGGGATATGGGCTAAGTGACTGAGGAGTGACGGCTTTTTTTTTTTTTTTTTTTTCTTTTTGGTTGGTTGGTTTTTTCCTGGTCCTGGGGATAAAACCCAGGGCCATGCAAGTGCTAAGCCGCACTTTACCACTGAGCTACACCCAGCAGGTGCCTGTGTATTGAGGGAGCTGACCGCAAGGCAGAGATGTGCTGGCGCTTCTCCCCACAGCCCCTGCCCTCGCTGATGCCCAGCAGCTTTCCTGTACCCTTGTCTCTGCCTCCCACCTTGTCCTCTGCCATCTGCCTGCTCTGCTGCCAGTAGATCTTTCTAAAACAGAAAGCCAGACTCTTTCTCTCTCTCTCTCTCTCTCTCTCTCTCTCTCTCTCTCTCTCTCTCTCTCTCTCTCTCTCTCTCTCTCTCTCTTTCTCTCTCTTTCTCTTTCTTAAGTTGGTTCTGGGGATTGAATCCAGCAGTGCTTTCCCACTGAACCACATCCCCAGCCCTTTTGATTTTTTCTTTTTCATTTTGAGACAGGGTCTCGCCGAGTTGCTTAGGGCCTCACTGAGTTGCTGAGGCTGACTCTGTACTTGCAGTCCCCTTCCTCAGCCACCTGAGCTGCTGGGATTACAGGCGTGCACTGCTGCACCTGGCTCAGCCTTGTTTCTTCCTGACTAAATTCTTTGCCCCCGCCCCACCACCCCAGTTGCCCTCAGGATATAACCTTGATTCCTCAGCAAGATTCACAAGGTCCTGTGTGATCTCAGGAAAAGCACCAGAGCTGAGTGACGTGGGAACTGCATTTTTCATTTTATAGTGTTTCATAAGTTTAGATTTTTTGCCCATGAACTAAAAGATACTCTTAGCATTAAAAGGAAAGAGAGAACTATCTTGTCCTTTTTCATCCTTTGTCTGCTGGCCAAGAGCTTGTCATGACTCATTTTGTCTAATCCCCTGTCTGGCTGCTGTGTGTCCTCTTGAGGGCAGTCTCCCCTGGCCAGAGAGCAAAGCCATCACATCCTCCTAATAGATCTTTCCTTTTAGCAGGCTCTCATTCAAAAGCCAGTGAGGACCGCTCTTCCCGTGTCCTGCAGTTCCACTGGGAAAGCTTCCTGCAGGGGGGAGGAGCCCTGAACTGTGCAGCAAGCCGTGGTTCCTAAGGGCCACCATTCTGTCTTGGCAGGATGGCTATGAGCAGCTCCGGCAGCTCTCCCAGCACGCCATGAAGGGTGTGATCCGCGTGAAGTTCGTCAATGACCTCGGGGTGGACGAGGCTGGGATCGATCAGGATGGCGTTTTCAAGGAGTTCTTGGAAGAGATCATCAAGAGGGTGTTTGACCCGGCACTTAATCTGTTCAAGGTGGCTGGTGCTGCGGGTTGGGTTGGCAGCAGCCAGACCTGGGATAAGAAATGAGAACAGGGCACTGACCTCTGCACCCCCTGTCCTTTTGCTTAACAGACCACCAGTGGGGATGAGAGGCTGTACCCCTCGCCCACATCCTATATTCATGAGAATTACCTGCAGCTCTTCGAGTTCGTGGGGAAGATGCTGGGGAAGGCTGTGTATGAGGTAGGCACAGTAGGGAGCGGGAGGCAGCATGGGAAACGAGGTGTGAGAGGACGGGGGCCTCACGTACATCCATGTCGTCATCCCAGCTATGGGAACAGCCTGTCATCAGGGCGGATTCCAGGAAAGGGGCAGGAACCAGGGGGTTGACATAAATGCTGGGTTTCTGCATGTGTTGTCTCTTCGAATCCTCAGCAGCCCTGTGTTGTGCTCTGCGTCCTCTTTATTGAAGGATGAGAGAACTGAGGCTTGAGAAGCCCTTGTCCAGATGGTGGTAGGAGCAGAATTCGTCCCAGGCCAGCTCCGTTCCCTGAGGTGTGAGGTGTGAGGGGTGATGTGCCGAGCCTGACTGCCCTGGGAAGCTTGGTCTGTGTTGTAGGAAAGCAGCATTTTATGGGCTTTGATAGTTTTTTGGTTTGGGTTTTGTGGTGCTGGGGATAGAACCCAGGACCTTGCATGCTAGTGATTACTCCCTACTGCCGAGCGATACCTCCAGCCCAGCTTTTAAATCTTTTATGATTTGAGCAAGTACTGCAGAGCCACCCAAGGCTCCTGGAGTTGGCCTGCAGGCTTGAGTGAGAAGGCTGGGTGTGCCTGTGGTCGCAGGATTGGGGCCCTCTGTAGTGAGTTAGCACGGGTAAAGCCCTCCTCTCCTTCAGCGCCAGCACCCTACCCTGGCCCTTTTATCATTGAGAGGAATCCTGAGTTTCTGCTGCTCAGGCCCCTGGGGTAAGGGCCGTGGTGGCTTCTGCTGGCTTCAGGGGAGGCCCCCGCACAACTCCTGATCCCCATCTGTTGACAACAAGCCGGAAGAGGCTGGACTTTCTCCAGCTTTCTCTAGGCTTTGAGAGACCTTCTCCCCAGGAGGGAGGATAATTCAGCAGCAGCCAGTCTTTTTTGCTTCATCACAAGCCCTGGCCCTGGGGAGCTTGGTGTGGCACAAAGACGTGAGCTGCCCGAGCTGCCTCATCTCCCCCGTGACTCTAGACCACCACCCTCGACAGCTGGGCAAGTTGCAGGAGGGAGGCCTCATGGGGAAACTGCTTTGACTCCGTGCCTCTGTTCCCCCTCTCTCCTTGAACACCTCTGTGGCCCCAGACCCCAGCCATCTGAGTCCCTGTGCAGACACTATCCAGTCCTCCTGCCCTGTGCTGGGGGGTGGCCTGGGTTTTCTTTGCCTCTTATTCCTTGTCTGCAAAATGGGAGCAGTTACTCAGTGGCTTCCCATCTTCAAAACAGACATTCGAGGCCACCTGGACACATGCCATGACTTTGCTTGTAGCTAATCCAGGCTAGCCAAGAAGCTTGGCCTCTGCCTTTTCTGAGCAGCCTCCCCATGTCCCAGACCTCACCTCTGTCACCTTCTCCCTTCCCTCTGGCAGTCACAGCAGTGATGAGATCCGTTAGATCTCATCAGGTCATTGTCACAATCTGAGTGACCCTACCTTCTGAATCTCTGCAGTCCACATGCCTCTCTCCATTCCTTTCAGCCTTTGTCAGAGTTCAGTCTGTACATGTTTCTTGTGACATTATACAGTGGCTGCCCAGCTGTGTCCCTGCCTCCTGTCCTCCTCCAGTCCATTTCCCACGTAAAGTGCAAACCTGTCACTTCCCTGCTTGGATCCTTAGAGATAAAACACAGATGGCAGTGAGCTTACAGGGCCTTCCTGTCTGGCCTCGTGGCTCGCCTGCCCTCTCCCCAGGCAGAGCTGTGACCAGATAAACCCACACGGGTGCCTGTGGCCTCACACGAGGGCCTGGCGCTCCTCTAGTCCTAACTTAGAATCTCCTCTTCCTGGAAGCTTCCCTGCTGGCGTCTGAGAGCCTGTCTCTGTGCCCTCTGCCTGTGCCCACAGCCCAGCTCTGTCCCTGCAGCTGCAGAGAGCCCGGCAGAGGTTGAGGCTATACTTCAGTCCTGTACTGAGAGACTTACTCTGAGCCCATTCACAGTGAGAAAGCCGACACACTGGCCTGGCGTGGCCGAGCTGGGATCTCATCCCTGCGCTATGTGGCTTCAAAGCCTGCACTCAAAGTCCCCAGGGGCCCTCAGCTGTGTTTGTTAAATGATGGAAAAGCATAGCTCTCCAGTTGAAGACTGAGGTGGGACCTAGAGATGCTGTAGTCTGGTCATTGAGCCAGAATCCTGGATAGTGAAGTCACAAGTTTCATGTCTCTTGTCCCACAGGGAATCGTGGTGGATGTGCCCTTTGCCTCCTTCTTCCTGAGCCAGCTTCTCGGGCACCACCATAGCATCTTCTACAGCTCCGTGGATGAACTTCCCTCTCTGGACTCAGAGTTCTATAAAAACCTCACCTCTATTAAGGTTGGTGCAGAATGGCTGGTGACTGAACCAAGCCCCCAGGGCTCAGCCTCACCCTGTTGTCATGGTCTCTCCCTGTAACTGCTGGGGGCCCCACTTCCTCTTCTGGCACCCCGTCTCAAGGGGTGATGAGTGGCCCTCGCTCCCAGTTGGTTGTTAATGTTGCCCTAGCAGCACCTCAGGGAAGGCTCCTGGAACTCTTCAAGAGGTATAGGCCTCCTTGCCTCTGACATCTCTCCTTCTCTGTTCCCTTAGCGCTATGATGGGGACATCGCTGACCTGGGCCTGACACTATCCTATGATGAGGACGTCATGGGTCAGGTAGGTTACCTTCCTGACTGGGCTTCTTCCTGCTCTTCATGGCTGAGACCCGCCCAGCTTGTGTTTCCCTCAGAAAGACATCCAGGAACCAAGGTCTGCCCATTAGCTGCTCTCTTGTCCCCTCCCACATGCCTTTTCCCACCTGGTCAGGTGGGAAGGCTCCCCCTTTCCTTCCATGTGGACCTTGTGTGCTCATCCCTTGAGGAGGTCCCCACACTTAATGTTGCTTTTCCACGTTGAGGACTGGCCATTGCAAAGGGAGCCTTATGGCCTGAAGCTGGGAGATGCCACCAAAGAAGTGTCTCCAGGAGCAGCCCTGTCCTTGTTTGCATTCATCAAGAGGAAGAGGAAATTGTGGCAGTGGGCTTGTTCCTGCCACAGATGCTCCTTTTGGCTTGTCTCTGAAGTGTCCTCTGCCCATTCCAGTAGTGTCCAGTGGAGACACCTGTGAGGCTCTCTGTGCACAAGGTCTGAGGGCTGCTCTGGAGACACACCATGAGCTAGTTAGTGCAGAGCTGGCTTCTTGGACTTGAGGCTTGTGTCATCTCAGAGAGGTCACTCCATGTCCCTGAGCCATATTTTGCTTATCTTGCAAAAGTATCGTCTACCAAACATGAATCCTGACTGGACTGTGGGAACCTGCACGCCCACCCTCTCCGCAGAGGCCCTGAGCATGCTGCTGGGCAAGGGTCTGAGGAGCCTAGGAGACCAGAACCCTGGTTCTGTGTGTGGGCCTCCAGTCCCCACAGTCACTTGGCCACTGAACTCTTCTTTGAAAGAAAGAAGTTGCTGTCTAACAGAATGATTCTCCCAGCTGGCTTTCAGTCAGGGTGTTCCCTAAAACCCTCCGTGGGAAACAGGTGAAACATGACCCAGAAATTCAACTGTAATATGAACACGAAGATAAGAACCACCTAGAACTCAGAGCCTGGAGGCCCTGCAGGCCTGTGTCCCCCTGGACTTTTTCCCGTGGGCATATATATGAGTATTTTTTCACACCATGTATACTGGCATACCGTCTGTTTGTCCCTTTTCAATAAATATACACTCCCCATATTTTTTAATAGCTGCACAGTATTCCCAAGTATGGTTTACCAACATTTATTTAACATCCTGCCGGGGCCCACCAGGTTTTCTTCTGTGACATGCCGCAGCCTTCATGCAAATATTGAAAGATCAGACGAGAAGAACACTTTTATATTGCCCGTGCAGTTGATGTTTAGCCTGAAGGTTTTGTGAGAAATGATCGCTACCAAACACATACCATCTTAATTCCATCATTATTATGGACTTTGGTGTCGGGCCCTTTCAGCTTTACTTCCACATTAGAATTCTCTCTAGTAATTACTCCATCTTCTCCCCAGCTTGTTTGCCATGAACTGATTCCTGGAGGGAAGACCATTCCTGTTACAAATGAAAATAAGTGAGTACAGCAATTAGATTTTAAGGTCACCACTTGAAAAGACTTCATTCTGGCTTTCTGGGCTTACATGAGAATTTATTAAGATAGATTGAAGTAGAAGGAGGCCATAAATATCATAATGGAATTTACTGGTTACAGTTCATAGGCCAGAATTAAATTCGATTTGCAAAATAAGAATTGACGATTTATTTTTTGCGGTAGCTCTTCTAAGGTCAGAGGCACCCAGGCCATGGCGTTGGTGGGAGTGTGATGGTGACCCTGGGTGCAGTCAGATGAGTTCTGAGGCACACGCTCCTGAACCTGGAATGCACAGAGGCAGGGATACCTTGGAGAGACAGCTCACACTGGAATGACAGCCTGTGACAGTTGTAGAAAATGCTGTTCTTGAGAAGACGCAGTGATGAATTCAGATGCAGCAGACACGTACTTAGACATGGGGAACCAAGGGAGAGCTGAGGCCCCGCAGCTGTTGTCTCAGATAACGTGCTTTTTAGGAATCTGTCAGAAATGTCAAAGCCTTTGGGTACCTAGAAGCAAAACCCCTCAGTGCACTCTCGTCCACCCAGCCCTGTTCTTGCCTAATTAAACAGTGGGACCTGCCAGGAGGAGTAGACTTCGGCCTTCTTGTCAGTCTTCGTGCCATCTCAGCTGGGATTGAACTGTTAATCTGGGCATGAGTCTCTTCAGTGACAGGTGAGGGCTCAGTCCCACCTGGTGAGTCATCTGGATCGGATGGCTGTTATAGCCCAGTGTTCCCAAGCATCCTGTTCTCTCAGATTAGGTGCTTCCGTCAGTCTGTATGTTTGGGGAATTTTTTATCTCAACTGTCAGAATAGTCAGAACAGATTCCTGATTCATCATGATTGAAATACACCAGCTTTGCCGCTTGGCCACGGGGCACCAGTTTGAAAACTTTGAAAGAACCAAGAGCCCAGGTTGAAGGGACTTCCCTGGGGAGGAGACTGGACCAGACTGGAGCGTCACCAAGAGCAGGGGGTCCTGGTCCTGCCTGCACGCCACCTGTAACCATTTCTTGAGAGGGCTATCTGAGAAATGTCTGCCTACAACAGCTTCCAGAATGTCTGGCTGAAAAGAAAGACTTGTCAGTGACAGCCATGGTCACATGGTATGGGTTGGGGTGTGGCCCCCCAGGGGGCCACCTTTGCTGGGAGCCATAGCATAGGGACAATGGTTTGAGCTGTGTGTACACGTGGCATGCTGACACTGGCCAAGAAGGTAGGTCTGTGCAGGCTGAGTTGGAGTGAGACTCCTCCCTTGCTGTGAAGCCTAACGTGAAACTCATTTCACCAACTCCTGTGTTCTAAGCCGCAAGCCTAAGTCAGTCCTGCAGACTGACCAGAAACTTCCCCTGCTCACTTACTGGGTGTTGAAGTCTCCCATGCTTCCGCCCTCACCAGCTGCAGAAACTGAAACAGTATCAGTAGCCTGCTTCACAGACTGCCCAGGAGGAGTGGCAGTGATTAGGAAGACTCATATTTTAATGTGTGAATGTTCAGGTGTGCTACCAGATTTTTTAAAATAGGAATGTTTTCAATGTTATTGTCTCACACCTGAGCATGATGGGGCAAAACCAATTTATTTGAACTATGCTTACTTGAAATTTGTGAGAGTCATAGCTGGGCTGGATTCATGTTCTTTAAGCCCTGAGTCACTGGTGCCAGCCAGCTTGTTGGAGTACATTCAGCCTGCTCAGATCACCCCCTGCGGTGCTGGATGAGACCAGGTGTTCATAAACGCCAACCCGTGAGACCTCCTCAGCTGGGCAGTTGCTCTGATTTCCAGGTTGAACTGAGGTGTAACTTGACTGCATCTGTGGGAAGTGTCCTGCGGGTCTGCCTTCTTATGACTTTAGACTCTTGGGCCGGATCAGCAAGTTTGCACTAAGGTTTCAACATGAAACCGTTTTTCTCTACTTTAAGGTTTGTTGCAGGACTTAATCATATCATACTTGGTGTGTCCAGGAGGCTGAGATTAAATAGAAGTCCAAAAAGTACCTTTGGTACAAAAGGACCCTCTTCTTACCTGTGAGAATCTCACTTCAATTCCTAATGTAGTGGGAGGGGCCTCCGGGTGAGTGAATGGGAGCATGCCCTTGGGTGCACTCAGAGTGGCACAGAATGTACTGTTCAGGAGAACTGTCACCATGGTTGTCACTGTTACTGGTCTGGAGAAATGCTCTGGTGTTATTTGTGTTTTGTAAGATGGTTCAGAAATGACCAGACTCATCCTTGAGTGCATTGATTACAGCCTGCCATGTCCTCTAATTCCCGTTCTTTTCTGTTCCTTGTTAACAGAATTAGTTACATCCATCTGATGGCACACTTTCGAATGCACACCCAAATCAAAAACCAGACAGCCGCCCTCATTAGTGGTTTCCGTTCCATTATCAAACCCGAGTGGATCCGGATGTTCTCTACCCCTGAGCTGCAGCGTCTCATCTCCGGTGACAACGCAGAGATTGATCTGGAAGATTTAAAGTAAGGGTGGTGGGAAGGGAAAGCTGAAATTCTTAGGCCTTCTAGAAGGCAAGCAGTTCCTTCACTGGGTTCCTCTTGGAGAGAATTCCAGAGCCCCTTGCCACACTGCCACCTCCTCCCTGCACTTGCGGGTTCGCTTTGGAGGAAAGCCCACCCACGTGTCTGCCCACGTACTGGGCTTTCCGGAGCTCTGGAGCATGGTGTCCTGGGATCTCAGGTGGCTTCCACTGGGCTTCTGGGCTTCTCTGTGCCCATCGAGCTTCCAGGGAGCTGGGGTCACCGAGGCGTGAACTTGTACTCTGCCGAGGCTTGCTGTGCGGCTGTGCCACTCGCCTGCGTTGCCCTGCCTTCCTGTGTTGACGGTGCTGCTGAGCCCTCTCTGGTTGTTTTCAGGAAGCACACGGTGTACTACGGTGGCTTTCATGGAAGTCACAGGGTCATCATCTGGCTCTGGGATATTCTGGCCTCTGATTTCACACCTGAGGAGAGAGCCATGTTTTTGAAGGTACTTTATTATTACCTGTATTTTATTATTCCTGGGGGCATGGATAGTCTCATAAACCCAGGGCAGCTGATACCAATTTATACTGGAACAGGTGGGATTTTAGGAGGACCTCATGTCACCAGCTCCTCCTTTCCCCAGGCAGCCTACGAAGCAGTAACCAGAGAGGGGTTTTGAGTCGAGGCCTGTGGAACAGTCCCTGCACGGGCCACCAATGTACCTTCTGGGCTCAGGGCTCCCTCTTCCCTTCACCTGCGCTGGCCTCGCTGACATCATTTTACCTTTTTCCTTTTAGTATAGAAGTAAATGACGATTATTACCTTAAGGAAAGATGGACAAGGGATGTTTAAAAAGCCCTACAGTCCTGAACAGTCCAGTAATGTAGGATTTTAAATGGTCTACATTCCTGCCTCCCCAGGACGACCTCTTTGTCCCCTTCTTCTCAGTAGTGAAACATGTACATGCAACACACTCGGAGTCCCCAGGGAACACTCTCCTCAGTCTGGTATCAGTATATATTTTGCAAACAGAGGGACTGACCTTGGCCAGTTCCCTGCTCTGGTGCCTGTGAACGTTGTGAATGCTCACAGTGTTCCCTCCAGGCCCACCGCACTGTGTTTTGGTAACTGACATCCGCTGAGTGTAGGTGCCTTAGAACACTGGGTGGCACACAGACTTGTTCTGTGTTATGTATGTATGTTTTTATGAAAACGGAGTCATTGTTTAGCTTCCTATGTTTCTGTCTGGCAGCATACTGTGAACACCTTGCCAGACTCTGGCAGTAAATTAAGTGCCTTGAAATATTTTCCTCTAGGCATTTGGGTCTCAGTCAGTCTTTAGTTTTTAATATTTTTATTAGTTATTGATGGACCTTTATTTATTTATTTGTTTATACGTGGTGCTGAGAATTGAACCCAGTGCCTCACACATATTAGGCAAGTGTTCCACAACCCCAGCCCCTCTCAGACAGTCTTGTGTGGCCCCATTGGTGAGGCTTGTGCCACTGTCGCCACCAACTCAAATGGCTGCTGGTTTTCCTTCTCCTTGGTCGGTTCGTTTCAGGGAAAGTTCATTCCTGCCGAGACCTTCCCACCCACTCATTCTCATTCAGGGACTCAGGACAGAAGGCGGACATGACTTCAGAAGTTGACTCTGGGAGCTTTGGCTCACGTTCCCATGCTTTGGCTTCTGGTGTGCGGGGCTTCACGCCCTGCCTCTTCTGGGGAGAGGACAGCCGGGGGCTCTTTGCTGTGCAGTTGCTGGCCCACACTGTGGGCGTGAGTGTGCATTTGAGTAGCCTGTCACCAGACCTGCGCTCCTGGTTGCGTGTGAGCCTCCCTCACAGGGACTGCACACAGGCTGCAGAGCCAGGTGGGGGAAATGGGACTTGCACTCTGCAATGATGGGACTGCGTTTTGCTTCTTTTTTTTTTTTTGTACTGGGAATTGAGACCAGCCATGTTTTACCGATGAGCTATACTCCCACCCTTTTTTTAAATTTTATTTTGAAACAACTTCTAAGATGCCCAGGCTGGCCTTGAATTCATACCCCAGCCTCCTGAGTCACAGGGATCACACTTGTGCACCACCGCCCCCGGCTGACTGTGTGTCTTTTAACGTTGTTAGAGCCGAATACCAGGGCCTTCCTGTGGCAGCCAGCCCCGGCTTGCAGCAGGCAGCAGTGCTGAGCCCCCCTGGCTGGATGTGCGGATGCTGTGTGTCCCTTATCCTTAGCACAGGACCACCTGCATTCTGGAAGCACAGTGTCCCTGGAGTGAGGGGATGAGGTTGTGTTGGGATGCCTGGGGCAGCATGGGGAGACAGCAGGAAAGCACAGTAATGCAGTCCACATACGAGCAGCAGCAGCTGCTGTGGTAGTTTTATAGATAAAACAGAATAGAAATATATTCAAGACCTTTAACTATTTGAAGTATGACATACATAAAACTGTCTTTGCATGATCTCAGGAATCTCACAACCCTGCATTACATTGTTTAAGTGGTCATATTTATAAGACCCAAACTCCAAAGTGGCCACTGAATTTTGGAGCCAGGCTTGGTGTCATAAGTAGCCTATGCCTGTATCCTCTAGAAAATAGCATTTTGGTCACTGTTGAATTAAGGAGAGGCCAGTTCCCTCACGGACTTCCAGGTTGTTCTGATGCATCTGTCCAGACAGGAGCCAGCACGGTTGGGGCTCTAACACAGGCGCTGCTGTCTGGAGAACGCCTGGAGTCTGGGCTGTGGAGGGAAGTGTGGCTGCCCTCCGCAGGGCTCACAGCCAGTGCTGGGTACCCTGTCCGCTCCTCAGCCTTGCTGGCTCCAGAGCCATGGTCCTTCCCAGTGTGCTAAGAGCAGATGAGTGTCTTGGAGGGGGACCGCAGGAGCCCCACTCAGATCACTGTGCCTGCCAGCAGGCCAGAGCATTCAGGTGAGCAGCCCACGGTCTCCTCGTGTGGCTGAGAACCCAGCAGGACACTGAGGGTGTCCATTGAGTGCCATTGAGTAAAGCACTGGTACCACTCACACCAGGCTCCCTGTTTCCAGCTCTGAGGCCCCAACTCGGGGGCACCCACGGAGCACCATCAGTTTCAGCCTGGCCCTTCTCAGTGCTGCCATTGTATGGTCTAAGGAAGGGTGTCGGTCACCATTCTGTTCCTGGCTGCGTGACAATCCTCTTTGAGCCCTGCCTCCTGGGGATGTCACACCAGTTTCCTGAGTTGGCACTGTTCCTAAGCTCCCTTTAGTCACCCGTCCTCCCAGTGCTGTCTAGTGAGGAGGATTTCATGTGCTTTCATCCCAGAGAGCAACACCCTGTCACCCCTCCCCTGGTTCAACAGTGGTCAGTGATGCAGTGACCAAGAGGGTGCACGTGTCCAGGTGACTGGGAGCAGGTGCTCCTGTGCCCTCTGACCCCAGCTTCTCTTGCAGTTTGTGACCAGCTGCTCCAGACCCCCACTCCTGGGATTTGCCTACCTCAAGCCCCCGTTCTCCATCCGCTGCGTAGAAGTGTCTGATGATCAGGTACCGCAACAGGGGAAAGAGCGGTCTGGGCGCTGCTCCCTGACCTCCCCCTGGTCTGCTGTGTTCGCTGTGTGGGGCCCTCCCCTGCTGTGCACGTCAGCAAGGTGACGGCTGGGCTCCTGGGAGCTGGTGAGGTTTCACAGGTCTCATGGCCTGAGGGCCAGAGGGTGCCCGCAGACCTAGGCTGCGGTGGGACCCAACCGTCTGGAAATCCTTTCTCTCCCTTCCTTGATGATGGGCACCTGGGTGGAGGTGGGGATGTGCTGTTTTTAGTGGCTGCTGGTCTGGCCAGGGCTCCATGTCTGAGGGGCAGTGTAGGTGAGGACGGATGCTCAGGACGTGGACAGATACAGGCTAGCACACCGGCTCCTCTGCCTGCTGGCCATATGTATCTGGGCAAGTGGCCTCATTTCTTTTGCTGTTGAAAAAGAGTGGCCTGGGGTCAGCTGCTCTGTGTCGTGAGTCTGCCTACTCTGTGTGTATAATGGGATTCCATTCCATAAAAGCCCCGTGGCCTCTGGGTGTGGCCGCTTCTCCTCATGCACAGTCTGAGCACCTATCCCCTCTTCATGTAGGACAGATGCAGTCCTCAGCCTGCATACGTAAGGGAAAGCTGATGCACGTTCTCGTCTGCCATGGGCCACAGTCCTGGTGAGGCCAGGCAGGAGATGTCAGTCTGCATTCAGAAATGTTCTGCTCCCTAGAGTAATTGTCCAGTGTTCTGCTCTTTGAGAATTGGCTAAGTGGTCATTGGCTGGCAGCAGAGGGCCCATTTCTGAGAGCTAACTCAGAAGGATTCCCCTAGAGCCCTGGGGGCTGGGCCTGCCTCCGGATCCTCGGCCTCTCAACTCGGTTGTCCTGAGTTTGGGGCTTGACCTAGGGCAGTGTTTTCCTGCCCAGAGGACAGCACCCATTTCTACCCCAGTACTCAGGGACAGCCCAGGTCCCCTCCCTGCTATGGGCCCTGCCAGGTGCCTCTCGACCCAGGACTATGGTGTGTGCTTACAGGACACTGGAGACACCCTGGGCAGTGTCCTTCGGGGCTTCTTCACTATCCGCAAGCGGGAGCCCGGGGGCCGCCTGCCCACCTCCTCCACCTGCTTCAACCTGCTCAAGCTGCCCAACTACAGCAAGAAGAGCGTCCTCCGGGAGAAGCTGCGCTACGCCATCAGCATGAACACGGGCTTTGAGCTTTCCTAGCTCCCACCCGGCCCTGCCCGCCTGCCCTCTCAGGCTCCTGGAGGCAGCACGCCCTGGGAACAGGAGCAACACACCAGGTGACATCAGCCCCCAAACCCTCTATAGCCATGAGGCTCCCCTGTGGCCTCAAGAACTCTAGACGCACAGGGCGATGCTACCAGCGCTCTCGGCGATGCCAAGGAGAAGAGGGTGTGGAGAATAAACCTCCCGATTCTGCCTACCTGGGTCCTCTTTCCTACTTTCCAGGGGCCTGAGGCCCAGGCCTGGCGATTGCAAAGGGGCTCCTTTTTGATAGTTGGGTCTCTTTGGAGTCTTTCCCCTCTTAACCCTCTGAGTGAGCTGCGTGTGGAGCAGCCCCAGGAACTGAGTCTGGAGTGGTTTCATGGGTCTGAGCACACGACGCCCCTACACAGGAGATCCTCTCCTTCCTTTCTGGGAACCCTACTCAGGTAAGGCCTTGCCAAGCCTCTATGCACCCCACAGAGTCTCTGCCCAGGCGCCTGGGCCCAGCTGCTGCCCCAGGAGGCCCAGAGCACCGGGAGTCCAGGTGCTCTCAACTCCCAGCTGAAGCCACACGCCCGCGCAGCCTTCCCGGAGTCCTCAGCAGGCCGCCGTCAGGGAGCCTCGCTGGCGGGCTCCTATCCTATGCATTCACCTGGCATCCTAGCTTGGGAGAGAGCCCACTGGCCCTGAGGGCTGCTTCGTTCCGGCACCCATGGCTGTCACATGGCCTTGGCCCAGAGGTCCATGGCTTCTTCCCTGCTTCCCGGCCCACTTGTTACCTAATGAGGAAGCACACCCTGGCCTGAGGGACTCCTTCCATCTGCAGGGGCAGTGGCTTTGTTCCTGAGCATCTGGGTCCTGCCGCCCCTCGTCCTCGGCAGGGAGGACTGTGCACTGAGGGCTCGGGAGGCGAGGACATCACTCACCTCTTCACCGCCTCTGTGTGGACTTCTCTGTTTCCTTTCTGTTTCCACTTCATTTTCTTACTTCATTTCCTCTTCCGGCTGCTGTGCTCCTCTGCCTGCCTCTCCCCTTTATCCCGAGAACTTTCTCCAGATCCAGGGAATTGAGGCCGAGGCCCTGGGAGTGGTCTGTGGTGACAGCCACCCACCCTCCCACCTCCTCACGTTCCTCTTGCGTCCCCACCACCCAGTTGAACCCAGAGTAGAAGCCAGGAGCACCCGGGCCCTCTGCTCCAGGCGCTGGTTTAGTGCCCACCCGCTCAGCGCCATCCTACACATTGGTAGCAAAGCAGGCGTGGCCTTCTCCCGGTGCCTGCCCGCCCCGAGGGCTTCCGCAGGTGCTGCTTCAGGCCTGCAGGAGCCCCGGGCTGCTGGGAGACGGGCTTCTGGGGGACGGTGTGTGCTTCACTTTGGTGAAAAGGTGGTGAGGAATTTTAAGACACAAAGTTGTCATCATGGCTTAAGACTAGTTGGTGATCTCTGTTCCTGTGGACCTGATGCCTTCGGAGCTGTGCCCTGTGTGTGGAGGTGCTGGGTGGTGTGTTGCCTGCCCAGGGAGACGGGGCCCATCTTGTTTGCACTGAGAACCAGAGTGGGGGCTTGAAGAGTGGTCCAAAAGCACCAATGTCAACTTCACCTGTTTGTGTGACGAGGAGGGTACTTGATGGTTCCACTTAAACGTTCCTTCTCAGCAGCTGGGACATTGCACTATCTAAAACACTGAGTCTACTTTTATAGCTGGTGTCACTGGCACCTTGATGGCTCTTGATGGCTCTAAAATGTTGTGGGTTTTTGTTTTTGTAGGTAACTTATTAAGTCATGTCAGAGGCTTTATTAAATTTGTACTTGAGCACATGATGCCTGTTGTGCTTTTTATCTAGCTGGGTGCCTGGTTGGCTCAAGAGGGTCTCTGGGCCCTGGAAGCACAGACATCCCACATGACGGGAAGACGCCTGGTAGGAGCGTTGGCCCCTTGTCCTGCCTACCTCCAGTTCTGCTAGCGGAGGTGACCCGTGCAGAGGAGCACCCTCAGGGCCTGTTCCTCTGCCTCCTTCCCAAAGGCCACCATCACCCTGGACTGGGTGTGTGTCCTTGCAGTGACAGAAACTTACAAAAGCTGAAATGCTTGTTGAAAAAAAGTCCAGACACCTCAGGTGCAGGCGGGCTGAGATTTGGCAGCCACTCCTGGGAGCTGCCCAGCCAGGCCCGCGCTCGCTACCCTCCCCTACGCCGCCCGCGCTCAGCCCAAGGAGCCTGTTCTAACCTGTGGCTTTCCTGACTCTGTTTGGGTGGCTCCTCCCCTCACCCTCGCTCTGGATCCCAGCAGCTCTGGATCCCAGCGAGTTCTTTCTGCCCTCCCTGGCCGGGGAGCACCTCAGGACTCAACACCCGGGCAGGGCCTCGAGAGGCAGGCGCTGCCCTCCCCAAGGAGTGTTCTCCCACAGAATATGAGCACCTGGTGGGAAGCAGCTGCAGAGCCCCCGACACAGCAGCAGCTTCCAGTCGAAAGCCCACCTCTGTTCTATGATACTGGGGCTTCCCTTGTAAGCCATCTCTGCAAAGAGGAAGTTTGTCTTCCTAACTGGGGAAAATGAGTGGGGTTTTGTCTCAGTATGCTGACGGGACTGTAGTGCCTCCCAGCAGCCAGGCAGAACACAGTTTGAGAACCGCTGGCCCCGCTCTGGCCTGAGGTGGCCGTGTGGGCGAGCGGGTGGGCACTCTGGGATCTTGGTTAATGCATAAAACCAGGGCACCCTTAGGTCTCAGGATTACTTCCTGGAACTTCTTAAAACTTCTTAAATTCACCTAAAAACATAAGTCACTCTTCAAACTCCAGAATGACTGAGAGACTCTAGAAAATGGTTCATTCCGTGCCCTGGGCCTGGAATCAGAGAGGTGCAGACCTCCTCCCCACTCCTGGTCCCACGACCTGCAAGCCCAGCTCAGTGCTGTTTCCTTATGCCTTGGGCCTGATTAGGAGCGCAGGAGTTTGATCAGGTAAATGTAAGACTGCCCAACTCAGTTCCTGGGCCAGACGAGCGTCTCCAGGACAGTCTTCCTGCCCCTTCTCCCTTCAGGAGGCCCGGGCTGCCGTGGCCCTATCCATCAGGCTCTGACCACACCTCCAGGGCAGCTCTCGTCACTACCCCCAGCCACAGCAGAGCAGTGGAGAAAGTCCTCTGTGATGTCTCCTTGGGATTCATGAGGATGGAGGGACGTCACACCCCTCCCTGCACTGCCCACGGCATCATCTGAGTGGACACATAAGCAGGGGCGCTTTGGCCCGATGCAGGCTGGTGCGGCCCTGGGGCGCCTCACTGCTGCCCCCCACACCCTCGGGTTAGATTGACATAGAAGATGCTGAGCTGAGGTCAGGCTGGACCTCCTGCTTCCCAGCCCTTGGAGCAGGGGTCAGAATGAAGTCGTTTCCATGTTGTCCTCATCTGAGCTGATATTTGTTAAGACGTGTGCGTAACAGCACGCTCTGGCTCCAGAGCACCCGCTGAGGGTTCGGGTGTGCAGGCCTCAGAGCAGGGCATCTGGAGCACCCGCAGCTGGCTCCTAGGCAGGCCCTGCTCCTTGCGCTGCCCTTTCCTCTCCCATGAGCAGGCCCAGTGGCAGCCACCATGCGGCCATGCTGTGACAGTAGGCCCGGCTGTGCTATTGGTAGGCCGCCAGTGATCGTAGTTGCCAGTACTGTCACCAATACTGTCATCACAGGGGCCAAATAGACATCTTCTCTGCTTTGTTTTTCCCATGCCTTGGTGGGACAGCAGGACGTCCTGGGGAGCTTCTGCTGAGCTCCACTCAACCCCAGGTTTGTGGGTCCCCTGTGCCTTAGCCCTGCTGTGCCCTGAGCTCCCAGCACCTCTCCTTCATGCTTCTCCAAGCCCCTGGTAGCCAGTGGTCCTGGGGTCCTCGGGAGGGGAGTAGGGTCCTGGGACAGTTGACAGACCTCCTACCAAGGCAGCAGGACAGTCCCCCAGTGACCATGCCAGAAACCCCGTGCTCCAAGATGGCGGTGGAGGAGGCAGAGGCTTGAGCTCTACTACTGAGAGTTCTGCTCCGGATCCACAAATGTCCCTGTCCTAGATCTGTGAGCAGGGCCGCAGCAGGCCGCCTTCTCTGAGGGCTTCTTTCTAAGGCTGGTGCTTTCTGGGAAGTGGACACGGAAGAAAGGAAGACACTCACTCGTCTGGGTGGCAGATGATCTTAAAACCTCCATGTGCTAGAAATGGGTGCCTTGGCCTCCAGGCCTCCATGTGTGAAGGAGGCTGTTCTGAGGCCGCGCTCCACCCGTTCAGGAGCCGACCCTCCTGCAGCACCCCCGGCCAGCCTGTCAGGAGGTCGGCGTCACCAGAGCTTGTGCAGTGCCAGGAGCAGGACCCCCAGGCTGGGTGGCAGAGGGGAGAAGGCACTAGGGTCGCTCTCGGAAGCCAGTCAGGAAGCGCGGGTGGGCGGAGCCTGAGGGCCACCAGGGGCAAGGTGGGCAGCTCCTCTCTGGCCACAAGAGCCCTTCCTGCTTCTCTCTGGTTCTTTGTCCCTGAGGATCTCTCCAAGGCCACCATCTTTGCAACTCAAGCCTCACGACCAAAAAGGGACCTCACTCACTGCCTCCCCGTGACCAGAGGTCCTGGAGGAAGTGTGGGGGGCAGGCAGTGACTCTGCCCCCAGAGGCCCATCTGCTGGGAGCTTGGAGTCCTGGGGTTGTGTCACACTGGTGCAGAACATGGCCTGCCCAGGCTCATGGGACAGTCCTCCTCTTCCCAGCATGGCCAAGCCCCCAGTCCCCCTCTCTGGGGCGTTTGGGGCAGTGTTGCTCAAACACCCAAGCACACCCGAGTCACAGGTGACCCCGGCTCACTGGGATCCACATGTGACAGGCTCGGTGCTGCTGCGCACAGCTACACTTGGAGAACCAAGAGTGGCCCTGTGTTCTGGCTGGTTATTCAGGAACCAGGGATAAACTCTGAATGTGGCATCATAAACTGGCTCAGTTCAACTGAGTGACCCTGGGACAGTTTCTAACTCCCAGAGCCTTGTTTCCTCAGTACTTGGTAACAGCACCTGTCCGCTACTGCACAGCATGGGTAGTGGTGGAGCTGTCCCTGTGGACTCAGCCAGGCTGCTCTTCTGAGGAAAGGTGAACAAGGGTCTCTACTGGCCGGGTGCACAGCATACATCTGTCATCCTGGTGACTCGGGAGGCGGAGGCCAGAGGATCGCAAGTTCTCATCCCTCACTCTGAGTTCACTGCCTTGGGGAAGGGTCTGTGCTGGATGTTGGGGAACCCGGGGTGCCCTCTCCAAGCTGGAGTTTAGAAGTCAATGGAAACAGGCAGAGAGCGGTCCCCCTGGACAGGCGGGCACATCTAGAGTTGGGGGAGGAAGACACGCTGTGACGCTTTCCTGCTGGGATTCCAGGCGTGAGCCACCACACCTGAGCGTCAGCCTCACCATCCTGACCCCATAAATGCTGCCCCATGGCCATCCTTGACCTGTCCTGTCCACCCAGGACCCTGCCCCAAGGAGGGAGCAGCACCCTGTGTGGGGCACTCAAGGGCTTGGCGTGCCGCCTGCTGATGGCTGTGTCATGTCACAGATGGTGCCAGATGGGCTGGACAGCTGGCAAGAGTCCCAGCCAGGAGCCAGCCCAGGGAGCCCAGGCTGGCCTTCAGTCATCCAAAAAATGAACATGGAGGCCTCCCCACTCCAGGCCGTGCTGGCTGCCAGGGCCGCGAACACCCTGGGCACCAGGGATGGCATCTGTCGTCGGGGATCCCAGAGGCAGTGAATGGCGGAGCCTGGGTCCAAACCCCGGGCTGCTCCACTGAGACCGCCACCTGGTGTCTGCTGAGTGCACACAGAGGTGACAGCCTTCTAGGCAAGGGCCAGCTGGGGCGCAGCCCGGGCTGCTCTCTCCCTTGTCTGGAGCCCATGGATCTGCAGCAAACCGCCGGCCCTCGGGAGGGGTGCCAGCGACCCGCATTACGCCCATGGTTCCCACAGGATCTCAAAGGACTTGCCGAGGACCCCAGAGCTCTGGTCTCCCGTGTCCTGTGAAACCAGGAGAGGTGGCAGAGGAGCCATGGTCCCCGGTTACTCAGCTGAAAGACTGAGTTGGACTTGGGATGTGCCTGAGCACAGGGCCCTCCTTCTCTGCTGCACCCCTCCCGCCCACCCTGTAAAGCTCAGCGGGTGCCGGGAGGGACAGGGACCCAGGAGGGACACGGTCGGTCGGAGTCCACTGCAGACTCCGACTTCTCTGCTGCACATGGGGACACAATTCATTGAAGGGGACACCACAGGGGGTCTCCTCTACCAATGCCTTGTCCCTCAGCCCCCAGGCACCGGAACAGTGACAGTGCATGTGCCACTGCTCAGTGGCCTGAGTCCCTGGCCTTCCCTCGTGGTTGCTAGAACAGTGGTCTCTGGTGAACGGGCTGAGTGGCCTGTCCCAGAAGCTCACCATGTGCACCCGGAGGGGCTCAAATTATTAAGCTGGATGTTTGGACGCCTGTACCCAAACCTCCACGAGGGCCGTCTGTTAGATGGGGTTCCGGCTGCCAGCAGCTCAGCCCCTCAGAAAAGAAATGTATGGGCAGACGAGGGCTGGAGGCCAGGCCATGGGCAGAGGGACGCCCGGGATCCTGGGGAGCAGAGACAGAGCTGGGCTCAGGACAACCAGTGGCCTGTTCTCCCTCAGCGCACCCAGGAGTCTTCAGAGAGAACCCAGGAAGAAAGGAACCGAGGCTGGGAACTGAGGCCATTCTTTTTTTTTTTTTTTTTTTTGGATGTTGATGAATCTGTATTTTATTCATTATTTATTTATTTATTTTGAGAGTGAGAGAGGAGAGAGAGAGAGAGAATTTTTAATATTTATTTTTTTAGTTTTCGGCGGACACAACATCTTTGTTGGTATGTGGTGCTGAGGATCGAACCCGGGCCGCACGCATGCCAGGCGAGCGCGCTACCGCTTGAGCCACATCCCCAGCCCTTTATTCATTATTTATATGTGGTGCTGAGAATCGAACCCAGGGCTCACACATGCGAGGCAAGTGCTCTGCCCTGAGCCCTGTGCCATTCTTTCACATTCATTCTGTAAATACTGTTGGGCACCTGCCCTGGGATTAGCCCTGCTCCCTGACACCGTCCAACCCAGAGCCTCCCTGAGCCCTCCCAAGTCACCCACACGTGTCAAAATCCTCAAGTCCTTTCTTACAGCCTCTTCCTAATGCCCCACAGTTCCCCTTGATGTGTGTGTTTTCTGGAAAAAAATACTATGACTCTTCACCTACCAGGTTTTTCTTTTCTTTATATATATATATGTTTATTTTATTTTATTTATTTTGGTACAGGGGATTGAACCCAAGAGCTCAACCACTGAGCCCCATCCTCAGCCCTTTTTTATATTTTATTTAGAGACAGGGGCTCACTGAGTTGCTTGGGGCTTCACTTAGTTGCTGAGGCTGGCTTTGAACTCACGATCCTCCTGCCTCAGCCTCCGAAGTTTCTGGGATGACAGGCGTGTGCCACTGCACCCGGCCAGGGTTTCCTTGGTGGTCTTTGACTGGAGGGCATTATAAACTGTAAACCCAAAAATGTCCCCCTGGAAAAAAGTCCCCCAAAATGCTGCCACCTCAAGGGAAGGGAGTTGGAAGTGGCTCCTCGTACAGCGGGGACAGCACCCTAGGGGCGGTGTCAAAGCAGCCAGAGGGAGGCAGCTTCTGGAATGGCCACCCAGGGAGGAGACTGAGAGGGCAGAGGCTGGGCGGGGGACAGCACGCCATGTCCCAGGGGCTCGAGTCTTGGATTTGCACGCTTTCCTGTAGAGTGTGACTCATATTGAATTATGATGGTGAGCTCATCAGGCGCCTCATTAATTAGTCAGATTTGTAAGTGTTTGGCTCTCAGAGATCGATGGCCCTGATGTGGCACCTCAGACCGCTGAGAAATTGCTCTGTTGCTAGTTGGCGCTCTTGGGGAGCCTCGGGCTGGGAGGGCCATTTTTAGGGGTGGGCTTGGAGGGCAGTCTGGAGTACCCTGCGTCTCCCTCGGGAGTCTCCCCTCCCTCAAAATCAGTAGGGCTTTGCTGAAATGTCGAGAGCTCGCCACTTACTCCAGTTCCTCCCTCCAGGGCCGTGGCAGGCATTACCACTGGGTCACCAGCCTCCCTCCTGTGACATCTGGCCCGGCCTGGGGCTTTTTCAGTTGGAATCGGTGTCTCTTTCCTTCCTGGGATAAGCCCTTCCCTGCTCCCTGCAGAACAGAAGAGACAGGAAATTGGGGGGGGGGGGAGCGGTTAAATCTATTTTTTTTTCTTTTTAGTTCTACATGATGGTAGAATGCATTTTGACATATCATATGTACCTAGAGTCTAACTTCCTGTTCTTGTGGTTGCACAGGATGTGGAGTTTCCCAGGTCGTGTGTTCATATATGAACATGGAAAGTTATGTTCGATTCATTCTATTGTCTTTCCTATTCCCATCTCCCCTCCTTTCTCCCCATCCCCCTCTGTCCCAATCCCGTGAACCTCCCATCTTCCCTTTCCTCCTCACTATTGTGAGTCAGCATCCACATGTCAGAGAGAACATTTGGCCTTTGGTTTTTTGGACTTGGGTTGTTTCACTTAGCATGATAGTCTTCCGTTCCATTCATTTACCAGCAAATGCCATAATTCCATTTTTCTTTATGGCTGAGTAATATTCCACTGTGTATAAATACCACGTTTTCTTCATCTCTTCATCGGTTGAAGGACACCTAGGTTGATTCCATTGCTTAAATATTGTGAATTGAGCTTCTATGAACGTTGTTGTGACCGTGTCACTTTAGTATGCTGATTTTAAGTCCTTTGGGTACATGCCAAGGAGTGAAATAACTGGGTCAAAGGAAGCTGGATTTTGATAGAGAAGCCCGGATGGAGTGCTGGTTCTGCCACATGCTGATTGCAGCACGTTGGGCCCATAGTCTGCCCTCAGGGTGCCTCTGTGCCTGGGGACCTCATGATGACTCTGCAGGATGAAAGTCCACGTCAGAATTAATAGGACAGTTTGCTGCCTACTCTCAAGCCCCGTGTGGGTGGAGGAGCGCTGCCCACAGGGCGGGGCGGGCACTGCGCAGTTTGCTGAGAAGCTGGTGTGACCGCTCCCTGGGGCTCCTCCAGGGTCATTTCCCTTCCCTCCTCTGTTGCCTTGGGGTGGAGGCCAGGTGGCCAGCTGTCTCCCTTGCAGCGGGCACAGAGCTGCTCTCCAGCCTTCCAACTTTGGACAGTCCCCTGGCTCTGGCTCCTGGAGGGTCCCCCGTCCATTGGGCAGAGGTGGGGAGCCTGGGGGATTCTATCTTCCAGGGGCTCCTCTTATGTCTCCAGTCATCCCAGGGAGGACGATGAAGGACTTACCTGTGTAATAAACACTTGTGTTTATTACACAGGTAAGTCCTTCTCAAATCTAACCTAATTTCATAGTAGAAAACTTAAAAACTTCAGAAAAACTGAAACAGGCTAAAATCCCCCGTAGTCACATCCCTTAGAGGTGAGTGTCATTAACATCTGGAAAGGACCCTGGAGATCTTTCTGTGTTTCCATATTTCTCTCCCAGGATCTGGATGATGCTTAGATCATTTGTCACCATTCTTCTGCACTTCAGGACTGGGGCCACTCTCCCATAGCGTCACCTGCCGGCACCACTGTCTCCAGTGGCTGCTGATGTTTCCTTGTCCTTATTCAGGGCTTTCCTTCATGAATTCTCCCGCACATTTCTGGGTCTTTCGTTCATGTTGCCAAATCGCCCTCCCAGGCTCGGTGCCCGTCTCCGTCCCCCTCAACCAGACGCAAGGGCCCAAGATTCTGTCTCCCTGGAGTCTCCAGGTGGAGAGCCGCAGGCTCAGACCTCTCTCCTGCTGCTGGGGTCCTGCATCTGGACCCGAGGCCATGGAAATCAAGTGCCCTCTCCCCCTCCCCAACTCTGAATGTCAGTGGCCCGGCTGGGGCAGGGTCTCCAGGCCACCTGGATGGGTCACCCACAGCCCCACCCTCGTGCCTCCCACGGCCCGGCAGGCTGTCGCTCCTGCAGGCCCCGTGGTGGGACACCAGCTCTGAGTTATGGTGACGCTCATTCCCCCGTACAGCTCCCACGGAGTTGACAGATGTCCCACGTCTGAGGCAGTCATGCGGCAAGAGGCTTTGGGGCCGATCCTTCCCGTTTCGACAGTGGGTAATGGAGGCGAAGCCATAAATTTTATAAACAAGAATAAACGACCCTTAGCAACATATGTCTGCCCGACCCTTCCAAGGTGATCGCAAATACAGGCACCTGCCAGCCGGGGAGGGACGTGGGCAGTGCAGATGGCCAGCGATGGCGGCCCACGACCCGGCCTTGGGAGCAGCTGCTGGGAGCTGTTTGGTGGGGCTGGTCGGGGACAGGTCACCTTGTGCCCCCAGCGTCCTGAACCAGCCGGATGTCTTTGTGCTGTTTATTCAGGCAGCTCCCAGGGTGTCCTCACCCCCTCGCCACCAGGAACTGGCACTTGCTTCTCATCTCTCCACCAGGCCCTCCTGGCACTGAGGGTCTCTCCTGGTCCCCAAGTTTGGCCTCTTTCTTGCTGTGTGGCAACAGCCAAAGTGCCAGGTCTCTGTGCCTCAGATTCTGAATTTGGGACACAAAGATGCTGATGTCCACTTGAGGGGGCTGTCGTGGGGAGGACGTGCCGGGGGATGGCTGTCAGGGCTCAATCTGAGGTTATTACTGATATTTACCTATCAAGTTCCTCTCTTCAGGCCACAATTTCTCCCTCCATTAAATGGGGGCAGCGTTGTTCAGAAAAGTGTAAGACACAACTCAACGTCAATAGCTTTCTAATTTTTTTGAGCTGCTACCTTGTGCCAGACCCATGGACTTATTTCCTGAACCTTTGGAGGTGGACATTTTTTAAAAAATTCTTTTAGTTGTCAGTGGGCCTTTATTTTATTTATTTATTGGTGGTGCTGAGAATCAAACCCAGGGCTAGGCAACATGCTAGGCAAGCACTCTGCCACTGAGCCCCAGCCCTGGAAGTTGACACCATCATTCCCGAGTGTAGAAGATGGAAAGTGCGGCTCAGAGTGGCCAACGAGTTGCTCCAGGTGACCCATGGAAGGGGCCAAGTGGACTCTGGATTTGAAGAATAATAGTAAGAGCACTGTGACCATCAGTGCTAATGTTTGCCAGGAAGCTGCTAAGCCCTGGTAAATACTACCTCATTAAATTCTCGAAGTGATCCCTGGGTGACGGTGGATGCCATCATTCTTGTTCTACAGGTGGAGAGACAAGCGAGGAAGACGGAGTGCCTGGCCCCGAATCATGGAACTAGGACGAGGCCAAGCGGGTCGCTCGCTGCCCCCACAGTTCTGCAAGCGTCAGAGGTCTCTCCCTACCGGGCCCAAGTGCTCCTGCTGCTGGAGAAGGCGGCCCGTGAATCTCCACCAAGTTCCTGAAGAGGGTGTCTCGGGCTGTTTCACTGTTTGTTTTGGAGACAGGATCTTGCTGTGTTGTCCAGTTTGAGGTCAAATCCTGGGGTCAAGAGATTCTCCTGCCTCAGCTTCCCAAGCAGCCAGGACTACAGGCAAGTGCCACCATGCTCCGATGGCCTGGGTTACTTTACCTGGGGACTCCAGGAATGGGTATGAAAATGTGCGAGCATGTGTGTGCTTCTGTCTAGGGGGAGTGTGAGGGAGTTTTGTTGGAATTCAAAAGGTGACAAACAGCCAGGCCGGATGGTGCACACCTGTCATCCCAGTAGCCCAGGAGGCTGAGGCAGGAGGATTGTGAGTTCAGAGCCAGCCTCAGCAACAGCGAGGCCCTAAGCAACTCAGTGAGACCCTGTCTCTAAATAAAATACAAAATAGGGCTGGGGATGGGGCTCAGTGGTCGAGTGCCCTGAGTTCAATCCCTGGTAGTCCCCCATCCAAAAAAAGGTGACACATGAATGACAACTTTGGAAACTCTGATTCTGAGGAGTGGATGGAACACAAGGGACATCCCCTGCATTCCTGGTCCCCAGCCTGCCCATCCCTTGCTCTCCTTGGCCTGAAGTACCATCTTCCGCGAGGGGCTGTCAGAGAAGAAAAGCAACAGATCAAAGCACGGGCAGCAACACTCCCACCGGATGGCGAAGGGGACTCATTTCCTTGGCTGATCAAGACAGGACAGCGAGGGCCCTCTATTGCCAGCGAGATGCTCAGGTCCCCGTCGTGGGGGAGGGATGAGCCACAAATCCTTCCAGGCCCAGATTTATGTAGTGTTCCTGTGGAATTTATTATACAAGGAATTTTATTCAATTAAACTTGAAATGGGTCTGGATCCTTAAAGGTTCAGTAGTGATCGCTGGGACAGAGCGATCATAAAACTGGAGGGGCTGTCGGGAGATGTCGGGAGGAGGCGAGGGTGACATTGCAGCGGACGAGGGATTCGGAGCTGGGGACGTTTGTCATGGGGATGTGTTACAAGTTGGGGCTGTGGAAATCACTCAGTGAAGAGCGCACATTAACAATGGCCATGAAATATCAGTTAAGGGAAACCAGGCTGAGCGATGGGACAGCAGGATCTATTAGCACCTGGCCCTGCTCACTGCAGCCCAGGGCGTGATGAAGGGGACTGTCAAGGGGCGGCCGGCGGGAGCAAGGCGCGGGGCTGGGTGGCTCGACACCAAGGCTGGCTCTCGGAGCCTGTCCCCCACCTGCCAAACAGAGCCCCTAGGTTGCCTCCCTGGGGGGGCAGTGAGGCTCAGGAGACCGCAGGGGTGGGGCACTCGCTGGGGGCTCAGCACGTGGCAGACCCTCTGCCAGGTTGGCTGGCGTCCTTGTCACGGGTTCCTCTCCAGAATGATACCAGGTTCCAGGGAGCTTGGCTGGACGTGGCAGGGTGGGCGAGGCACTTTTTGGGGTGCACGCTATGGGAGCACCAAGACACTTGGTGATCAAGGTGAGTTTTCATGCAATTTATATATACATAAATTTTATATATATATATATATATATTTTTTTTTTTTTTCTGTATTGGGGGTTGAACCTGCAGGCGCTCTATCACTGAGCTGCAGCCCCAGCCCTGATTCTTACTTTGAGACAGGGTCTCGCTAAGTTGCCAAGGCTGGCCTTGAACTTGCCTTTCTCCCTCGGCTTCCCGAGTTGCGGGGACTACATGTGTGCCACCCTTGCTTCCCATCCCTTGCTCTTCCTCCTCCCCACCCTCCTGATTATTTTTGCCAGCAAGGCAGGTGCATTGGGCTCCACCAGGTCCCTCTGTGGATGACGGGGTGCCCCTCTGGAGCCTTGGGCAGAGAGTGAGGTCCAGATTTCAAAATATACAGAAACCCCCGATACCTCTGGTATTGCCGTCTGACTTGACTTTGGGCTGGAGGATGAAGGCAAGCTTGACCACTGAGCCACATCCTCAGTCCTTCTTTATTTAGAGACAGGGTCTCACTAAATTGCCTAGGACCTCACTAAATTGCTGAGGCTGGCTTTGAACTCGAGATCCTCCTGCTCGACCTCCAGAGCCGCTGGGATGACAGACGTGCACCACGATGCCCAGTGGGTACTGCCATTCTAAATAAAACAAGCTGCTGTGTCACAACCCCCTGCTACCCTGTGAGGTGGAGGCCAGCCAAGGTCGCCGATTGTGCGCTAACATGTTGGGAAACCCTGGCTAGATGTCTTGACTATGAACGTTTACTAACTTTTCCCACTTGATTTGAAATCTGGGAGGCTATTTTGATGAGTGTACTCAGTGGGACACATTTTTCCTTCTGCGGGGGCTCCTCTGTGGCTTTGGAAGGCCCTCCCACTTTCAAACAGCCCACTCTCTGGGTCACCCAAGCCAACCTGCTGCTCCCCCTGGGCTGGGGACACAGACTGAACTGCCTGCGTGTCCCTGGCTGGTCTCCCAGGGAAAGGTCTGCTGATGGAAGGGAAGATGGGGCCAGAGGCGGGGCCTGGGAACCTGAGGTAAGATCCCCCTGCGGGTGTCTGGCGAAATCCCTCGTTTCCAGGTCATTATTCCAGAACGTCCTAGGCCCTGGGCACTCCTTGGTCCTTCACCCTGGCCAGCAGCGTGGGTTGTTGCTTCATCAAGTACAGCGTCCCCCTTCCTGGTGGATCTGGCGCTGTGGGCAGCGCTGTGATGGCCGCAGGCTCTCGGACCCCTGCTCCCCATCTGGGCGTGCAGGTGGCACAGCAGTTGGGGGCGCTTCCAGTCTTGTTGGCACAGCCAGCACCCACCTCTGCACAGCCCATGCTAACCAGGGGGTGGGTGGCACTGGATGTGGCCGCCTCCTGGAGAGAGTGTTTCTCGCTCCTGGGCACCTGGACCTCACTCTCTGCCCAAGGCTTCAGAGGGGCACCCCATCAGCCACAGAGGGACCCAGCGGCACCCAATGCACCTGCCTCGCTGGCAAAGTGAGCAGAGGGTGGGGGAGGTGGACGCGTGCCCGCAGCTGGCAGCCATGTTGCCCACTTGCTGGAGTGAGCAGCCGCCCGGGCCTCAGCAGGAGCTCGAGGAAGGACCGGTTGCGGGACCAGCTCACCAGGCACCTCAGCCCGGCTGCTCCTGCCCTTCTGGAAGTCACTTCCTGCGATGAGCAGCGTGACATCCTCAGGTTCTCACGGCTGCCTTTCCCCTTCATACATATCCCTCTTCCCGAGGACACAGCTGGCACTGGCGGTGTCATCTCATAGCAGGAGGGGAGCGGTGACACACGCGATGACACCCGGCCTGGCACGGATCTCAGAGCACAGAGCAGGCCTCGCAGTCTCCCTGGCTGGCCCGGCCTGAAGGTCTCGTTTCCTTAAGCTGAACAGTGCCACTTGCCCTTGGCACGCGGCCCCTGGCAGGAAGGGGCGTCTCTATGTGAAGCGGCATCGCTCCCCCAGGGCCTCCTCCCCACTATGGAGGGTCTCTGAGCTGCACCCCACACTCAGTTCATGGAGGGTGGCGTTTCTGAAGCCACACCTGTCAATTTGCAGCTGTCCTTCCCCCACACGGTGGCAGTGATGGGTGGCTCAGAGGTGAACTAAACTTCCAAATCCAGCCTGCTGTCCCCTTTATAAATGTGACATTTAAAGCCCCGTTGGCACAGGTAAATCATGATTACACTTCCAAGGGCCTCTGGTGCCACTGCAAATCCTTGACAACCGCAGCTGGAGCGGGAGGCTGGCCCGGCAGCGCTCGCTGTCCCCGCTCCCTGTCCCCCTCATACCCGCACACACGTGGCTCAAGCCTCCCCACTTTTATTCTCTTTCCCACGTGGCCCCTCCTCTTTTTGGCTGTCCTTGACCTTTCTGAGACCCAGGACGCCCTGGGGACGCAGGGGCAGAAATCTCAGGGGCCATGGTCCTTCGAGGGAGGTGGCAGGGGCTGCGAGGCAAAGACCTCAAGACGAGCTCCTCAGGAACCAGGACGCTGGAGAGCAAGCTGCCCGTCACCACAGGGACCCACAACCCCCGCGGTGGCGTTTCAAGGAGCCTGGGTCTCCGTCCGATGGGCCGTTCTCCTGTATATCTTCTCCTGGTTCCCCTCCTTCATGGCTGCGTATCTGGCCACCGTGAAGAGGTAGTCGCTGAGTCTGCGGGGACAGAGGAGCAGAGAGGAAGAGAAACGGGGTCAGTGCCGATGGGCCTTCCTCTGCGGCCTACGAGGAGGAGCCATGAAGCCCCGGGAGCACTGTGTGTGGGGACAGCATGTGCCCAGCCCTCTTGGGTCAGACGGGTGGCACTGAGGTCAGCTTCTGTGACAGCCAGGGGCCCAACTTTGGTACCAGGGTGGGGCAGTTCCTGCCAGACCTGCTGTTGACCTGCCCTGACCCCACGGGCGGGAACTCTGGACCACCCTTTGGGTTGGTTCGTGCACTTTGAGTAACCAGGACTGCTACTTCCCAAACGAGGGTGCACGGATCACCCGGGGACCGTGTGACATGCAGATTCCCATTCTGGAGGGGGATTCTGCAGGTGGAGTCCTGGTCAGCTACCACACTTTGAGAAGGAAGGGTTCTTGACCTTGGTAGTAGGACATTCTGGATCATTCCTTGAGGACAGGTGGTCCTAGGCATCGTAGGGTATCAGTAGCCTCAGTCTCTACCACTAGATGCTAGTAGCACCCCAACACCCAGCTGTGACAACTGAAGGTGTCCTGGGAAGCACTGGCCTGGAGTGTTCTAGTGACCAGGACACAGTCACTCTCTCTCCTTCCTTTGCCCGAGCAGTGGTGGCCTCCGGGCAGGGGGCCTTTTGCAGGGAAACTGGTGGAGAGCTTGCAGGATGGGACGCCATGCCTGCCGTGAGGTGCTTCCTCAGGTCCATCTAGGCTGTCCCCGTCAGCCGCTGCCACACCAAGCCCTCCCCCTCCCTGAGGTCAGCGCCACAGAACCTCCCTGACCATGCCCAGCCCCTGGGCCCGCCCCCCCCACTCCTGGTGGCCCACTGCTGGCTCTTTGGGGAGAGTAGGGGAGACTGCTCTGGGTATTGCCCCCTCCTATAACTCCTGGAGGCAGTGACGTGCTGTTTCTTGTTGGCTCCGTAGCATCTGCCGGGGGAGGAGCTGCCTGGCCACATGCCACTGCAGACCTTAGGGGCTCGCGGGGTGGGGGGTCTGCAAAGGTGGGATGGAGCTGCTGGTCGGGGGTCTGCGCCTCCCAGGAGGAAGGAGCTGGTCAGGAGCCAGCCGAGCCAAGGCCACGACCCAGCGAGAGGGGAGTCCACTGTCAGGAGCCACGCCTGCTATGCAGTCACTCACAGCACGGCTGGGACAGCTTCTGGGGTGCGAATCCAGTGGAGCAGGCTTCAGGCTGCTGAGGCAGAGGGAGTCCTCCCTGGGTCACTGGGTCCTGCACCAGGGCTCCCGAGCTTGGCCGGGCCTGCCTCTCTGCTGCCCTGGAGTGTCTCTGGGAAGGGAGACTGGCTGGTCTCCCTGGGAGTCACTGTCAGATGCCTCGTGAGGACTCCCCTGACCACCTGGCCTCCAGGAGCCGCTTGCTTCCAGCCTGTCCCTCTGTGCTTATTGGTTTCTGCTATTTTTTACAGTGGTCTCTTCCAACCAGATCTCAACCTCGCCAAGGACAGGGACAATGTCTGTCTCCTCCACAGCTGCTCCCAACACCTGGCACCGTGCCTGGCATGCAGCAGACACCCACAAACATGAGCAGAGGGGTGGGCGAGTGAGCACGGCCCCTGCAGGGCTCCGCAGACCCGAACCACTGGGGTGCTGTCCCACAAACATGCCTAGAGTCAGAGCAGAGACCCGCCCCCACCCTGTTCAAGTACCTGTTTAAGAACTTGGCCACATTGGCATCCGTCTCTCCCGTCTGGACAAGAGGCACCACGCTGAGAAGAGAAAACACAGTCACGCCATGCTGCAGGACCCAGCACACCCAGGGACCTGGAGCCTCTCCCAAACAGCTCTTCCCAGATGGCCCTGGTCGACTTCAGTCTGTACAAACTTCGCCAGCACCAGAGGTGGAAACTGTCCCCGTCCCTGGTGGGCTTAATAGGTCATTCAATCCCCTTTCCTTGGACACATCAGATAGGGCCTGGCCAAGGAGGGATGGAGCACAGAGCAGAGGTTGGTGGGATAGCTGCCCGGCATCCCAGTGCACTGGTTTTGGGGCAACAGGGCCCAGGTCTGGGCCCCTAACTGGATAGGATGGAGTAGCCACCCCAGCCTTCCAAGGGGAAAGCTAACCCTTAATCCCCAAGGGGCTGCCAGTTCTAAACTACGGCTTAGAGCAACTTCATGGGAAAGAAAAGACCGAAGCCAACCAAGCTCCCGGTTCTCCACGATTCTGAGTTCCCAGGGTCCACACCAGTCTGTGTGGACATTTCAGACAGTGGCCTGCAATCTGCTAAGCACTGAGAAGGTGCAGGGCCCTGCCAGGCCCCTCATACATATTGCTGCTGCTGCAGGACCCTTGCTGGGCGGCACTGTCCCCAGACCCAGTCTCGGGGTTCTTGCCCCCATCTAAGGTCACACAACTGGCTGATTGTCCAGGTAGGAAGTGGGTCCAGCCTGCCCCGGGGGGGCGCCTCCCACTCAGCATGGAGGTTCTTTACCAGAAGTGTCCCAGCCACTGTCCCCCCCGCCCCCGATGGTCGGCTGCTCATGGCTACAGCAGTGGCCGCCTGCCTCTGGGACCTGCCATCTGCTCAGCCCTCCCCTCGCTGGGCCTCTAGGCGGTTTCTGACTTCTTGCTGCTATGAGCTCTACTGATGTACGCGACTTCGAACAAATGACATTTTTTGCTTTTTTATTTTTGTTCAATACTTATGAGGATTGAACCCAGGGGTGTCAAATCCCCAACCCTTTATTTATTTAACTTTTATTTTTAATTAATTTCTTCTGTGCTTGGGATTGAACTCAAGGGGACTTCAATGCTGAACTACATCCCCAGCCCTTTTAATTAATTAATTAACTTGGAGACAGGGTCCTCCTAAGTTGTCCAGGCTGGCGTTGAGCTAACCGTTCTCCTGCCTCAGCCTCCCGAGTCCCTGGGATGACAGGTATGTGCCCCTGGGCCTAGCATATTTTTTGCTTTTGAAGCTAAAACTTTCTGTTACCAGGATCCCTTTGCCTGTCTTGGACCAAGAACCTTTCACGAAGGACAAAGCTTTTGTGGTGTGGGGTCATGGAGAGCTCAGGGTTTGGCTGGACAGACCTGGGCTGAACTACACTCTGCACTCTGCAGGGACCACTGGGTGACCCTAGTCATGATGTCACCTCTCTAAGCCCATTTCCTGGCTCCTATAAAGAGGGGCTGCCATGTATTTCAGGGCTCTAATGAGGAACCCATGAGATTATGAGCAGAGCGCCTGGCCCACAGGTGCTTGTACCTGGGGGACCTGTCTTTCTGTTCTCCAGGTGGGTGGCAGCCGGGCGGAGGAGGGGTGTGATTGGGCACTTCGCAAGTCCTTGAAAAGGCTGTTGGTGGCTTTCCATTCTGGGTGAAGGAAAGGCCCCGGCAGCTGGTGGCTGGGCTATGACCACTTCTACGCAGGGCCCCCGCAGCCAGGCAGCCCCCACACCCTCCTTCTCTCTATGAGCTCAAGGAGTCCTTTATGCCACTCTTTCAAGTAGCCGGGACCCACCACTGGCTTCTTCTTGCTCTCAGGAGAAAGCAGGCCCCTCTGGCCCACGGGTAGTGAGCCCTTGGTTTCTCTGCCTGTCTCCCCTCTGCAGGTGGGCTCTGAGGACGGGGCTCGGGGCTGGCCTGCCCTGGCCCGCTGACAAAGTCTCCAGGAGCAGAGCTGCCTCTGGACAGGACGCCACACCTGCCTCCTGCCTGCCGTGAAGGCCCCTCTCCGGGGCTCACACTCTCAGCCAGGTGGGGGGGGCCTTACCGTCTCTCAGCTGGGGGGGGCTTACCGTCTCTCAGCTGGGGATCTTACCGTCTGTCAGCTGGGGGGGCTTACCGTCTCTCAGCTCGGCGGCACACAGCCCGACAGAAATGCAGAGCAGAGCTACTCTTGCCTCCCGACTGAAAGGAGAAAGTGGGTGTTGGCTGGGCGATATTTGGCCTGGGGGACTCTACTGGGCACCCCTGGAGACCCACCTCCATCGGGCACAGGGCTGGGGAGGGTTCAGGAAGGACTGGAGGGGCCTGGGGCTGGAGGACAGCTTCTGTCACTATTAAAGGCTACTGAGGGGGATGTGGAAAGGCCCGTCTTTTCTCAGCACCCCTGGTCCGCAGCCCCCCAACACCTACTGGCAGGATGAAGGCCGTGAGCGGGGGCAGCTGGCGGGAGTACTTGTCAATCCACTGCTCCAGCTCCAGGGTGGGCCCTGCCTCGAAGGCTGTGTGTCCTAAGGGTCGCGGAGCAGGAGGAACAGCCGTGAGGCCCAGCCCTCGAAGCAACACCCCAAGTCCCTTCCGCCTGCCTGGTCTCAGACTGTAGCCACCCTCAGGGCCAAACTCCCTCCGGGGGCCACGGGGCTTCATGGCCGACTGGCGTGGCCCTGGGCTCCCAAGAGACCCCCGCCCGCCGGGCAGGTGGGAGAGTAACTTAAGTGAGCCTCCCTGGCCGAGGAGCGTGGGGTGGCCAGGGCGGAGCCGACGTCCTGCAGCACGCACTGGATCTGGGGAGAAGAGGAGAGGGAAGACGTACTCGTGAGGCTGGCCAGAAGTGACAGAGCCACACGCAGGGGTGCCACCTGGCCACAGAGTGTGGGACTGTCGGGCTCTCAATGAGGTGACACTTAAGGGCAAACCGTCAGAACCTGCATGTGGCCCCGTAGTGGGCTGCTACCCCTGTGGAGGGGACCTGTGAGGCTGTTTCAGAGTCTGTGGGAGGACAAGGCCCGGTGTCCAGCGGTGAGCAGGGAGCACCCCCGTGGAGATCAAGAGGAACCTTCTGGCTCTGTCCTTGGCTCCCGTGCACCTGTGCCCTGTGCTGCTCCTCTCTGAGCTGACCGCTCTGGTTTCCTGACTGGTTGGGCCGAGACGCCAACAGGACACTACAGCCCAATGTGTACAGGATGCTGCAGAGACAGTCAGCTAGGCCCGCGGGGCCTCTGGAGCAGGAGGCCTATCTGCTCCCTGGAGCCCATGCCTGGGCTGCCTACCCTCAGGGGACATGTAGATGGAAACCTTGGAGCTGCTGTCCCCATCTCTGTGTTTGACACTCACTCCAGGAGTCAGAGACCCCAACTCTCCTCTTCAAGGGACTGGGGATTAAACTCAGGGGTTCTCTATTACTGAGTTGGACCCCAACCCTGTCCCACTACCAATTTATTTTGAGATAGGGTCTCACTAAGTTGCTCAGGCTGGCCTCAAATTTGTGATCCTCCTACCTTAGCCTCCAGGCTATCTGGGTCACAGTCATGTGCCACCCCATGCGACCCGCTCCTTCTCAAGGAACGTTCAGAAATGGTAGTGAGCAGGCCCAGCTGGGCTCACTGCTGCAGGGTGTCCCCGAGCTGTGGCACTTCATCCCGGGTTTCTCAGCCTGGGGGTTACTGCCTTTTGGGACTGGGTCACCCTTTGTGGAGGGGACAGATGGGTGCACCGTAGGATACTCAGCTGCACTCCTGGTCTGTCCCAACAGATGCCAGCAGCGGCCCCACCCCAGATGTGGCATCACAAATGCCTCTGAGCATTGACAAATGCCCCCCGGGGCAGAGCTGTAGCCGGAGAGGCTGCTGCCCTTTGTCCTCTGTCCTGCCTGAGGAGGAGGGTCATCTCCACATGTCCCTTTTTCACAGATGGGGAAACCGAGGCATGCAGACAGGAGTGACCGGCCCCAGAGGCATGAAAGGGGAGCAGGAGCAGAGGAGGAAGTCAGTCATGGCCACCGGCTGCCCCGACCTGGGGCGAGAGGACGGCACTTACCTTCTGAAGCTCTTCGGCAAATGTGTGGCCCTTTTCTTCAATTAATTCCATAGCAAACCTGTGAGGAAACGAACAGAAAGGATGTGGCTCTAGGGCAGGGCTGCGCCACCGCTCCCCAGGTGGAGGCCATCCACTGGTTCAGCCGCAGCCCAGGGCCCTGTCTCCTGCTGACACCAGGAGCGTCCTTGCCTCTTCTCACACTCATTTTCCCAGTGATTCCCTTTTGAGCACCTGCCCTGGCAGAGTCCTGGGGACTTGGTGAGGAACAGAAGGTGACACAGGCCTATCCAGCAGTGGGGGGACTTTAGTTGGGGACCATTCTACCAAATGGGAAGCTGCAGGCCGAGGTCAGTGCGGAGGGAGATGAGGGAGGCTCAGCTGGCCTCAGCCAGGGCACAGGAGGGCTTCCAGGGCAGCTGGAGGGGGGCTCTGGGGGCTGAGGGAGGTGGGATGGGGGGGGACTGCCTAGTTGCTGGTCAAGATGCTGCCCCTGGCCTCCTCTGCACCCCGCTCTCTCTTGTACCCCTCAGCGTCCTGGAGGGGACCGGGATGCACTGGGAGGAGGAGAGGCGGGAAGGCAGGGGGCTCAGAGGTGTGAGCAGTTCCGGGAACTGGTGATCATGCCAGAGATAGCAGGAGGGGGAGCCTGAAGGGGCAGGGACGGGGAGGGGCCCCCACCCCACAGAGTGCTGGATTCCAGGCAGCGAGTGAGGCAGGCGCCCAGGGCCACCAGGCGCCACCCAGCTAGAGCGCAGGCTCCTGCGTGCCCTCAGACCCCTGCACCCCTCTCCAGCCTCCTGCTGCCGCCTCCCACGGGCTGGACTCCAGAAATCCAGGAAACCAGGGAGCTGGTCACCAGTCAAAAGGCCCGCTGCCCAGGTACAGAAAGGAAAGAGGAGGTGGACAATGATACAAAAGGAGAACAAAAATGACCCGAGCGCCTGCCCAGCCATCGCCAATCAGCATGAAATGAGCACAGAATTCAGCCAGGCACTGCCAGTGCGAGGAGATGGCTGCCAGCAGGGCTCCTCCGGTGCTGGTCCCCTGCCACGTCCCACCGCAGGCAGCGCCCCGTTGGCGTCTGTGGCCTCCTGGGGGCAGGGCTAAGGCTGTCTGCAGTGTCTGACACACGGAGGTGCCTGGTCAATATCTGACAAAAGACTCCAGACTTTGTCAGGGTTCTAGACTGACCTCTTGCCCCACATCGGTTGGAAGATGCTGCTCACTGATTGGCTAATTTTTTTTTTTTAACATACCAGGGATTGAACCCAGGGCACTGGACCACTGAGCCACACCCCTAGCCCTATTTTGCATTTTAATTAGAGACAGGGTCTCACTGAGTTGCTTAGGGCCTTTCTAAGTTGCTGATGCTGGCTTTGAACTCACAGTCCTCCTGCCTCAGCCTCCAGAGTCTCTGGGATGACAGGCATGGGCCACTGCACCCAGGTCATTTGCTAATTCTGAATGGCCAATGTTAGCACCCATCCTGCCTCCACTGTGCCCACTTCACCCTGTCTCCCCAGCCCCACAGACAGAGTTTTGCCTTCTCTGCCTTGCTGGAAGACTATCACCCCTGACGTTATCTGCCTTGAAAAATCTCACCTCGTCTGCACATCGCTGAGAAATGGTAGCCGTGAACACATAAGTTATCATGATAATGATAATAGCTAAGCAGGGCACTGTCCTAGGGAGGAAACATGGAATTATCTCACTTAATCGCATAAGTACACAGTGAGATGGGTACGATCACTACAACCATTTGACAGAGCAGTAACTGAAGCTCAGAGAGGCCAGGGGTCTGACTGAAGTCACACAGCTACCTGGCAGTGGTACTAAATTTGAACCCAGGTCTGCCTGGTTCCCGTGCCCCTATCACCACAGAGCCATGTCAGATCTGGAAACCAGCACTCGAGATATTGTGCTCACACTGTTCACAGCCTTGAGCGTGGGGGGCTGTGCTATGATTCTCAGCAGGTGCTGCCCCTCCCACCCCACCCATGCCAGGCATATCCACAGGAATGGCTCTGGGACATCTAAGACTCAGTGTGAGCTTCACCAGGACTCCTCTTCCCTCTGCCCTCATGACTGGTAGGGTCTCAGACAAATGCTGTCCTGCCCTCCTGGGTCCCCTAGTCAAGGCCACGTGGAGCAGAGACATGGGCTTGAGGTACGAGCCGGAAATATAACTTTGGTTTCTAAGCTCTGAGGTTTGGGGGACAGTGTGGCCTGGCGGATCCCAACTAATTCTTCACGTCAACCTTCTAAACACTGGCTGTTTCACAATTATCACTCACGAACGGGATGGCACTTGGCACACCGCCCTTCAGACTAACTTGTCTCTGTCTCTTCAGAGACACAGCTCAGTGGTGCAGTGCTCACCTGAGCAGTGAGAGATCCAAGCAGGGATGGAGGGAAAGGCAGCTGCACACGGTGACCAGCGAGACAAGCAGGCGCAAGCAGGGCCAGGAAGGAGGGTGTCTGCAGCCCGGCACCTGGAGGGGCGGACCAGCCTACGCGCCCAGCTCAGGCAGGCTCAAGTGCAGACACTTCCACGGTCGTGGCCTTCACTCTCCCCCATTCAGACCCGACCTCAGGGCCAGTCCCACCTCCCTTACCCAATGGCTGAACTTAATTCATCTGTAGTTCCCACGGCTTCAAAGACCTGGTCATCTTTGGGTCTCCTTTCTCCTGTGAAGGTGCTAGAAAACCCTGTGGAAAAAACATACAGCCGCCCAAATTAAGGGTCCCCCCCACTTGCTGTGTTCTGTTTGTGTGTTTGTTGCAGTGGTGGGGATCAAACCCAGGGTCTGTGCACACTAGACAATGCTCTACCACTGAACCTCACCGCCAGCCCGAAGGTGTTCAAAATGAAGTTCAAGAGACACAGAAAAACGCTGACCCAGCATTTGAACGCTGGGTTCAATTCTCAGCTCCGCATATAAATAAATGAATAAAAAACACACAAAAAAAGAAAAATAAATAAATGAATAAAATAAAGGTTCATCAATGTCTAAAAAAATTTTTTGAAAAAAAGAAAGAAAAACGCTGACCCAGATGTGATGGTACATGCATCCCAGAAATCTTCTGAAATCCCAGGAGGCTGAGGTAGGAGGATAGCAGGTTCAAGGCCAAGCTCAGCAACTTAGTGAGGCCCTAAGCAACTTAGCAAGACCCTGACCCAAAATAAAAAAATAAAATAAAAAGGGCTGGAATACAGTTCAGTGATAAAGCACCCCAGGTTCAATCCCCGGTACCTAAATAAACAAACAAAAAAATAAAGAAGAAAGAAAAGAACTGAAACCCGAAGTGCACAAGTTCATGAATTGCATCCAGTCCAAGGACAAAACTTGACTAGTGCCCTAGAAGAGCCCTGCCACCACTTTCAGCCATCACTCCCAGGGTGACGGCAAGCCTCACTTCTTCCCTGGTATGCTTCTAAACTTTAAAAGCATGTACTAAGCAGCCTGTTAAGACGAAAACCATTTCAGACATATTACATGTCCATCATCACTGTATCTCACAGGAAATCAAAGTCCCCCGCACCTCTGCCTGGGCCATGGTTCTCTGCGTGGGTCATGGTCCCTGCCTGGCAACACTGGCCTGGCACTCATAGGTAGGTTGGCTGCTCTGCTGAACACAAATGAATTCACAGAATGCTATCGGATGGTCCACCATGACTGTGACAGATCAGGACCAAAACGAAAGAGGCGACAGCTGAGCAATTCCACAATGTAAATACCAAACACCCGCTTTCCTGGTAAGGTGAGTGATGGCTGCATCCATATCCCCTCTTCCTCTCTCCTACCTTCTAGGGAAAATTAAAATACCCAATGACATAATCAGCCCTGCTTTCCAACAGCGTCCCATCCAGAGCAGAGCCCCACTTCCCGGAACCCTCCCGCACGCCACCTATCACAAGCCCAGCCCTATGAGTCCTTTCCACACCCTCCTTAAAAAATATATTTATATGTAAATAGGTATGTACATATATACACATATATGTTGAGCTGTAGATGGACAATACTTTTATTTTATTAATTTAGTGTTTTAACATGGTGCTGAGGATCGAACCCAGTGCCTCCCGGTGCCAGGCAAGTGCTCTGCCTCTGAGCCCCAGCCCCGCCCCTCCACCATTCTTTTATGGAGTGTCTCAGAGTCCCATGCTGGGCCACCTCCTTCCTGCTAAGGAGCCAACTGCCCCTGTATCTCACTGCTGGTGGTCCCTGGAGGTCCTTGGCTGGCAGTCATTGACACTACCACCTGACCCTTGTCATCCCTGGGTACGTTTCTTTTTGTTTTGGTGGTGGTAATACATGCTTAACGTGAACTTCACCATTTTGGTCTTTCTTTTAGTCTATAGTTCAATGGCGTTAAGTATATCCTAGGTGTATGTATATACTTTTAAGTATAGATTAAAAAAAAATGTGATCTGCATGGTTTTAAACTTCAGGAAATGGTATCATTCTGATAGACATATTTTTTCCAAACCTAGGTAGATCTACCACTGAGCTGTCTGCCTCTCCCCAACCCCAAACATGTTTTCATCACTTGACATACCTTGGGGGTTTTCATTTCACATCACATTTTTGTGATATGATTCAGATCTATCACATAATTTTTTTTTAAACTGGGAATTAAACCCAGGGACACTTAACTACTGAGCCACAACCCCAGTCCTTTTTGTGATTTTATTTAGAGACAGGGTCTCGCTGAGTTGCTTAGGGCCTCGATAAGTTGCTGAGGCTGGCTATGAACTCATGATCCTCTTGCCTCAGCCTCCTGAGCTGCTGAGATTATAGGCATGGGTCACAGCACCCAGCCCGTCACATACTTTTTAATGGCTACAAAGAGGTTAGAAGAACTTTGAAAAGAGGTCAGCTGTATGTCTTTTGTTGCATTTTTCACTGGTCTTCACCCTACCTTTGTCTCCTGTCTTGGTGTAAATCTTGGGGGTCTTGGGGCTCTTCGATGGAGGCTGTAGCCTAATGAGAAACAGACACCAAGAGGTCATGAGTGAGAGATCTTACACAGAGGGGCACCTCTGTGGGTCCCAGCTTTCTGCCTGCAACCTCAGCAGTAGCCCTTACCCCCACCCCACCTTTTGGGTGGCAATATCTTGTTGACCTCTGTCCCCCCTATTCTTTCTACTTCAAGTCCTTTGTGAACCAGCTCTGTACCTTGCCCACAGGTGTCTGGAGATGATGTAACATTGCTCAATGGAGATGTTCAATGAATATCTGCTGAAAGAACTGATTGACTAATCCCCCCATAGCTCCTGTACCACAGTTTTTGGGCATTCTCTCCTGGATTTATCCTGAAATCCTCCAGTAACCCCAAAGGTAGACACGACCTGTTACCTTCATTTTACTATTGAGGAAACTGTAGCTCACAGTGAGACTCATTTTCCTAAGGAGGAAGAGGCAGAGCTTGGGATTCACCTCCAAGACTGTCCTACTCCAGGGCCTAAACTGTTACCTCTACCCTCCCCAAACTCTTACTTTCTACCACTAAGTCAGGGCCTCCTGGAGGGAAAGAAAACTGGGCCACTTCCATTCCACAAGGCTTCAGGTACATTCAGAAACGAAGTACTACTAAAACAGGATTTGAAAATATGCATTTTCACTTTTTTTTTTTAAGAACAACAGCCTTTTATTTTTATTTTAAGTATTTATTTTTTAGTTTTAGGTGGACACAATATCTTTATTTTATATTTATGTGGTGCTGAGGATCGAACCTAGTGCCTCATGCATGCTAGGCAAGCGCTCTACCACTGAGCCACAACCCCAACCTCTTCAGTCTTTTTTAATTATTGGCAGTGCTGGAGACTAAACCCAGGTCCTCATGCATACTAGGCAAATGTTCTACTACTGATCTACATCCCTAGGATTCCCCCAAACTAACATTTTCAAATAGCAACATAAAACTTAGATAGCTTGGGGTTGGGCCTGGGGCTTAGCAGTAGCGCACTTGCCTGGCATGTGTGAAGTACTGAGTTCATTTCTCAGCACCGCATATAAATAAATAAAATAAAGAAAGGTCTATCAACAACTAAAAAAATAAAAAATAAAATTTAAAAATAAAATTTACATAGCTCAAAATTAAAATGTGACATTATATGGTTATTCAAAAGTTATATTACTGAACCTATAAAATATATTAACCCATTATTAATTCGTGGTATTTTACAGGTTCTGAGGCTGGGGTGGTCTTGGGGAGTGGTGCAAATTTCAGAGCACATGAAGAGTGCCATCTCGAGATAATGTCAGTGTGTCTGTACAAACTGCTTTGGAGACAGGTCAAAATCCGACTGTGGGTCCTCCTGGCCCACAAGGGACATGGCCTGCCCTGACTGATGACAGCTGGGCTGCATTAAAATCTGGCAAAGAAATACTGGCTTCCACGTTGCTCACGGTGACGTCAGTACACTGGGGACGTCATGTTGACGTACCCAAGGTGACGACATCACGATGCACTCTGCAGGTGTTCGAGTTACCCACCCAGCCCGACACTCACCTGTCCCCGTCTTCCACGCCCTGAGGGCCGCGACTCTGAAAACGGGGACATAGCAGCTTGCTAGCGCCGAGGCACCCGCGAAGGCCAAAGCGGCCTCCCCGGACCCACACAGCCATGCCCTGGGCCGCTAGTCAGGAGCTGACCCAGCCAGGCCACCGTCCAGGCCCGGGGGATGACTCCACCCACAGCCGCCGCGCCACCGCTCAGATGCCGTTTCCCATTGGTTCGCGGCTCTCGGACCAGGGCGGGACCCTCCTAAAGGACTTGTTTTCCATTGGTTCGCCTAAGGAGAGGGGCGGGAAAACCCTTGACGGCTTGGTTGCGATCCCTATTGGCCAATGCAAGCCAATTCGTGAAGGGGTTCCCTGCTTGCCTGCTCTGATTGGCTGGACGGAAAATAGAGGCCGCCTCCCGCGGGGCACTAGCTCTTGGGGATGGAGGAGACCCGGAGCAGTAGATCAGGCTCCGGAGCGAAGGGGCGGCGGCGGCAGCAGGTGAGACGCAGGGGTCTCACGACCGGATGGCGCGAGATCCGAGGCCAAAGACGGCCCCTTCGTTGGCTCAGTTTCCCCAACTCCGAGAGTCCGTCCTGAGGTGTGGGCAGCCTCAAATCTGGCTGTCCCCCTCCCTAAGAGCAGGGATTGCCGGGTTCCTGGCTCCCAGTGCGACTGAGGTCTTCGGGGAATAAACAAGGCGGTTCTCGGAAAGCCTTAAGCGAAGGGTAATTTTGCATTATTTGTAAAAGTGTAAAATGCTGCACACCCGGAGACGCAGCAAGGCACTGGCTGCACTTGTTGCAGAAATCTCCGCTGAAGTGTGCAAAACGGGGCAGGACGGGTGTTTCCTGCAACCATGTTTATAATTGTGACACCTTGGAAACAGCCTCAATGTCCAGGGAAGAGTTCTTTTTCGTCCACGATTTCATGGGAATCAATCTCCTCCTCCTCTCTCTCCCTTTTTCCCTCTTCCTTCTTCAATCCTTCCCTTCCCCATCTCCCTCTTCTGCCTGACCCCCTCTTTCTTGTTGGGAATCAAACATAGGGCCTTGCTCACTGCTCATGCTAGGAAGGTGTTCTACCACTGACCTACCCTCCCAACCTTCATGTGAATTTCTGCCTTCAATAGTAATCATAATAAAAGAACAAACTAGTAATAATTAGCTCTCAGTAATCAAGTGATAACAGTATGCCAGACAATTCTATTTTCTTTAGATTAACTTAACTTTCCCAATGATGTGTTGAGGTAGGTTACATTATTGTCTCTATATAAAGTTCATAGCCATTTAAGTGAGTTAGCAAAGATGATATATCACTGGGGAGTAGAAGAGCTGGCATTTGAACTCTTGTCTTTCTCATTTGTCCAGTTGACCGTATTACTGCACTACTTTCAGGTATGTAGCAAGTATTCTTTATGCTGTTGTGGTTGTTACAGAGATGTGCTTAATATGGGCTTCCTCTGAGATCTCTTCCTGCTGTCCTGACATCTAGGCACCTTTGTTCCTCTCTCTGGCTTTCCCTTTCAGGATTCCCAAGAGCCATGTTGTCCGAAGTCCTACTGGTGTCTTCTCCAGGGAAAGTCATCCTTCATGGAGAACATGCTGTGGTCCATGGCAAGGTAAAAATCCCCCAGAGCTTTCAAGGATTGGATCTCACTTCTCCTTGACACTGATCCGGCAAGAAGGTGAAGCAAGGCTCTGAGGCTTAGCTTGGGAGCAGATCAGAGAGGAGGCTCATTTCTCCCCGGCCAGATGAGGCAAAGACAGATCTTATGCCCACTGAAGAGCTTCCCTGGCCTCACTCAGTAAGACAGCAAAAGATGATATATGTAGACCCCTGCATGTGGAATGAAATTACTTCGGAAATGAGCTGATGGACAGGAGAAGATGTTTGAGGACTGAGCACAGGGGCGCTGCCATGTTTAGGAGTTGGAAAAATGATCCAGCAAACAAGTCAGAAACATGTATCAGCTCATTGAACCTTTGCACCTGTCTCTGGAGGGACATTCCTTTGTTTCCTATTTACAGATGGAGAAGCTCAGGCTTAGAAAATCAATACCCTGACCAAGCTCCCCACACCCTGGTGAATGTTGTAGTGAATCAGCTCTGTCTGAACCCAAAGCTCATGCTCATCCACTCGTTCATTCCAAGGGCCATTCTTTATGTTCTTATTTATATTTCTCTTCGAGAATGTCGAGATCATGGGGAAGCAAAATTCCTTGGTGTTGAGAACCTCTGAAGCTTTCCATGGAAAAGGCAGATATAAGTGGAAAGAAACTCCTAATTCAGTGGTAGTGGCTGTGCCCAGGGTCAGTGGGACAGCAGGGCAAAGCTGATCCCCAGGTCTGCCAGGGCATAGGTGGAAGTGGCCTGTGTGCTGGTATTTGCCCTCACTTCCCAGTATATTGACTCTGGTCCCCTCCCCGCCCACCCTCAGGCTAACTACTCTTGCCCTTTACTATACAGGTAGCACTGGCAGTGGCCTTGAACTTGAGAACATTCCTCCGGCTTCAACCCCAAAGCAATGGGAAAGTAAGCCTCAACTTACCAAACATCGGGGTCGCACAGGCCTGGGATGTGGCCAGGCTTCAGCTGTTGGACACAAGCTTCATGGGTAAGTGCAAGCCCCAGATGTGAGAGAGCCTGGGCCCTGGAGAGGGGGAGAGAAGGCCCCTAGGTGGGTTCCGGCTGTTCCAGAGGGAGCCAGAAGCAAGCCATTCCAGGGGTATTTTCTATTCTGACCCCGTACAATTAGCTTCACTTATTCAGTATGTTGTCTTAATTTAAAAGTGTAAAACTATGCACCAGATATCTGTGGGCTATCGTGGGTATATTATCAAGGCCTACTGTTCAGTAAAAAAACACAGGATGTAAAATAGCATCCATGCACACTTATGGGAGAGTCAGTGTGCGAATGCATAGAAACACATTGACCATGGTGGTGCACTCCAACTACTCAGAAGACTAAGGCAGAAGTGCTGCAGGTTCAAGGCCAGCCTGGGCAACTTAGGGAGGCCCTGCCTCAAAATAAAGTAAAAAGAGGGCTAGGGGTGTAACTCAGTGTAGAGCTTGCCTAGTATATGCAAGGCCCTGGGCTCAATCCCCAGTACTGCAGGGAAAGAAAAAGGGATAGAAAAATGTGTGAGGTAACAGACATCAAGCTGACCCCTGGGAGGATCCTAGGGGTTGGGAGTAGACAGAAAGAGCCTTCTATAATGTGGCTTTCAACAAGGAAGATGAATGTGTGGGCATTTTATGTGTTAATTTTTTTTTTTTTTTTTGGTAAGAGGGATTGAACCCATAGGTGCTTAATCACTGAGCCACCTCCCCAGCCCATTTTTATTTTTTATTTTGAGATAGGGTCTTGCTAAGTTGCTGAGGCTGGCTTTGAACTTGCAGTCCTCCTGCCTCAGCCTCCCAAGTGGCTGGGATTACAGGAGTGGATTGCACCACCATGGCTGGCAGTTTAAAATTCTTAAAACTAGGACTGAGTGTAGCTCAGTGGCGCACCGTGTGTTTAGCATGCATGAGGCCGCGAGCTCAAACCACAGTGCAAAAAGAAGAACAAAGTATTAACAATGAAAGTAACTTGTGTTTATTCATAATAGTGAACCCAGCTCTGTCTGAACCCAAAGCTCATGCTCCTAATTAACAAATGACAGATGACAAAAAAATTCACCCATTATTGCTTTTCTCTTTCCCAGTAACCACTCTAATCAATTTGGTATTAATCCTTCTGAGTTATTTTTTGTTGATATTGAAATATTTAGATTGATGGAGAGAGAGAGAGAGAGAGAGAGAGAGAGAGAGAGACCTTGTTTTTTACCAAAATTGGGTGAGTCTTGCCTGGGGTTGTGGCTCTGTGGTAAAGTGCTTGCTTAGCATGTGTGAGGCATTGGGTTGGATCCTCAGCACCACATATAAATAAATAAAAGGTCCATCGACAACTAAAAAAAAGTATTTAAAAAAAAATGGGTCAGTCCATTATCCACTTTTCTGGAATGTGTGGGTTTTCCCTTCAGTGTAGCAGGATCATCTTTCCATGCCAGTAAGCAAGAGTGTTGCTCTTGACGATGGAGAAGGCTGTGTCCACCCACAAGCTAGCGGGTAGTGGCTTGTTTTCCTCGGTCAGGGGAGCTGCCACCTGCCCAGAGCTGGAGCTAGTCTCTCTTCTCCCTCCGCATCTCCCTTTGGGCCGATGTCTCATTGTGGCCGCAATGCTCCTCAGCAAGCCTTGGGCAAATGAGAATCCCCAGGGCTTTCTCCCAGACTGTACTTGAACCCTGAGGAGCCACAACTGCTCCCATAGGAGAGGGGATAGAGTTGGGAGTCTTCAGGCTGTGAGTAGCTCAGTGGTAGGGCTCTGGGTTCAGTCAGCACCACCAAAAATTAAAAAAATAGAAATAAAAAATCTTACAGCAGCCATTTTAAACTGTCATGCCTTGGAATCACGGGAGGACATGCTTACTATGTTTTTTACCAGTACAGATGGCTTCCTGGCCCTGTGCGTCTCCTTTTGAGAGTTGTTCGTGGTGGTACGGGCTGCGTGTGTATTTTGAAAGGGGTTCCCTGAGTGATACCAGGGACACCCTCAGTTAAGTGCCACTGCCTTGGAGCTTGCCTCAGAAGATGGCACCTGGGACTTGCCTTCTCTGGAGCCCAGGGCCACCCAGCCAGGGCAGACATATTCCCTGAGAACCCGATGCTGCTTTGGTAAATCAGTAGCATGAGGTGGCAGCAGCCTGGAGTGGTACCTCTCGGACTTCCTAGGTGAGCCTGGCAGGTCACTTCACCTCCCAGGCCCCCGTGAACAGGGTTGGGGTGACTGTGAACTCCAGCGGGGCTGGAGGCCGTGCTGCTGAGCTCCGTGGGTAGGTCAGGGCTGTCCATTGACTTCAGAAGGAAACACAGGAGTCTGAGCCCTTCGGATTCATGTCTAAGAGGTTGCAAGCCTCTGCCACCTTGGGAAGTCCTGGAAGTCTCCAGCTCTCCTGGAAGTGGGTGGTGTTATTCATGCCCATTATATGGACGTGAGGATTGGAGTATGGAGGTCCCATGGCCTGAGCTACCCCACGTGTCAGCGCTATAGAGAGGACTCAGATCCAGTCTCCCTGAATTCTAAGCCTGTCGCAGCTCTGTGCAGAAGTCTGCAGTGTCTAGGTCTCTGTCACACCTGTGCCAAGACTTAATAGGTGCCCAAAGTTTCCCAGCACTGGCACATCCAACTCCATTTCAGACTGCCTGCGAACTTGGCCTGAGGCCCAGGGAGCGGTCTGTAAAGATGAACTGGTCAGACTCGCTCAGCCTCCTCCGTCTCACAGACAGGTGGCCCAGGCTCCCACCTGTCACTGGGAAAAACCTACAATCCCACCTTTCCCTCTTGCCCAACCCACACTGAGCTCAGAATTTTACAACACCTTTCCCCACTTTATCTCCATGGCAACCTCTGACGAGGTCCCTTGAGAGCAACTGAGGTACAGAGAAGGTAAGTCACGGGCTCAAGGCCACACAGCAAGTGGATGGCACATTGGGAACCATTCCCAAGCCTGCCCACTCCCGAGGCTCCAGGCCAGTGGGTAGACTCGGCTCTGCTGCTGGGACATGTCTGTCCCTATCTGCTTCCAGTGACCACTTGTATGTTGTTTATAAAGGCCTGTGAGGCCCCTGGCCCACTTGTGTTTGTGTCTGACAGAGCAAGATGACGTCACGGTGCCCATCGCAGAGCAAGTGGAGAAGCTGAAGGAGGTGGCAGACTTCCCTGAGAACTGGGCCACCACCGAGCCCCTGGCGGTGCTGGCCTTCCTGTACCTGTACCTGGCCATCTGTCGGAGGCAGAGGTGCGCGGTGGGGAGGGAGGCGGCAGGTTCCCGTCACACCCTGCTGGGGAAGGCTCGGTCTCTGGGGGGCAGCATCGGCTGTCTCACCTGTGCCAGCGCCCTCCAGATGCTCTGTAGATGACAGCCCGAGGACAGGGCGCTACCCGGTTTACACCCGGGGAAGCCGAAACTCAGGGACATAAGGACACAGTCCCCCTTTTGCCTGCTCCACCCCACATGTCCCTCCCTGTTCTCTTCAGTCTGCGAGGCCAGCGCCAAAGCCCCTTCTCGGGTCCCCAGGTGGCCTCTCCGTGGCTCGGCTAAGGGTCCACATCTTATTGCTCCAGGGAAACTGGTCAGCAGAGCAGACCCTGCGTCCCTTCCCCTCTTACCCTGAGATGTAGGGAAGCCAGCTCCCGTGGGTGACAGTACTGTTAGGCGATGACACACTCCACAGGCAGACAGCGTAGGTTCAAGCTCCTGCCGCGCGCCGCTTGCTCGTCCCCAGAGCTTCCCTGTGCGCACAGTGGGTGTGGCAGAGGACCTGCTGCTGGTTGTTGTGGCTGGGTTTCTCTGAAGTGCTTGGCGCACAGCCTGGCCAGGAACTCCTCAGTGCTCTGTTGTGGAGAATCCCACAGAAAACAGGGAGGTTGGAAACCCATCAGGGCTGGGCTGGGGCTCAGGGGCAGAGCGCTTGCCTTGCATGTTTGAGGCACTGGGTTCCAGCCTCAGCACTGCATGTGAATAAATGAATAAAATAAAGGTCCATCGACCATTGAAAAATATTTTTAAAAATCCACATAAAATGGACTTAGCACTGTGCCTGGCACACAGTGAGGATACAGTTTTTTTTTTTTTTTTAATGCAGAACACAGCGAGTAGCAAATACCGGCTCAACTTCTGGCTCATAGTCTGGCTCGGCATCCCTTGTGCCAAGGACACATTCGTAAATGCCAACACTTGCTGTCTCATGCAGGGATTTTTTTTTTTTTTGGGTACTGGGTCTTAAACCCAGGGGTGCTTAACCACTGAGCCACATCCCCAGCCCTTTTTATTTTTTATTTAGAAACAGAGTCTCACTAAGTTGCTTAGTGCCTCGCTTTTGCGGAGGCTGACCTTGGAATTGTGATCCTCTGGCCCCAGCCTCTGGAGCCTCTGGATGACAGGCTGGCGGCTGGCCCAGCTTAGTGCAGGGGTTTCCAGCTTGGGAGGGGCGTGTCCTTGAGTAGGTGGGAGTCTTTCAAAACCTCCCACCCTGAGGAGGGGCGGCAGGTGGATCTGAGAAGGCTCCTTTGTCATTTTTATATGTGGCAGATGCTTTAATGGCAATTACCGAGCATGAGGTTGATAGGTGTCGCTTGGGGTACACTTAAGATGTGTGAGTCCAAACTTCGTGGCGATCCACAGCAGACCTGGCTGCACGTGTTGGGGAGAGCTCTCGGGGGACAGGCCTCCCTGGGAGCGTGCCGCCAGGTGTGCCACAATGAGGTGACATGGGGAAGGCCACCTGTGGGGGTCCTGGAGGGCAGCTCGGAGTGGCCCTGTGGTGGTCCAGAAGGGTCACAATGGAAGTGACATCTGAGAGGGTCTTGAAGGATGGGTCGGGGTCTCGGGGGCAGGAAGAGGTATGAGGGCATCAGTGGCACAGGCCCAGCTGGGGCCAAGAGCAGGGGGGTGAGGCCTAGCAGGAGGGGGCAGGAGGGCCGTCGTAGGGGGCTTGGTGGTCAGGAGGACCTGAGGGACAGCTCTGGGTGGACAGTGCAGTGGCTGAGTGGACCTGGTACCTGTTTCCCTGTTGTCTGGTCCACCAGGAGCATCCGCCATCCAACCGGGAAGGCTCTGGGGTCAGGAAACCCTCCTGACTTCAGAAAACTGGGCTAGACGCAGAGTCTGAACCTGGTCCCCGGCCCTAGACTCAGCCTTGGCACCTCGCCATCCTTGTACGAGGGTCCCACTTTGCACCGGCCTGTTGCAGGGCCCTGCCGAGCCTGGACATCACAGTGTGGTCGGAGCTGCCCACCGGAGCCGGCCTGGGCTCCAGCGCCGCGTACTCGGTGTGTCTGGCGGCTGCCCTGCTGACCGCATGTGAGGACATCCCCAACCCGCTGGAGGACAGCACGCTCACCAGCAGGTAACCGTGGTCCGCGTCCTTCCTGGGTGCCAGGCTTTCACAAGGAGCCTCCTCAGGACCTCGTCACCACCCTCTGTGGCTCGAGGTGTCATGGGCACTTCACAGGTGACGAAGCTGAGGCCCACAGAGACCAAGCAGGGTCCCCACAACTAGAGGCAGCAGAGTGGGATTGGAGCCCCGGCTGTCTGAACCCAGAGTCTGAGCCTTCACCCCTGTGCTGAGCCACTTCTGCGCCCACCCTCGCCCCCTCTGGGCCCTTTGAGGGCCTGTGTGCGTGGTGGAAAGAGCTCGAGTCAGGTGTTGGTGGCCACAGGTCGGACGGACCCTCTCACTTCTGACTCACTTCCCGAGGGCTGGGCCTGGTCACTCTGCCTGGTGACGAGAGTGCCCCCGGGTCACAGTGTGGTTGAGGCAGTTGGTTATGCAGAAAGGCGTTATGTGCCCGAGCAGATCAGGAGGCAGCTGCCGGGGGGGCATCTGCTCGTGTCCTCGCCTCCGGGGGCTGTGGCCTGGCCTCACTGGTGGGGCACCTCTTCCGTCACCTGGAAAGGCCCCTTGAGACACCACCCAAGCTCAGCGGCCGTGGCCTCGTCCTGGCCTCGTGGGTTGTGGAAAAGGCCCCAGAGTCCCCGCAGCTTCATCGTGGGGCGTCCCCTGGGCCCATGTGGCTTGGGGACCCGCCCAGCTGGGGACTCAGGGCACCGGCCATGTGTTGCTGGCCGCCGTGACCGTCAGGTGGACTGCTGGGCTGGGCTGGTTCCTCCAGGTGCGCGGGGCGTCCAGTGGAGGAAGTGTCACCCCCCCCAAGTGCCTCCGCACCTCGCGGCCCTCAGCAGGCCACAGGGAGGAGCGAGGCCCAAGGACACGAGGGCTCCCTGTGGCTGCAGACTCTGTCCTCTGCCTGAGTTTGTTCTGGTCGAGTTTTTCTCTCTGGCACAGAGAGGCCGGTTTCTGTCCCCCAGCCCTGGAGGCGCCTGGCAAGGCTGCTGTCCCATCCAGTTGTCCCCTCCCTGAGACGTGCAGGTTGAAGTCAACTGAATCCAGCTGGAGCCCCAGGTCACTTGAGTCCTTACAGCCCCCGTGGAGCTGGAGTCCGTCTGAAGGGTTCCCTGGGTGGGGACAGGGCAGCAGCCGTCATGGGTCAAGGGAGAAATCTGCAGGAGAAGGCATGGCGCCTCTGGGCAGCGCTGTTCTCCAGGGTGTCGGGGCTCTGCCTGTGAACTGGCCGCGTAGCCGGGGTGACTCCTCTCTGGGGCTCCCTTCCCTCCTCTGGAAGTCAGGGACGGGACCCGAGGCTCCCTTGTGGGGTCTTCTGTCCTTGGCATTTGGCCATCCTGTGATAATTGCTGGCCATAACCAGATCAGTGAAGGCCGGTTCCCGGGTCCCTGGCCACATGCAGGCCAGCAGTCCGGCAGAGGTGGCTGTGTGTGTGAGTGACACAGGCATGCGTGTGCTCTCTCAGGCAGCCTTTGGCCTTTCCTGCAGCGCCTCTGAGGACCTGTCATTGCCCCGCCCCACCTGCACCCTGGCTTCTCCTGTCTGAAGGACAGGCCCAGTTCTCTCTGGAGCCTTGAGGCTGGGCCCCTGGGGCAGGGCCTGCAGTGGAGGGGAGGAGGGGAGGCCCATGGTGCCCAGAGGGCCAGCCTCTGAGGGAGGTCAGCCGCCAGCTCCCGTCCTTCTCCATCCCTGCTGCTTTCCAGGCAGCTGCTGCCCCTCAGTCCCTGGCCCAGTCCCAGGCGTGGCTCCAGCAGGGCCCTCTGGCTGGGGTGCCGTCCCCTGCCTCTGTCTGGCTGCCCTCCGCCCCCATTTGTCGTGAGGTGCGCTCTATTGAGCCTGCATTGCGCTTATCTAAGGGCTCATTTGGGAGGTAAATATTGCAATGTGACTCGTCTGTGACTAAAAATCAATTGCTTACAGCTCCTTGTAACCATCACGTTCCAGGCTCTAGGAAGTTGGCAGCCATGTCTCTTTTAGCTCCTGGCAGTGAACTTAGTTATGGGTCTATTACTAGTTGCTCAATAAATACGAAAGGGTGAGCGAGCGGATCTCAGCACCATAGAGTTTCATGGCGCAGGGCTCAGGCTCCGAGTTGGCAGGGGTGGTCTGGAGTAGCAACAGGCACTCTGCCATCTTGGAGAGGACATTCTGCCCGTCTGAGCCTGTTTCCCTTCTGGGGAAAGGGGATCATAGTGGTGGCTTCCCTGCAGGGTTACTGAGAGGAAGGCAGGAGCTGGTCCATCTGAGAAGGCACTGAGCACAATCCTCAGTACTTGGTACTCAGTGGTATTGACCAGTGTGAGCTCATCTTGAGCCAGAGCCACAACCAGCGCATGAGGCACATGAATCCTCACTTGGCAGGTGAGGAAGGAGACTCGGGAGATGCGTGTACATACATATGTGTAGGTAGACTCCGGAGGGAGATACGTATATAGGTGGCTATAAATGCACACACACATATATACAGATACACATACACATCTTGTGGGGGGTACTGGGGATTGAACCCAGAGGCTCTTTACTACTTAGCAACATCCCCAGTCCTTTTTGCTTAGGGCTGTGCTAAGTTGCTGAGGCTGGCCTTGAACTGTGATCTTCCTATCTTAGCTTCCCAAGCCACTGGGGTTACAGGTGTGTGCCACTGTGCCTGGCCCCAGTCCTTTCTTAGTTTTGAGGCAGGGTCTTGCTTAGGGCCTCGCTAGGTTGATGAGGCTGGCCTCAAACTTGTGATCCTCCTGCCTCAGCCTCCCGAGTCCCAGGTTGCTGGCATGACAGGTGCGTGCCATCGCACCCAGCTCAGAGGGGATAATCGACTCAGCCAGGGCTCTCCAGCAAACGCAAGGCAAGTGCTGTCCCACTGGCCACGTCCCCAGCCCTTGAACTGGGTTTGAGGGCATCAGGAGCTGTGATCCCTGCTGGTGTGTTTTGGGGAGCACCTACTGTCCCCTAGGTACATGCAGGGACTCATGGGTTCTTCCCAAATCACGGAGAAGTTGGGGCAAGAGCTGGAGCAGTTGTGAGGGACTCTGAGTTCTGGCCAGCTCGCTGCATCAGCCCCCGCCCTGCCCTGAGCCAGGCCCTTCACAGAGGCTGCACAACCGCCCTTGGCTGCTGCCGTTCCGTGGGGAAGGGAATCGGCAGGGAGGAAGCCTGGGGTCAGGACTGCTCCCTCTCCCGTCCCCATGTGGTGCTTGGGGTCTGTCCACATGGGCAGGGACTGAGCCCTCGCCCACTCTGTGGAGGGCTGCTGGTGCTTTGGGGAGGTTCAGAGACGGCGGGTGCCAGCCTGGCCCCCCAGGGCCCTCTGGGTGGGGTTGGCGGTGGCTGGTTTGCCTGCTCGCGGGGCGTGAGTCCTCTCCCTGCAGCTCTTCCTGAGCTCCAGCTCGGCTCAGGAGCAGGCAGAGGTCTCCGCCGTGACGGTGACCGCCCACTGTGTGTGGACATCTTGCAGGGCACTGTGCCAGCCTTGGCCACACAGGTCCACAGCCCCAGGGAGGGTGGAGCTGGGCTTCTTCCACTGAGGGAGCCAAGGAGCAGAGCAGTCAGCAGCTGGCCCAGAGTCACTCAGCTAGAAAGTGGCACTGTGGGGACCCCCAGCCGGGCTTCGCCACTGCGCCGGGCAGCTTCCAAGGGAAGGGACAGGAGGTTCCGTCTGCTCTCGAGCTGAGCGGTCAGTGCCGTTGGCTCTTCTTCCTGGTTTGGGGCCCAAGCCCTGCGCCTCTCGTGCTCCACCCTGCACGGGCCACTGCTCCGGCCCTCTGCTGCCCGAGGTCACCCTGGTCCCCACTGACCACCACCTGCTGAAGGTGTGTTTCTGTGTCCCCAGGTGGTCCGAGGAGAACCTGCAGCTCATCAACAAGTGGGCCTTCCAGGGGGAGAGGGTGATCCACGGGAACCCCTCGGGAGTGGACAACGCCGTCAGCACGTGGGGTAGGTGGCCCTGGGCTGCCTCCTTGCTCTTCGTGGAGTCTCCCTGCGTTCCCAGCTTGGGAGGTGCAGGGTCCGCGGGTTCTGATCAAGATGGCGCTTCCCGCCTGCCTCGTATTCTCCCTCAGAGGCTGGTGGGGCCGGGCGGCCACCCCTGTGGGGAGCAGGCTGGGTGCCCTCTCTCCAGGCCTAGATGCCAAGGCCCAGGCTCCGGCTCTGCTGGGTGGCTCGTGGAGCCACACTGGGTGACGTGGAGGAGGAGGGGGCTCCTGGAGTGCCCGCAGGCCTTCCTGCCTCCTGGCCCACTTGCCGCTGGGCTGGGGTGACCAGCTGTCCTGCTTTGCTGGTCCCCTGGGGGGCCAGCCTGGGGCACGGGCAGCTCTCCCTCGAGCTCTGACGCTGGCTTCTTCCCCAGGGGGAGCCCTCCGCTACCAGCAGGGGAAGATCTCGTCCTTGGACAGGTAACTGGGCAGGGGCTCGGCTGCGTCCTTCTCTGGGCCACGCTGTGGGGGGTGCTGCGTCTGATCAGCTGCGCTCCCACCCCTGCGTGGCCTCATACTGGCTGGCAGTGCCCCTGGGTGCAGCGAGGAAGGCCTGGCTCTGGACCCTTAGCTCGTAGATGGCCACGCGTGGCCGTCCCGCCCACCTTCCAGAAGGCAGCCGTTCCCACAGACCCCTGGCTGCGGGTTTGTCTGTCCATTTAGTAAACAAAGGTTGGGACTCTCCCCGTGCCCTGGTGACCAGTCCTGGGGCCTGGCAAAATAGTCTGAATGGGGGATGGACAGACAGACAGAAAGCCTTCTATGGGACAGCGAGGGTTCCATGACGGGGCACAGGCCAAGGCAGGACTGAAGCCCACTTCTGGGAGGCTTGAGAGAGGCGCTGACAGAGGGGACATTGGCGATTCACCTGTTTCCTGGGCCTTTCTCCTCCCTCTGGAGCCACTGGAACCCAGGTGCGAGGTCACAGTTCAACACCCTGCGTTCTGTGGGCACCCCGGTGAGGCGCCAGGTGCCCGGGCCCAGACGGGTGGCAAGCGGGGGGCTCTGACCCTCCGAGTTGGGCAGCAGCGTGTCCCAGGGACCTTGCTGCTGCCTCCGGGTCCTTCTGTGTCCCTTCCTTCTTTACTCAGGAAGTCTTCTCTGCAGCTGGGCAGCAAGTCCAGGCCTCTGCCCTGGCCAGAGTCGGTGGACTGAGTGTCGGCCCCTGCCCTCAGGAGCCACGGGGACAGGCGGAGGCAGCCATGGCTGTCGTGGTCAGAGCAAAGGCAGCCGAGGGCTCGGAGCTGCGGCTCAGCTGCAGATGGCCCTCGGGGCGGTGGCCTTTCATTCACCTGGTTCCTGAGAGCCAGTTGTACCTAAGCATGGGACCTGCCCCACAGATGGACACCCCCCTGCAGGTGCCACGGGGACAGGGCACCGGTCAGCTGAGCCATGACAGAGAGGCTGTGGGGTCCAGGCCTGGGTGTGCGCCCAGCTGTGTCCCCGGCAGCCGGTGCCCTAGGAAGTCACTCTTCTGAGGCCCATCTGTCACTTGCATGTCAGAAGTGCCATCCTAAAGTGCCCAACTGCTGAGCACACAGACCCGCCCTTCCCCCAGTGTCACCCAGCGCCTGCTAGTGCTGAGCACTGTGGCCTCGAGGGAACTGCCTCCCTGGGCGTCACCTTGGGAGGAGACAGCCACCAAGTAGAATGTTCCAAAGGGCTTGTGGGGCAGTCCCCAGCGCCCGGAGGACACGAAGCTGGGCCAGGAACTAGAGCCGAGGGGCTGATGGGATGCTGTCCTGGGGCTGGAGGGGCCTCTGGGAGCACAGTGGACAGGGCTTCGGGGGCTGAAGAGTGAGCCGCAGGGCTGCAGGGCAGCGAGGCTCTGCAGAGTGAATGCCAGTGCCTGCCCCTGAGGCAGAGGACAGCCAGGGGACAGCCAGGGGGCCAGGGGACGGAGGAGGCGGGGCTGGGGGCGGCCAGGCCCACATTGCCGAAGCGCTTCCAGGGCAGAGCCCTGAGCCATGGCCGCCGGGTTCGCGGGCTGGCAGCCCCTTGGCAGAGGACTCTGAGAAGGATGAGTTCCCGTGGGCGGGGACAGAGCGGGGACCTTTGCTGCTGGCTGCAGGGCACTGCAGTGAACAGATGGCAGGTCCCCTAAGGGGCCGGGAGGCCAGGCTCCACCTTGATCCCGGGGTCGTGCAGCGGAGCCCTGGCGCCCCATCAGCGGGAGCTTCTCCCTGGGAAACGCACCGCCTGTGGGTCACCACGCCTTCAGGAGCTGCCCTTTTGAGCAATGACTTGTCTTTAAAGGGAAGAGAAAAGCCAAATAGAATGTTCATCTTTTGTAAAGTTAAAAAAACAACAACTACCAAGCGAGCCAGCCTGGGGCTGGGATCGATATTAATTTCATGGGCTCCTGGCGGTGAGATAGAGCCGTCCCGGCAGCCTTTCCCAGCCCCGTGGGTTTCCAATCTGGAACTGTGAAGCCGTGAACCACGGTGTCGTGGGTCCCCGTTCCTGCAGCCGGCTCTGCCACTATTCGTCCTGAGGCTCTGCCCTCCGTCTCCAAAAAGGGGGCGGCTAGGCCCCCGCGGACAGTGCCCTACAGAGTAGTCGGGGCTCAGGAGGGTCTAGGGGTCTTGCTGGGCACATCCGTTCCCTTCCCTGGGTAGCCCAGGGGGAGATGGACTCCCTGTAACCGCAGCCATTTGGTGCTTGGCCACTGGTCTGGGGGCCACCAAGGTCGGGCAGGGCTGGGCTGCTGTGCTGGAAGCTGTCCTCAGCATCCGGCCTCCTGCTGCCGTCCTGCGCACCAGCTCCGTGATGCTGCTACGGTTGGAGCATCCCTGATCCCAGAATCCGCCCTGAGCTTAGAAACTGCAGAGGTTTGCAGCCTTTTGGATTTCCGATTCTCTGATCGGGAGTTTGTGTATATTCCCAAACCTGGAAAACCTGGAGTCTGAGACCCGTCTGGCCCCACACTTTAGGAGAAGAGACCCTTGACCTGCACCCACGCTAGCTGTTGTGCATGTCACCCCTGCCACCCTGTACCCCCTGCACCTTGGGATCTGCACCTCGCCAGCAGGACCCGTCCTGGTCCTGTTGCTGCTGTCTCTAAATCCCTAGCACCCTCTGCTCCGCTCCCTGATGGCCGCGTGACTGAGCCCCCCCTTACACCCTCTGCTGTGGCCACTTGGAACTTCTACCTAGATGCATGCCCCCCCCCCGCCGCCTCCAGACTTTGCACACGGCACTCCCCTGCTGGAAATATTTGTGTGTCGTGTGTGTGTGTGTGTGTGTGTGTGTGTGTGTGTGTGTCCCGCCTCCGCCCTGGGTGATTCTTACCCCTCTCATCTCAGCCACTTGGCAGCTGACTCCATGGACCTTCACCTCCTCCCCTCCCTGCCCCGGTCCCCAGGATGAGCTGGGTTTCCCCAGGTGGCCAGCACACAGGGGCCCCGCTGAAATTGAATGGATGACTGCATGAGTGAAGAGCCAGGGGTGGAGGGGAGAGGCAGCTGTGGCCAGGGATAGGAGCTCTGTGCCCCCCAATCCAGTGTCACCTCCCCAGGCCTCTACTTCCTCTTGTCTATCAGGGTGGAGTTCACTGCCTGTCCTGGTGCAGCTCCTCCATCCTGTCTCCTCTCTACCCTGCAGGATCCCAGCTCTCCAGATCCTGCTCACCAACACCAAGGTCCCACGAAGCACCAAGGCCCTGGTTGCTGGTGTCAGGAACAGGCTGATCAAGGTGCTTCTTGACGCCCCTCCTGGGTGGGCTTTGGGGAGGGCAGGACACAATCATGTTTGGATTTGGAGCTGTCCTTCTAGCTGATGGGCTTTGGAGGGGTGCGTAGGTGGGGCAGGGAGGCCTGGAGAGGCAGTTTAGACAGAAAAGGAGGTGCTGTGGGTGCTTACAGTCTGGCCGGAAGGCAGGGTGGGCATTCCTGAAGCAGGTGATGGGGGTCGTTGGCCACATGAGCTGTGCAGCCCGGAGCCGCTCCTGACGTGGCAGCCTGGGGCAGGGTGGACAGCGGCCTGGAGGGAGAGCAAGCAGACCCGGGATGGCCCCTCAACGGCCGCCTGTCCTCCCTGCAGTTCCCAGACATCGTGGAGCCCCTCCTGACCTCCGTGGACGCCATATCGGCGGAGTGCGAGCGCGTGCTGGGAGAGATGGCCTCGGCGCCGGCCCCCGAGCAGTACCTCCTGCTGGAAGTAAGAGCTGCGGCCGCCCTGAGGGACAGGGCGCAGGACAGCCGGCCCCGCCTGGGCTGGGGCTAGGGAGACCCCGGCTGCTGCAGCCTCAGGCTCCGTCAGCCTGGCTCCGTCCTGCGTCCCTGCTGACTCCCGTGTCACCGGCTTTGGGTCCGGCAGGCTCCAGAGCTGTTCTGTGGTCGTCACCCCTGTCATTTGCATAACCCTATGACCCCCACTTGGGACCCCGCTTTGCTTGGGGCAGGCTGGTGTCTGAGTCCCCGCCCCCGAGCGCTCCCTGCTGGAGGCCACAGGCCCTGAGGTCCCACGGGGACACACCAGCACAGTGCCTGGTGCCACCAGCTCAGTGAGTCAAAGGGCTGCTCCCCTGACACGGCTCGTCTGGCCCAGCAGAGGTGGACTCTGGGGACGGGCCTTCACAGATGAGCTCTCCTTCTGTCAACCTGTGAGGCGGGCGGATTGCCCGTGTGACAGACGTGAAAACGGGAGGCTGAGGCGAGAGGCGTGCAAGTTTGAGGCCAGCCTCGGCCACTTCAAAACTCTGTCTCAAAATCTTTAAAAAGGGCTGGGGACATGGCTCAGTGGTAAAGTGCCCCTGGTTCCATCTCCAGTACTGAAAAAAAGAAAAAGAACAAAAAGACAAACCCGAGGCCTAAAGAAAGTGGCTTCCTCCTAGGTCATCCAGTCAGTGAGTGACCGAGCCAGGGTCACCCAGCCTGGCTCATGCATTGCTTCACTCAGCAGAGCTTTAATGAGCACCTACTACGTGCCAGGCTCCGGGAGTCTGTTAATTCCGCAGCCTTTGCCTTCCTGGCTCTCCATTCCCTCCACGTAGAGAGGAGGAGCAGTCCCCTGAGAAGGAAATTAATAATGACAGAGCACTGCTCAAACGTACCCGTCGGCCCCAAGAGCGCCAGGAACCGCGAGCTGATTATACGCTGTGTGTATTTTGGGCCGTGGCAGCCGCTGGAGTGTGCAGCTCTGCTCCTGGGCAGCTTGCACTCCAACCAGCGAGCTGTTCTCCTGTGTCACAGCCTGTCATCTGATCCCTGACAGGTTTGACATATCTGATCAGAATGTGACAGGTGTCTGGAACCTGCCTTGGCCACGTGACACCTGGCGCTCAGGCGCGGGGGTGGGGACAGAGTCATCTCACATTGCAGCCAGTAGGGCTGGTGGGAGGTGCAGGGGCTGCCACCGGGGCCCTCACGCCTGTCTGCCTGGTGTCACAAGCGCTGGGCGAGTGGGAAACGGAGTGGGGACCCCAGGCTGCCGGCTGGGCCCCACCTCCAGGTGGCTGTAGCGGAGGTGTCTTGGTGGAGCAGCGAGCGGAGCTGCGGGGTTCCCTGGAGAAGAGGGGGCGGGAGGCCCAGGGGCACTGGCCGACAGGTCGTGGGCTCCGTGTCAGGCAGTAGCGCTCAGTCAGCACCTGCTGGCACGGTGACCTTAGGCAGGTCACTGCTCTACCTCAGTTTCCCCCTTGGTAGAATCAGGATGGTGGTGACGGAGCCTCTTCTCAGAAGACTCCCCGCAGTCACCGGTGGCAGTGAAGCAGAAGACCCCTGTGATCCCTGTTGCCCGGAGGAGACAGGCTCAGAGCCACGGACCTCCCCAGGGACACACGACCAAGGAGAGGCCAAGATGAGGCCCCAGAGCCCAAGCATAGACCCAGCGAGCTGTGTGTGCTTGGCAAGTGAAATGTAAACAGTGGAGCCCCATATGTCACTGCTGGGTCCTTGGAGAACAGGGATCTTATTTTGCATAATTGAAGAAACTAGACAGATATTTAGCTGTCCCCCACCCCCACCCCGCCATGACCCTGCAGTAGATGCGGCCTAGTTCTTATTCTGCTCAGTCTCTGAGGCAGCTGCGGGGTAGCATATTACTTGTGACTTTTTCCTCTTGCAAATGACAGGAATGCATGTCAGCCAGGTGTTAGCAGAAAAGATATTTATTGGCTCCAAACTGAGGAGACCAAAGCTTCAGGCACTGCTTGATCCAGCAGCTGGAACACTGTGTTGGGAACCTGTCTTTCGTGCCATCTGTGGCACGTGGCAGGCAGAGAACTCTGAAGGCCCGTGTCCCACGGTCATTAACTTTAGCAGCTCCAGTGGAAAGAGGTAGAGAAAACCCGGTCGACCCAACTTGGGTCCCATGGCCATCCCTGAGCAGGTGGAGAGGGTCAGAGTGTCCTGTTCAGGGCCCGGATGAGAACAGGAGGGTGAGCTCCGCTCTTTTCAGGCCCCATGGGAAGTCCTGCAGGTAGGAGGGGTCCTTGGGGGCAGTGCCTGTAGTCAGCGCCTTAGCTGGTCATCAGTGGGCAGGGCCTCGGCCTCGGGCAGGAACCAGTGGATCTCCTCCCCAGGAGCTCATCGACATGAACCAGCACCACCTGAATGCCCTGGGCGTGGGCCACGCCTCCCTGGACCAGCTCTGCCGGGTGACTGCGGCGCATGGACTGCACAGCAAGCTCACGGGGGCAGGCGGCGGTGGCTGCGGCATCACGCTCCTCAGGCCAGGTACCTGGGGCGGGGCAGGGCTCAGGCTTCACCTGGAGAATTCCCTCGGTGGGCAGGGGCCTAGGGATAGATATCAGCTCGGCTGTATGTCCTTGGGCAAATTAATCAACCTCTCTGGGCCTTTGTTTCCGGATGGTAAAGCATCAAGTTGCCCAGATTTGAAGAGAATCGTGCAGTTAGAGAGCCCGGCTGGGGCTGGCCCGGGTAGGGCTCCTCTCACGGTGGCTGCTCCTGCCTGTGGCCTGAGAAAGAGCGAGAATGGGGTCTCCACCTTGTCAGCCTCTCTGCCCCACCCCACCCCTGACTTGGCTACAAGACGAAGGGGTCTCCTCCTCCTCCTTGGCCTCCGGGGAGGAAGGGCCCTGGGAAGGGCTGCAGGAGCCCCTGATGCCGGCTCCTGGTTCAGGGCTGGGGACAGTGACACTTGTGGAGCGTGCGTGGGGTCCCAGATGCAGGGCCAGGCTCATCATCTGCAGTTATTCCAGCTCAGCCTCCCGGGAGCTCTGGAGGTATCCAGATGTCATTGTCCCCATTCCCAGGGAGGAAACGCCACCTGGCCAGTGTGTGGCAAGGCGGGCTCCGTGGGACGCGCGCCTTTTTAAACTTTTTGGTGTTTTTTTTTTGGGGGGGGCAGGGGGCGCTCTGCCACTGAGCTCCATCCCCAGCCCTTTTTATTTTTATTTTTTATATTTTTAAGTTTCATTTATTTATTTCAGTTGTGGGTGAACCTTTATTTTTTATTTATATGCAGTGCTGAGAATTGAACCCAGTGCCTCATGTTTTTGAGGCAAGTGCACTGCCACTGAGCCACGACCCCAGCCCCAGCCCCTGCCCCCAGCCCCCCAGTCCCCCGCCCCCCAGTCCCAGCCGCTGGCCACCCCCCGGGCCCCAAACCCCCCAGCCCCCACCCCTCTTTATATTAAGCCAGGGTCTCGCTAAGTTGTCAGGGCTGGCCTCTGTGTTGTGACCCTGCCCCAGCCTCCCAGGTCACTGCGGTTGCAGGGTGGCCGTCACAGCCCGCTCCGTGACCCCCAGGAGGGTGCGTGGCTCCGAGTGCCAGCACAGGGGTGGCCTCTTGAGGCCCAGGCCTTTGGCCCAGGACGGCAGGGCAGGACCCTGTCCCCAGCCTTTTCCTCGAGGGGCATGATCGTCCTCTTTGGTGGCAGGCAGAGAACTGTCATGGTGACCTGCCTTCCCTCCCCCAGATCTGGAGCAGGACGAGGTGGAGGCCACAAAGCAGGCCCTGGCCGCCTGCGGGTTCGACTGCTGGGAGACCAGCATCGGTGCCCCTGGAGTCTCCGTCCACTCGGCCACCTCCCTGGAGGGACGTGTCCGTCAAGGCCTGGGCATCCTCTGAGAGGGGCCCCAACTCCACCGCTCTGCAGAGGAGCCCCCCTGGATTTCTGCGGGAGCCACAGTCGGCCTCTGGGCAGCCCCACAGCATCCTCCAGCTCCTGACTTGACTGGAGGCTCCAGCCTCCACGAAGCCTCTGCTGGCCACCACCTGCCTCCCCTCCAGCCAGCCAGGAGGGGCCAGTAGCAGCCACTGAGGCCTCCTCCCTGGGTCCCGCTCCCATGGATCCATCTGCCCGGGCCACACCTTCACCCTTGGACACCCCAGCGCTGGGCCAGACGTGGGGCTGGGGTGTGGAGCCTCCTCTCTCCTCTGTCTCCCTCCGCCTCCTCCAGGAAGCCTTCCGGCCTGGTGGGCTGTCTGCACCTTCCAGGCATTGGAATGGGCCGCCTGTGCCCCCTGCCCTCGGGGCCAGCTGGCTGGACTTGCCTGGGGCCAGCTGGTGGTGTCCGCCTCCTGCCCCAGGCTAGGGCTGGCCGTGTGAGTGGTGCACAGCGTCCCCCAGTCTGGGGGCCTTGGACAGGAGATGGCTGCGGGGAGGTAACAGACTCGGGACAGTCTTGCAAGGCTCCGCAGACCCCTGGGCTCCCCAGCTGTGCTCAGTGGAGCGTCGCAGGAGGGAAGGAAGAGGGGCCTGGTCACCAGGCTGTGTCTCAGGGACGGTGGGTTTCCCAGGTGGCCCTTGCTGCACAGGGACGGGGTGTGTCCGCCGACATGGGACACTGTCCGCTGGCACAGCCCCAGCTGCTGTCTGGCAGGGAATGTCAAGTTCCTGGCCCCCGGTCACGAGCACCCAGCAGTGCAGTGTGGTGGGCAGGAAGAACCGCAGCAGCACCCGCTGAGTCAGGCGCAGCTTCTGAGATCAGCCCCCAGGCAGAGTGGATGCACCCTGGCCACCCTGGCTGGCCCCTCCTGGCCCTGGGTGAGCTCAGTCCCCAGGCAATGCAGCTGATCCACAGAAGGCCCTGGAGCACCAGGCATGGAGGTGCACACCTCTGACCCCAGCGACTGGGGAGGCCCAGGCAGGGTCACAAGTTCAAGGGCAGCCTCAGCAATAGCGAGGCCCCAAGCAACTCAGTGGGACCTTGTCTCCAAATAAAAAAGGGCTGGGGTGAGCTCAGTGGTTCAGCGCCCTGGGTTCAGTCCCGGTACCGACAGAGAGAACTGGCGTGGCAAGCTCATTGCTAACTGCTCCTCAGGAGCAGGCCCCTGGTGCTGGTTGCCACAGGGGTGACAGGATATGGTTCCAGGCTCAGTGCGCGTCTGCCCTTGGCCGCTAGGGGGCAGCTGGCGCCTTTCCCAGCTCCGTCACAAGGAGGGTGGCTGGGAGCTGGGTTGGACCTGGCCCAAGGAGAGGCTGGGCACCACCCAGCACCAAGCCCTGCCCTGAGGGTCACTTCCAGGAATGTGGGAGCACTAGGGAGGCACCCAACCCAGCTTGACTTGTAAAGGTGGCCCCAGCATCATGGGGCTCCCTGCCCCTGCACTTCAAAACAAATAATGCGTCGACAGTGCTAATTCTAAGCACTTCCCGTGGAGCAGGCAGTGTTCTAAGCACTGTACCTTCATCATTTCTTTTCCTTTCTATCCAACTTCAGAGCACAATCACTAGTGTCATCCCCATTTTATAGATTAGGAAACTGAAGCCCAGAGAGGTTGAGTAAGTTGTCCAAGGTCACACAGCTCATCAGCATCAGAGTCAGTCAGGCTGGCTCCAGAGCCTGCCCCATTTGGCCTGGCCCAGCTCTGCACGCAGGTGTCCTACCACACGGTTCCTCTTGCCTGTGCTCACGCTCATCATTTCCTCTGTTTTTTGATGTACTTGGTCAGGGTAGGTGTGAGGCTTGGTGGTTTTTCTACCCACATGATGTGGATGAGCTGTTGGTGGCGAGCATGCTGATTGACAGCGGGTCTCCCAACGTCAGAGGCCAGGAAGATTTGGGTCTCCCCAGGCAGCCTCAGTGCCCACAGCAGCTTAGAACTGGAGGTTGTGCAGCGCCGAGGCTCCCAGGGCCTGCCTCTTTGCCACCCCCCAGAGACAGGACATCAGCCCTAGAGTAGGCTGGCCCCACCCACTTGCCCCAGTGAAGGGCCTGTAGGTAGGCCTTACCTCAGCCACCACCGGCCACCACATGAGCCCACTGCCGCCTTCCCCTGGCCACGTGGCTTTGAGGTTACACTTGCTGCCTCATTGCCTCCTGCAGAGTTCTCAGTCACCTGCACACTGAAGTCACTGGGGAGTGCCCAAAAGACATCCAGGAACCCCGGCCCACCCCTGGTTAGTCTCCTTTAGCTGGTCTCCGTGGGACTCCGTCACTGGTAGCCTGTTAAGCTCCCTGGTGTTTTGATGTGCAGCCAGGGCTGAGGACACTGAACTAGGAGCCCCCCATGGTGGCTGGGCACTTAGTTCTGCCGGGCTCTGCTGCCTACAGCCTCATGACCTGGGACAACTCAGCCCGGCTAGAAAACGAGGATGACAAGAGTGCCCCTTTATAGAGGGATCATGAGGACTGGAAGAGAAGACACCCATGGATTCTCCCTGGCGCGTGGTAAATGCTCAGTATCGCCCTTGTCGTCTGCTGAAAGATGCCACGTGAGCCACCAGGTTGAAGTGCCCCTCGCTGGTCCAGACCCCCCAGGTGGAGGCCCCAGGTTCACCGCAGCAACACAGCCAGTGCCGCTGCCCCTCCTGACCCCTGCAGAGTCGGCACCTAGCCCACTGCCCTCTCACCAGGTCGGGGACAATTGGCAGTGGAGCTGCTCCTGCCTCTGCCGCCTGTGTTTCCGCGGCCACCCCTGAGACTCAGGATGCTGTGAACTCCCTGGCTCCGGCCCGGGTCTGTAGTTGGGAGACTGGGCTGCGGTGACCGTGCCCGATCTCTCCCAGAGAACGCTGCCCGCGAGCTGCCCGCTGGGAGGCGCCCCTGATCAGTGGCCAGGCGGGTCCTGCCTTCAGGGTGGCCTGGCGCCCATTGGTCCCTCTGCCTTGTGGGGGCGTTTCCATTCTCGTTGGTGGGGGCCTTGGCTCCCTTCCCCAGCCCCTCCTGGCCTCCGGCTAGTTCTGGTCAGGGCTTTGGTGGTCTCTTGGCACCACTTGCCAGGAGGGGCCGAGGGACTAGGCTCTGGGTCACCGCTTCCGTAGTGGGTGCTCTTGTCTTTAGCTGGAATATCAGAAAGTCGTTCCCCGTTGGGAGACAGCGAGGACACTGGAAAGAAAACACAGATGAACAAAAGTAAGAACAGCAAGGCCCCAAGTCGTCACCCCGCGGAGGTCCCCAGAGCGCCCTCCTTTCCCGTGACATGCGTGGTGCCGCTCAATACGCGAGACCCCGCTGTGAGGGCCCCTTGGCGACCGCTGTGGCTGTTCAGGATTGGCATCTGTGACAACAGTTCACCTCCAGTGCGCAGGTGTGGCCACCTTGCCCCGGTTAACCCTGAGTGTCCAGAACCCTATGCAGAGCCACTGTCTGGCTGTCACAGCCCCGAGTTCTCTTTTAATCCAACACGCAGCCCAACAAGCAGTCCTGCCCACGCCACGCCCACATCATGCCACGCCTACACCACGCCCCTCGTATGCCCCGCCCACACCACGCCCCGCCCACGCCCTCCACACTCCGCCTTCCTGACACGGCTTGCTCAAGATCGCGGCCACCATCCTGCAGGACGTCCTTCTGCCCTGGCCATCAGAATCAGACCCTCTGGAGCTCCCGCAGAGCTGACGGCCAGCCTATGCTGAGCACCTACCATGTGCCCAGCCTGGGCCGCTGGTTCCTGGGCCTCATCCCCGGGACTCCTCTGAGTCCACTGAGGTGGTTAGGATTCTGTGCCTGTTCTACTGGTGCGTCAACCGAGGCCCAGGGCAGTGACTTATCCAGGGTCACAAGGCCAGCACCTGGCAAAGCTGGACGTGAATGCAGGTCTGAGTACTTCAGATCTGTTCTCAGCCTGGATTCTGGGCTGTTTCCTTGGGGCGAAGAACCGTGACCTCCCAAGTCCCCCTTGTCCAGTTGACATGATTGAATGGCCACATTGATCCCAGTGGCCACGGCCCAGCTCACCCCCCCCCGCCCCCCAGGCCCTTGCTGCCTTGCACACCCTGGGCCCCCTGTGGCCCTGCCCACCCCACCACAGGCACGAGGACCCAACTGCCAAAGAGCATGACGGGGACTGTCATGCCAAAGAGCACCAGGGGACTGCCTGGAGCCACCGCCTGCCACCACCAAGGGAGACCCGCACAGCACAGCATCTTCTCAGAACTGAAACACAGGGCCCTCGCCCCACGTCACTGACTGGATGTGTCAGTTGCTGGCCATTAGAATCCAAAAACACTGGGGTCAGGAGGACTCCTGGGCTGCCACGTCCTCTTTCTTACCTTTGGTTCTGTCATAGCTGAGGTGTCACAGGAAGAGCATCCAAAAGGCCAGCGACCCGTCCGTCTCAGGGCCTGGCTTGGCACCTGGTGGCTGCGTGTCTCAGAGCAGGGATTTCGGCCCCGCCTCTGTGCCCTGGGTCTCAGCTTCCTCGAATGCCACATCCCAGGCAGGTGTCCTCAGACTCGATCCCGTGACAATCCCACGGCACAGGCACCACAGGACTGCGATGCCCGGTCTGAGGCCCCAGGCCAGGTGCAGGTTGGACTGAAGATGCTGCAGGCTTTAGTGTTGGCGCCCGCGCGTCTCCTCCCCGTGGCATCTTGGGTAGCAAGGACCACCTGACTGGTCCTCAGATGGTACGAACGGACCCACCAAGTGGGTAAAGTCCCCAAGTCCTGTGTCAGCCCAGCTGCATCTGCTGAGACGGGAGCTCCAACCTGCTGGGTTTCCACGCGTCTTGGATGGTGGGCCTGACTCTCTCCCACTCTGTGGAGAAGCAGACGGACAGGCACCCCCTCAGACGGCTCCAGGTACTTGCCTGATTTTGAACCCCCTGGGTCCAGCTGCCCACAGCAGGGTCTGACCAAAGCTGGCCTCTGTCACTCTGTGACCTTGGGGACAGAGGCTCCCCTGGAGCCCGGTGGCTGCCTTCTGTTGCCAAGGAGGCCACATCTACTCCACGCCCTTTTGACTTTCCCGCCATCTGCCTCCCAGGCAAGTCCACTATTTGGGAAGGGACGTCATCCATCAGGACTGTCCCTCAAGAGCCACCATGTCCCAAGCTCTGTGGGTGGGAAACCGAGGCACGGAGCCAGGTTTGCAGCAGAGCTGGGGCCTCAAGCCACGCATCCCCGGCACCTGGGGTGCTGGGCCAAGCTCGGGGAAGGGCAGGGGCTCCTAATATGTCCCCACTGGCCCAGGAGAGGCCCGTGCCTACACTGTGACCTCAGGGAGCTCTGGGCAGAGCCGGCCCCAGGAGGGTGGAAGGCAGGAGTCCCGGGGCTCTGCTGGGAAGTGGCGGGGCGGGATGGAGGGGCCAGAATCAGGACCCGGCTTCTCTCCATACTTCTCCCTCGTGGTGCAGGAGAGCAGGCTCCTGTGATGCTGTGTGGCACGGGGCAGTGGCTTCCCGACTCTGGATCTCGTGTCCTTGCCGTTTCTGAGGCTGTCATTTCCTGCTCTGGGGCTGTGACCTGGTCTTGTTTCCCAGGGCAACCGCCACCACTGCGAGGAACTCTACCTGTCCTGGGGTCTGGAGCCAGCAGGTGACCTAGAGAAGTCAGCTGGGGAAGGCGCCCAGTGGCCCATGGCTCCTGCCACTGTCGCCCCTCGGGGAGGGGGGGACCCGCCACTACGTCCTGCTGTCTAGCTGTGGGTTCTGTGGTGCAGGACAGAACCCCAGGCCTCCACAGGCTGGGCAAGCGCTCTACCCCTGAGCCACCCTCCAGCCCCATATGTAGTTTTAAAACAGGATTCCAAAATCTGAATGTTTTAGGTCAATTTAGTTTTTATTTACATATTTATAGGTTTTTGCCGTCCTGGGATATGGAACCCAGGGCCACTCTACCACAGAGCCACATCCCAGCCCCCCCCCTTTTTTATTAACTTTGAAACGGAATCTTGCTGAATCATGGAGGCCGACCTCGAACTTGCAATCCTCCTGCCTGGGCCTCCCGAGTTGCTGGAATTCCAGGTGTGCACCAGGGCCCAGGGCTAAGGTTTAGTTTTTAGGTGATGCCGAGCCATAAAGGAAAGCCGATTAAGAAAACCGGGTGTGGTGGCACCTGTGCCTGAAATGGCAGCGCCTGGGGAGGCTGACGCAGGAGGACTGCAAGTTCGAGGCCCGTGTGGGCCACGGAGGGAGACGCTGTCTACAATCAGCCAACGAGAAAGAGCGGGGCTGGGACTGGGGCTCAGAGGCAGAGTCCCCGGGTTCAGTCCCCAGGACGGGACACGCTGCAGACTGAAAAGGGCCTGGGGTCGAGACTTCCTCGGAGACCTCCGGGGGCTCTGGGGGGACCTGACTCCTCCCGGGTCCGCCTACCCCTCGGAGCCCTGAGTCGGCAGGCAGCGGGGGCGCCAGGGCCGGCCGCCGTCCCCAGGAGGCACAGATGGCATTTTTTTTCATCAGTGTCAGCGTGGCTTCTTTCTGCTCTGATGACTAGATTCTAAAGAGGCAGTGACATTATTGGAGATAGCAGAGGGAGCGGAAAGAGGGTCAGCCACGAGGGAGGGACGCAGCCACGGCACATAAAGGGGAGGCCCGAGGGGGCGGGCGCCCTGGCTGGGGTCCCTGTCCCGGACGGTGGCCCCTCCCCGGCCTGGCTCCCTGCAGTGGGGCTGCCCTGGCCCGGCTGGGCGGGGGAGGCCCTCAGCTGTGCCAGGCCTGCGCCCCCGGCCCTCCCCGCTGCCCACTGCCCATTCCGCCCTTTCAATTCGATTCAATTAGGGCTGCCGCTCGGAAGCTTGTCTCCTCCGATATCCAGCCTCACTGACAGGGGATTAGTGCTGTCTGTGGGACACACACTCTCGCTGCTGGCTGCCGGCACAGCCCAGGGACCCCGGTTATTTACGGAGCCGGCCACAGGACTGTCCCTCTGGGAACTGCTTCCTTTAGAGGGTGGGCTGGGGACCCTGTTCTCTGCTGCTCCCCTTCTTGATCCTGGGGCCTGAGGGCCGGGGGAGGGGGACCAGAAGAAGAGCACGAGTAGAACTGAGTTCAAATTCCAACTCTCCCCCCGGGCAGCTGTGTGACGCCGGGCAAGAAACACCACCTCTCTGAGCCTGTTTCTTCATCTAGAAAATGAAGGCAACTCATCGGGCATCGTGGGGACCCAGTGGGGTGGCGGGTGGAGGGCATTTAGCTCTGCCTTAGGAAGGCTCCATGGCAGTGCAGGAGCTACAAAATAAGTAGGGGGTCACTCCCATGGCGGGGGCTGGGGAGTCTTTTGGAGTGACGACCTGAAGTCCCCAGGCCTAAGAACTGTCCTCATATGGGGACATGTGCTCATCTGCACCCCTTCCTCGCACCATTTACCAGATCTTTGTCAGGGAAAGCATGGCCCTGGGGAAGGGTAGGTGTGGACATTTATCAAATTCAGTGCATTTAAAAATGGCCACTTTGGGGGCTGGGATTGTGGCTCAGCAGTGGAGCAAGGCAGGACCCGGGTTCGATCCTCAGCACCACATAAAAATACAGGCATTGTGTTGTGTCCATCTACACCTAAAATAATAGATACTTTTTAAAAAAATGGCCACGACTTATAAGTATGGGGTCGCCTGTGTCCTCCGTGCCCCACTGGACACGGGTGACCTCATGAGGTTCTCACAACAGTTGCCACTGGTATTGTCTCCAACCTCCAGAAGAGAAAACTGAGGCTCAGACAGGGCCTGGGGCTTGCCCAGCGTCCCCCAGTCATGAAGAGCTGAAGCTGGAACTGAACCCGGGTCTCCGAGGTCAGACACCTGCTGATCCGTTGGACACTGCTGTGAGGCAGACACCCTCACGTACTCTGTCCCCTGACAGCCCGAGACGTGGGTATTCTGTCCCTCATTTTGCAGAAGGGAAAATCGAGGCCCCGAGAGGGGAATGGCACAGTCTGTGAGAGGAGAGCCAGATGGAAACCCAGGGAGGTTTGCCTCAGTTCACATCCAGTTTGTCATCTCCATCTCCTGGTTTCTATCCCAGCTCATGTCTCAGGATTGTTCCAGATTTGTATTAAGTTGTAGATGGACAGTGAAAGGTCATACTGACCACCCAGGAGTGATTGAGTCCCTCAAGAGTCTCTAAAGTATGACACAGCCCCTACTGGTAAGGGAGATGCCATCTCCTCGAGAGGAAAAAAAAAATATGTAAAGAGTTATAAGAATTCAATGACAAGTAGAAACTTTGGGTTCCTCATGGGCTGCATAGACAACCCACAGTTCTGAGCAGTTGGGCAGAAGCCAGCCTTGAAAGACACATGCATTCTGGAGAGAGAAGTGCTCACAATCATCATCGCAATGACAATACGTCAATCATTGTTATAGTGACAATAATCCCTCAAATTCAGTCCCGTGTTGTAGGTCTTGCTGTTCCCACTTCACAGATGAAGACGCTGAGGCTCAGAGGGATGGAGTGACGTGTCTGAGGCCAGTCGTCTGGGGCACAGGTCCTCTAATGCAAAGCAGGTTTCTGTCCCCTGGCCCTGGACGATCTCTCAGAGTGTCCTGAGCAGCAGGTGGTCTGGCCTGGGTTGAAATTTGTTCCTGGAGAGGCTTCTTGTCCAAGGCCTGAGAGTGGTCTCGGGGTCCCCCGGGGTTGAAGGAGACCCATCTCTGCCCTCCAGAGTCTGCAGATTGGAGCCAGCTGAGCAAACTGGCGGTCACGATGAGGGGCAGCAGGTTGTTCACGGGAACCCAGGAGGCAGAGGGGTGCGGGTCCCAGCCTGCAGTGGGATCGAGGAGGGCTTCCTGGAGGAGGGGGCAGCGGGCCAGGGCTGAGGGGGGTGTCCCAGGGGTAAGAGGACTGGGAGCCACCAACGGCTCCGTGTCCAGATGGAGCCTGTCGTTCGAGGTGGCCTGGACCTGCCCGGAGCCGAGTCCATCCCCCGGGCCCCAGGTGGGTGTCAGGGTGGGAGGGCACGGTCACATCTCTGCCTTCGAGGGTCCTCTGGCTGTGCTTGGTGCCTGGCGGGCAGCGGGGGAGATGCATTAGGAGGTGCGAGGCACACTGGCTGCACAGGGGCACGAAGGTCACGAGGAGACGAGGTGACCTGCTGGGGGGTCCCATCGGTCCTGTTGAGAGAGCGGGCAGGGCCATGTCCCAGCAGCATCAGGAGGGGATGGGCTCGCGGTTCTGAGGCTGGACGCCCGCTCCCTCTGCGACACCCAGTGACGTCCTTCCTTGCCCACCCCTGGCTCAGAGGGACGGACGCCAGGAGAGTCGGGGTGTCCGGCTTGGCATGTGGGCGGGGCAGCTGTCCCCGAGCGCCTCCCCAGAGGCTGTTCTCCCAAAGAAGGTGTGGATGTCAGCAGGTGCCTGTCACCCGCTCCCCGCGCCGAGTCCCAACTGTCAGAACAAGTGAAATAGTCGTCGCCTAGCTCCGCGCTCGAGAGTTTATTGGCAGTTTCATTGTCACCCACAAAGACCTTTTTCTCGGCGGCACTCTGCTCAGGTGGGGGCAGCGAGGAGGCAGGGCGGGCTCCTGACTCGGGCTTTGGCTGGTGGTGGCCTGGGGTCCCTGGGGACAGAAGACCCCCAGAATGGGTTCTGCTCCAGGTGCGGCTGCTCATCGCCCCTCCAGGGGCAAAGGGAGGTGAGAGACAGGAGGGTGGGCGCCACAAGGGATCTGGAAACACAGGAGCCGGACAGGGCAGCCCAGCCCTGCAGCCCTCCTGGTGGGCATCCTGGTGGGCATCCGGGAGGGCTCCCTGTGAGGGGTCCCAGCTCAGGGATGGGCACCCCAGGGCGAGCCTTCCCTCTGCAGGTCGGATGGACAGGGGGCTTCCATGGGCTGAGGCTAAGCCTGGGACAGCATGTCTGTCCCCCCAGAACCTGCAGAGGTGGGTGCGGTCAAGATGCCCTTCTGTTTTTTTAAGCATGTGTGTGGTGCTGGGGATCGAACCCAGGGACACTCTCCCACTGAGCTACTTCCCATTCCTTTTTAATTTTTTTTTTTATTTGAGACAGGAACTTGCTATGTTACTTAGGACCTTGCTAAGTTGCCCCAGCTGGCCTCCAACTTGCAATCCTCCTGCCTCAGCCTCCCGAGTTGCTGAGATTACAGGTGTGTGTTCAGATGCAAGACCCTGACTTTACTGATGAGGAGACTGAGGATCCCAGGTGTGAGGTAGCCTGGCCCTGTGACCACAGTGGAGCGTTGGCAGGGCCTGGGTTTGACCTTGACCCTCCCCGCTGTGACTCCACGTCTCAGGTTAGTGAGAAGCGTGCGGACCATAACGTGTCACTGCGGCGCTGGGCACGTGGGGGAAAGCCATCTGTCCTTATTGTTGTCAGCCTGGGTGACATCCAGCTTCTGTGTCATTGTCCCAAGGACTCCCTGGATGTCCCTGGGTGGTGACGTCGTGGGGCGGCCCATGTAATCTCCAAGGTCATGGAGCAAGCTCAGGGGTTGCTCTGGACCCCCTCAGGGGTTCGTCTGCTCCAAGCTGTAGCCCTGCCTATGCACCCCTTTCCTGCCCCCGGCAGGGCCGCAGGCTCCTCTCCATGTCCAACCAGCGCCACTGGGAAACTGAGCCCCAGACACCGGCCTCTTCCAAGGGCCACGGGGCTGGCAGGCAGAAGAGTCTCTGGAGCCAGTGACATCAGGTTCCGGTACAGACTCCGGCCTCAGAGACGCCTTTGCCAAATCTCCTTAGGCATCAGTTTCCAAGACCAGACGAGATGGGACACACTCAGACCCAATCTCCTCTGGATAATGGGACCATAAAGGATTTTTCCCCCCGTAAGGTTGAAGGGGCCAAGTGACATTGCTCAGAAAACACTGGAACACGGAGAAGACAAGAATATGAGCATCTAAAAGACTCCTCATCCATCTCAGACCCCAAGCCCTTTTGGGGTGCAAGAGGAAACGGAGGCCTTGTCGCCACCCCTCCATGCAGATGCTCGTGCCTGGGCCTCTGGATGCCTGGTCCAGCCCTCCCGCCACCCAGCTGCCTGGCTCTGGCAGCTAAGTCCCCTCTGACCCTTCCACACCCCTCTCCCTACATCTCCGGCTCCTGGTGGCTTCAAGAGCCGGCGCCCCCGGCCCACAGCAAGGAGTGCCACTCTCCTCTCCGCGGCACACTGAAGGTTTTGAAAGTTAAAGTATTACCGTGGGCTTTGTTGTTGCCTAACTACGACAGACAAATTGAGAACCAGTTGTCAAAATGTCAGCGCACAACAGATCAACATGCAAAACGAGTCGCGGTGCTCGGTGGTGTATAATTAAACAAAAAATCCCTTTTAGAAATTTCAGCGAGCGTTGGTTCCACTTTATATTTGTCTGTGTGATTAATAAAGGCGGCTAATTTTCAGACTTTAAAAACAGCCAGAAAATAGCTCCTAATTACATATTAGGTTCCTCGAGGCCCCCGCTGAGCTCCGCCGGCATTGGTGGGCCGTAGAATTTGGCACAGCTTTAATTGCCTTCTGAGCATCATCTAATTTTAGTTAAATGTAATGTAATCAGCAGCAGATGTCTGAAATAAAATATGAATTATGAATATGATGAAATTTCATTCTTGAATAAAAAAGTAATTTGCTATTTAGTTCATTAAAGTCTTGGAGGTTTATTAGGAGCAGGTAGGGAGAGCCTGGTGAGGCTGTGTCTTCAGTGACATCCAGGAGAGAGACAGAGACCCCCCCAAGGGATGCAGAGCTTCCTCCAGGGGCACCCAGTTGGGATTCATTGCCCTGGGCCCTGGGGGAGGCCTTTGGGGGCCCCTGAGTTCACCTGGACTCCCCCAGGCCCTTCCATGTGGGGCCAGAGCTTTGGGATTGAGAGCACGGAGCCTTGGGGGACTCTGAGCCCCGTTCTGCCCCAGCACCCACGGCCCCTGCTTCCTGCCCGGGCTGTGACATGAGGCTCAGAACCACTGGCTTCTGACAGCAGGGAGCAGCGGTCAGCATCGCAGGCCCTGAGTGCTCGGGGATCTGGGCTCTGCGACCCTGGACCTGGGCCTCAGTCTCCCTTTCTATAAAATGGAGAAAATGATGGAACCCATCAGACACTCCAGGCGCCGGGAACATGGCAAAACCCCTGCTAAATGTCAGCAGCTGCTGCAGCTTCCCCTGTTGGTTTAGAGGTCACCCAGAATCTGTATTAAAATGCCTCCTTTGTCTTGTCTTGGAGATGCACAGATTGCAAACTCTATGTTGTCTTTCAGCTGAGGCGCGGGGAGGAGAAAAACCCACCCGCCGGCCGTCGCGCAGCTAGTCGGTGCCAGACTTGGGGTCTGAGCCCAGGACCATCCTTCCCCAGGGCTCCCTGCGGCATCCCCAGGTGCTGGGGAGTGAGCTGGCGGGGGGCCTGGGTCGGGTGTCCTGTCCCCAGCTGGAGGCAGAGAGAGGCAAGAGAGGGGCACTGGGGGGTGGGCAGAGGGGCGAGGCTGGCCTCCTGGGCTCCGCCAAACGCTGCTCCAGGCAGGTTAGGGGACCGAGGCTGCCTCTGCAGGCCCCGTCTACACCAACCAATAATTTCCTGCAATTATCTGGAAAAGATTAATTAGCCAAGTGCTCTCCATTGACTGGAGGCTGCCCCAGCTGATCGATAACTTGAGAGTCTCCAGGGGGCGGGGGGAGGAGCGGAACTGGGAAACGGGCAGGAGGTCCCACCCAGGGTTCTGAGCCTCATGTCACAGCCCGGGCACAGCCGGGCCTGAGTCTGCGCCACCCCTCGTGACTCTGGTCCCTCTGCCTCGCTGGTCCTCGGTCTCCCGGCTCAGAGTCTGCTCCCGCTCCCTGAGATTCTGGGAGGAAAGACTCTGCCCTTGGACTTGGCTTCCCTTTGTGGCGAGGCATTGTCCTGGGGGCCAAGGAAGCCTGTCGGGTGGCCAGCAGTCTCTGGTGGGGTGTCCCTTGGCCAGTCTGGCACCTGCACAGAGCAGGTGGGCGACAAGTGAAAGTTGCTGTCACAGGAGCTTCTAGAACCCGACACACCAGCCCCAGCTTCCTGCAGGACCTGGCGTCTCCCCCTGGGCTGCCGTCCCCGCAGGTCCAGAGAGTTTAGTCAAGGGTTCCCCGAACACAGGCCCAAACCAGCCAGAGCAGGTGAGGACCGTCCCCCAGGACCTGGAGACAGCGGGACCTCCCGACACACACCCCAGACTGAGGGCAGAAATGGGGTCACCAGAGCTCAGCGGGAGCTAGAGCCATGGAGGGGTGGCACTGGGCCCTTGGTGGGGGAGGGGGAGCTGTGGTCAGCAAGGAACACCAGGAGGCTGCAGGGACATCAGCAGAGTGGGGAGGAGTCCCCTGAGCCTCCCTCCTCCCGCCCAGCCTCCCATCAGACAAGCCTGGTGGAACGAGAGGCCAGGGGTCCCAGGTGTACCATGGAGGGCACAGAGCTGGGCAGGGGAGGGAGGTGGACGGTGGTCAGGTCACCACAGCCCCTCTGGGCTGGAACTGGGATCGATGTTTTAGGGGGAGGCTTCTGGGTGGCAGCAGGCAGCAGGGGTCCTGAGCAGGCCTGGGCCTCACCCAGGGTGCCCACGCTGGGGTCTGTCCTCAGGCCTCTTCCCTCCCCAGGGGGCCTCCCCTGGCCCTGAGAGACCCTCACCTTGCACTCAAGGCTCTGGAAACTGGTCTGCAGCAGGTGCCCGGGGCAGCTGAGAAGGCCCGGTGCCCACCCTGCTTCCTGCCCCAGCTGAGCGGCCTCGCCCGGCTGGGATGACCTGAGGCTGCCACTGCACACCAGCAGGTCCCCGCCTAAGGCATCTCTGTCCTCCCCTTCCGCCCTCCTCCTCCTCAGCCCCCGGTGGCATCGGCCATTCATTTGACAGCCACTGGATCCCTGCCCGGTGCCAGGCCTGCACGGGGCCCTGGCCCAAGCTGCAGAGAAGCCGAGACTCATTTGTCCCGCCGTGAAACCTGTCTGAGCAGCCCCAGGTCAGGACGCACGGTGGCCCATGACCGCCAGAGGCTCAGGGAGGACCCCCGACGCACTAGTGTCTGGAATTCGGTTGCTGATGGGGTGGGTGGCGATGGCCCAGATGTGGGTCAGAAGAGAAAGAGCCCCCTGCTGTCTTGTCAGCCTGGGACCTAAGAAGCTGTCCATCAAGGGCGGGGGCGGGGCTTGGCGTGCAAGACCCCAGTGCCAGAGCGGCCCAGGCCCGGGCGGAGGGTCTGGGAAGGCCGGCCGCTCAAGTGCCTGCCCCTCGGCTCACCTCTGGGGACCACCTCCCAGCCTGTCACCTCCCAGTGGGACCCCAGGGCGCCTGCTTGCCGCCCCCACCCCCACAGCCACTCCCAGGCCCCGGGTCAGCTGCCTGTCCCTGCTCCATTCATCAAGGGCATGACAGCTAAAATTCATTTGAAGATGAAGAAAGTGCCCGCTAATCCGTTCTGCGAGACATTGATAGACCAGCAGCTCGGGGAGGATTGCAGAGCTGTAATGAAATTAGGCTACAACTGCTGGCGGATTGCAGATAATTGCCCTTGTCTGTCACTAGGAATAACATCTCCCCAATCCAACACAATGATTGCTCAAGTTGCAGGAATTTCTTTTCTTTTCTTTCTTTCTCTCTTTTCTTAAAAAAAAAAAAAAAAAAAAAAAAGAGGCGAGGCCAATCCAGGGCGTGGAAGCTCTGCCTGGGCAGCCCCTGGATCAGAAGGGGTGGGGGACACCACTAAGGCGCTGACGACCCCCTGCAGCCTCAGCTGGGGGGACTAAGGGGCAAGAGGAGGAGCTGAATCACAGTCCCAAGACCTTTTCCCTAGGGCCCTTTATGGGTCCCTCCCCTAAGCCTGAGTTGTCCTTGGATGTCCCCAGCAGCATCTTCCAGGTGGCAGGGACTTAGATGGAGAGTGGGGAACAGAGGAAACTTGGGGAGCAGGCAAGGCTCTGGGTTTTCACGGGGCAGGGTCTGCTTAGAAGGAGGGTCCTGGGGCTTGTGTTCAAGTCGCACCTGCAGGGACATTGGGACACCGTTAATTCTCCAGATAAGGGGATGGATTATGGGGGGAGAGAAAGCCACTCCCTCAAGCTGCCACGGGGGTCCAGACACCTGGCTTAGGAGCTCACAGGTTTCTTGGGCTGCAGGTGAGATCAGCAGGTCATTGGCTCTCAGTCAGTTACACAGGCTGAAAAATAGCCCAGAGAGTTCAGCGTCAGTACTGGCACCTTTGAGTGGCAGATTAGCGGTACCGGTACCGCAGGTGTGATGTCAGTGTCACTGGATGATGTCAGAGGGCCCTGGAACGTCAGCATCACGCTAGATTCGGATGTCAGCAGCCTGCCAAGTCTGAGTGTCCTGCTCACAGGAGGCTGGAATTTCAACATCACGGCCGTTGAGGTGTGGTTCCAGACTTCACCTGACACAGGAGAAAACTTCAGTCCCAGACGTTGGGTGACTTGCCCACGGTCACCCAGCAAGAAGGAGCCTAAATGAAGTTCCATTGAGATCACACTTTGGTCTTGTTAACCCACCCTCTCCTCCAGCCTGCATTCCAGGGAGCTGGTGAGGATGTGCCCAGGTTGGGATGTGTATCAGGAAGTCCCAGAATTCTGTGGCCCCTAATCTAGTGTCATCGGTCCCAGCCATCGACGGAGCGACCTTCTGTTGAGGGCTTACCATGGCCAGGCAAGGTGCTGTCAAGGAGGCCAGGCTGTAAGGAGGAGAGTCCAGTGGGCTGCAGGTTCAGGGGGGAGGCAGATCCCCACTGAGGGCTCTTGTTTGAAAAGTCTTCCATAAGACGTGGCCTTGAAGGAACCGAAGGGTTTCCACTGCAGCCTCTGGGAGCGCGGGGTGGGCAGGATGTGGGAGACAGCGCCCCCACGTGGACAGGAGGCCCAGGTTCTTCAGGTCCTTCCATGCATCAGATGGCACCTGCCCCTCCCCACATCCCCAAGAGCCCCAAGACCATCACCCTGGACCAGGTACCCCCCCCCCCGGGATCCTGAAGTCCCTTTCGGAGGCTCTGGAAGGTCAGAACAAGTTTTATAATAATGCTAAGGCACCATTCGCCTTTCCCGCTGTTGATATTTGCATCGATGCTGCAAAAGAGGGCCAGAACTCCTGACCTCGAGACGTGCGCCTGGCCACCCAGCTGTCACAGAAATCATGTCCTTTACCCCAACCCTCTCCCAGTTAAAAAAGGAAAAAAGCACTCTCACTTAAGAACGTCCTTGATGAGAGGAAAAACATTATTAACTTTCAAAAATTGCTACTGCTTTTAAATATTCTATGAGAGAGAATGGAAAGCATTATTGCTGGTGGCCTGAGGAAGGTGGCCGGCCCTTGTCCTGAGCCACACTAGCCCCCCTCCCACTTTGTATGGAATAGCATTTTTTTTTTTAATTGAAAGAAGGACCCACAAACAAACTCCAGCCTTTCCGACTTGGATATCTGTCAGATATTTTCTCCGAAATGAACAAAGTTGCCTGTCAAATGACAGTATTTGTTGCCAACGATAAAATTTGACTTTCAAGCGAAAATTAGAATTTTGGAGATCTTGTATCTGCCACCGTGAGTCTGACAGCTTCCTACTTACATACTTTCCCCCGAAGAGATGGGTGGTAATATTAGCGACGGTGGCTTTTTTTATACCGTATTTTGAAATCTGTCAACATTTGGAAGAGCTGCAAACCTTGGGGGGAAAAAAAACCTCGTATTTTTCCCAATGGCCAGTGCACCACGTCCCAGAGAGAAGGACGGAGCCCATCAGAGTGCAAAGTGGACCGGGGGGGCGGGGGGGGGGTCTCATCAAAGGAGCCTTGGAGATCCCTCCGTGTGGTTTCAGGGGCCACACTGTACCAAGCCACCAGGAAACTGCTACCGATAGAGTTTTGGTCTAGTGTTAAAAAGAAGAGCCACACTTCTCTAGAAGATAAGCGGGGGTCCTTTTCCCTGTTGAAGCTGCAGGTGAAGCCTGATCGTCTTCGTGCACGTCAACCAAACCCACGTGGCCCCGCAACTCGGAGGCAGGGCAGACAGGGGATTCCAGCATGTTCTGCACAATTGTAAATCCATGCACCAACCCCCTTTTCCAGGGGCAGAAACTGAGTCTCAGAAGAGCCAGAGCTGACCAGGCCTTGGGTCCAATCCCAGTCCCCGCCAGACCTCCACGTCCCCATCCGGTCTTCTAGAATCTGAAGGGCAAAGGCAAATTCTTCTAATGTCCCCCGCCGGAGCATCTGGGAGGTGAGGCCAGCACAGAGCCAGACCTGACCCCTCGGCCCCGTGATGTTCCTGTCCAGGGTGGATGGGGGACAGGCCCTGGGTGGCTGGCAGCCAGGCCTAGGTCCCCAGGCCTGGCCCGGAGATGACCAGGGCCGTTTGGGGTAATGGATGGCGGGAGGGTGGCGGCCGGGTGAATGAGTGTGCGGGGCCCGGCCCGTAATGCCTCACACGCCGGGTCTGGCACGGGTAATTTACTGCCACCGACATAACATATTTCACTTCCCGTCGCCCCGATGAAGATTAGTTGTGTTTGAAAGTGGCTGAGTACACAGTCAATGCCGCTTAAACGTTTACAGTCAACTGAGCACAGATAATGCCCCCTCCCAACACGTGTCTGTGCCTCCTGCAGCTTGGGGAGGGGCTGGGAGAGGGGGCAGGGGGGGTCCCCTCCCCGGGAAGGGGCTGCAGCTGCCACAGCAGAGAGCCAGGCAGGGGGGAGGGAGGGATCGGGAGCAGGGGACTGGGCTGAGATCTATAAATTCCCTGAACCCCCCCCCCCCTTTTTCAGGTTATCTTTTTAAATCATTCATTCAACAAACATTTCCCTGGGACTGCCAAGGACATCGGTGGCCTTTGGGTGCAGAGAGAGTTGAGAGCATGATTTTATTTGACCCCAATAACATCCCTAGCAGAGAGGGTTTATCTCCAGTTTGCAAAGGAAAGGAAACGAAGGCTCAGAGAGGCTGAGTGGCTTTCCTGAGGTCACACAGCTGGTTCCAAGTGGGGTCAGGATTTGAACCCAGACCTGATGGAGTTTCTGAGTCTTGAATTATCCTTGGTGGCCCTTGAGCTGTGGGCTGGGTTGGACTGGGTCACTCAGGCCAGCAAGGACTCCAGGGCTCCTGTACAAACCCGACACTCCCCCCTTGATCTCTCATGCTCAGGTGGACCAGCCTGGGGCAGCGTCTGCATGGAGGCCCAGCTCAGCCCACAGGCTGCCTCCAGGATCAGAGGGGCCTCATGCACACACCTGGGGACCTGCCAAGCCTGGTCCCCTCCCCGGGGCCTGGAGAGGCTCCCAACACGGACAGGTCTGTCCTGGGAAGATGGAAGTTGGGGGCTCAGAGACCCTTGCAGACCCCAGAAATAGACTCAGGCAGTCAGAGGAGGGGATGGGGATCCCGAGTGTGGTCAGGAGGGGCGGGCTCCTGGAGGACACAGCCCCCGGCCTGGCCCAGTGCCTTCCCCGAGGAGGGGCTCGCTGGCTGCTGAGACGCAGGTGGCCTGGGTCCCCTGGGGGGGAGACACGCAGCCAGCCTTGCTCCTGGGGGTGGGTGAGACCCGGCCAAGGAGGCCGTGCTGGTGCCCACGTCCAGGGCCTGGGTGGAGAGCTGGAGAGCAGCCGTGTGTCACCTGAGGTGGGGCCTCCCGTGTCCCATCACCCTAGGAACAAGGCCTCTGCTGAGCCCCCACAGTGCGCCAGCCTGCAGCTCAGGGGGGACACTGAGGCCCAGCTGGGAGGGGACACACCAAGGGGTTGGGCCAGGGTCCAGGCCCAGGTGTGGGTCCCCCGGGAGGTCCTGGCCCTGTGGGGCAAGGGGACCTGTGTGCGTGGCCTGGCCCCACCTGTGAGAGGCAGCGTGTGTCTCGCACCCCGTGGGACGCTATCTCTGGACGTCACGCCAGCAGAGGCCGTAGGACACTGTTGGCTGGGGCGACGCTGTCAGGTGACATGCTGTTGATCATGTCTTAGGGACTCTGGTGGATGACCCTATTGTCTGTGTGACACAGTGAATCCCTATCAGTGTGACACTGCTGCCTGGCCCCAGCAGGTGCAGGGATGCTGCCCAGCAGTGTCCCCGTGGTGCTGCCCGGAGCTGCGGTCCACTCTGCCTCTGTGTCACGGCTGATCTTTGTCTGCAGGGTACTGCCCAGGTGACCCAGCCAGTCCACAGGGCACCGTCTCAAGACACTGTGGGTCAGCCTGTGTGACACATACCCCGTGCACCCACACCGCCAGGGTCACACTGTTCACCCATTGTGTGTCTGTGTGACGCTGTTCATCTGTCTCTGTGACACCGGGTACGTGGCCTGTGTGTGTCTGTGTGACCATGTTCATCTGCCTGCATGACACCAACTGGGAGAACATTGTGTATCTCTGTGACACAGTTTATCAGTCCATGACCCTGGGTGACTTGTGTGTGTGTGTGTGTGACTGTCCATCTGCCTCAGTGGCCTACTCATGTCTCCGTCACAATGTGCATTGTGCACCCCCCGTAGACCACCCCCAGATGCAGATCCCTGTCCAGCCCCCCCATCACACAGCCAAAGCCTCATGTTCTAGAACAAGAACCCAGGACTGTCTGTGAGCCTGGCTGGTAACCTCCTTGCTGTGTGACCTTAGGAATATTGCTTAACTTCTCTGGGCTGAGACACGAGATGACCTCAGCAAGGGCTTTGATGGTTTGGAAGGGTGGCAAGAAAATCAGTGCCCTGCAGTGGGGCGAGCTCCTCCGTGCACAGAGGCTGTCACTGCTACAAGTGATAAGATGGCAGCTGCCGTCCCAGCCCAGTGTCCAGTCAAACACTGCCCACTGCCGCTCCTCGGGGGCAGCCTGTTGCCTTCCACGGGGCGGAGGTGGAGACAGGTTCACGGAGGACACACGGCTTGTGTTGAGGACACACAGGGAGAGAGCGACGGATAGGACCAGACCCCCCCCCAGAATGCCCTCTCGGTTCCCACCTGATCCAGTGTGGGCGGGGCGGGGCCGGCGTGACCTCCCCTTTTACAGATGGGGAAACTGAGGCTCGGGAGGGAACCAACTCCTAACCCCATAGTCCCCACTCCTCCCCAATCTCTTTACCACCCTGAGTGCAAGTCACCACGGCTGGGTTGAGGGGAGGGTCCGACAGGCCAAGAGAGAGGCCTTTGGGGACAAAGGGCCCTTGTGGTCACACAATAGTGACAACCAAAGCCAGAGGACGGGCACTGGGCTTCAGGAGCAGCCCCAGCCCACCTGCGTCTCCTCGGCACAATGGGCGCCTGTGCAGCCAGGACCACAACAGCACCCTGTGTGGGGGCCCCTCCCTGCACCCTCTGGGACAGGAGAGGGTCACGCAGCCTGTGCCTGGCTGGGAGCAGAGGCGGGGCCAGCAGAAATGGGGGGATGGACAGTCCACTCAGGTGCCATCTGGAAGGCCTCTCTCTCGGCCCAAGCACCCCACCCTCAGTAGCTTTCACCCTGCCTCAAGGTCCAGCCATCTCTCCGCTCCTGTCCCCGGGAAAGCCCTTCCCATCTCAGGGTCTCACTGTGTCCATCTGTAGGATGAGACGGCAGACCTGGGCAGAGGGGCCAGGAGGGTTCAGTACGGGAGGCACGCTGAGTGACATGTGGCAATGGCGGGAGGTGTGTGCATTCCTTTCATGATGGATGGATGGATGGATGTGAGAATAGATGAATGAAAGGGACATGTGGTGGGTGGGTGGTTAATGGATGGTGGGTGGAAAGATGGGTGGGTGGACAGAGAGGTGGACTGTGGGTGGGTGGATGGAGGGATGAATGAATGGATGAGAGATGAGCGGATGGGTGGGTGGGTGAATGGGTGGATGGATGGGTGGATGGATGGATGGATGAATGAGATGAGTGGATGGATGGGTGGATGAGTGAATGGATGGATGGATGGGTGGATGGATGGGTGGGTGGATGGATGGATGGGTGGATGGGTGGATGGACAGATGGATGGATGGATGGATGGGTGGATGGGGTGGATGGATGAGTGGATGGATGGATGAGTGGGTGGGTGGGTGGATGGATAATGGATAGATGGTGGATAGATGGTAGATGGATGGATGAATGAGAGATGAGTGGATGGATGGGTGGATGAGTGAATGGATGGATGGGTGGATGGACAGATGGGTGGATGGATGGATGGGTGGATGGTGGATGGATGGTGGATGGATGAGTGGGTGGGTGGGTGGATGGATAATGGATAGATGGTGGATAGATGGTAGATGGATGGTGAATGGAGATGTGGATGGATGGTGGATAGACAGTGAATGGAGGATGGATGGTGGATGGATGGTGGATGGTGGAAGGATGGTGGATGGTGGATGGTGGATGGATGGATGGTGGATGGATGGTGGATGGTGGATGGATGGATGGTGGATGGATGGTGGATGGATGGATGGATGGTGGATGGTGGATGGATGGTGGATGGTGGGGAAAGCTGACTGGAAGAATGGATGGGTGGGGGATGGTATGAGGCGAGGATCTGGGTGGAGGGAGGGACGGCTGATTGGTCAGGAAGTCCCCCTAGGATGAGGCACCCTACAGATGTGCAGAAAGATGGTGCTATGTCTTCTGAAGGGTAGCAGGGGGCATGTCTCTGCTCCAAACCCCCAGCCCTGGGTCCCCACGCAGCCCTGGTGCCCAGACATGTGCTGCAGCAGCCAAAGCAGTCCCCAAAGCCCTGTGGCTTCCACCCCTCCAGGCCCTTCTAGTGAAAGGCACGGGGACTTGAGTCCCTCTCTACCTTGACAAAGGTGGCCTAGATAAGAGAATTGGCATCGGGCGGCCGTGGGTCCAGGCACCAGCCCTGTCCCTTACTGTGTGTGTGCCTCTGGGCCACATCTTCCCTCTGGGAGACAGACTCCTTGACCCTGTAACCTGGGGATCTTCTCTCCAGGTGTTTGGGCAGCAGCAGGTGGTAGAGATGGTGCCCTTGGCACACAGTGGGCGCACAGCAGGCGCACAGTAGGTGCAGGGCTGGAGGGTGAGGCAGGGGTGGATCGTGATGGCAGGGAGGGGACTCGGGGCCTGACTAACGGCCTCCAGAACCCTCCTGCGGCCCCACCTCCCATCCTCTGGCCCCTGGTGGACGAGGCCAAGGGACATTTCATCATTTAAAGAGCAGAAGCCACAGACTCTCAACCCTCAGCCGCCTCTTAGGCTGAATTACCGAAAAGGGCTTTTTAATTAAAACCAAGAAGTTGGGGACAGGTTCATATCCGTGATTCAGGGCCAGGCTCCGCGGCCTCCCACGGTCTCATTTCTCTCTGCTCACGTCTCCCCTCGGCCTGATCTATATCGTGAAAATCCTGCGTGAAAAACGGGCCCAGCTGCTCCAGTGGAGCCGTAAATACCCGCCCTTCCTAACTCTGGTCCCCTGTTTAGGGACACTTAGAGGCTTTTAAATGCTGCTTGAGACGCCCCAGAGAGGTCTCATTAAAATTCAGTCTCGCCTTTTCCCCTGCTGGGGTGAACGCTCCAGGGGCACCAGAGAGGTGGCTGGGGTGTGGTGGGGACCAGGTCAGGGGACCTCAGCTGTGCCGGCCAGGCTCACTCTCATAGGATTTCCAGACCAGGGAAGGGCCGCAGGGCACGGAGAGTGGCCAGGAGTGGCAGGGTCCGCTGAGCTGGCCAAGGGCTGCTGCATCATGTCCCCTCCTGGGTCCCTCCTCACAAGCCGGGGGCTCTTCCTGTGAAGATGTCACTGTCCTCAGCACCTGGCTGGATTCCTGGGGTGCCTTCCTGTCCCATCCTGGTGCTCCTCCAGCCGTGGGTACATTTTTTGGGACCCTGTCCTGGGCCTGGGCTGGATCAGGGTCCTGTATGGTCCTCTAACGCTCACCCACTGACCGTATTTCGAGGTGGCTTTTGGGGGACTAGTTTGGATTACACGGATTCCCAAGGATGGGGGGACCCCAGGGTGGCATTAGTAGCTTTATAAAAAGAGGAGGAGAGACCTGAGCGGGCACACTTGTGCTGTCCCACCGTGGACCCCTGTGCCACGTTCCTATGTCACAAGGAGGACCTTGCCGAGTGCGGGAGCGGTGCGTTGGGCTTCCCAGGCTCCAGAGCAGGACCAGGTGCCCCTCGATGCCTTACGTACCTCTCCCAGCCCCCAGAGTGGGTGGTGTTCAGTGGTGGTGACAGAAAATAATCTAGGTCAGGGTCCCTTGCCTTGATGGTAGCGGTGCCACCCCGAGGGCCGCCTTCCTGCAGGTAGAGGCTGTGTCTTGCTCCCCACCATGTCCCCGACCCCAGCGTGGGGCCTGGGCGCTGTCAGCCCTTAGCAGGGGACAGGCTTGTGAGCCGGGGGTCACTGGCAGCCCTTGCACCGCCACCTCCTGGCTGGGTCACGTGGCCCTGCCGAGCTCCAGTGAGACGGTCTGAAGAGCTGGGGGTGCCCCGGACAGTCTGTCCCTTCACCTTAGGGACAGGATGTGCATTGGAGAAACTCTGGGCAGGGGATGGCCACCCGGTGAGTGGGTTTAGTGAGGCTGATTCACAGAGCCTCTCAAGGTGTCGGAGAAGGACACCAGGGTTCTCAGTGTGTTTGGCTTTGCATCCGGACCCTCATCAACTGCAGAACGATTCTGGACATTTCCCCAAGAGGAGGCCCCCACGGCCCCCAGACCCGCAGACCACAGGTCCTCGAGCGCCCTGCGCCTTGGGTTTGCCCACCCTGCCCCGCCCTCGTGGAGGAAGCCATCCCTGCGTCATTCACCGAGGGACGTTCTCAGGGGCCGTCCACACCACAGCACGTGTGGACCCTCCTTTCTGAGGCTGAGGGACACTCCACGGTGGCTCGGTTTGCTGGTCCAGCCAGCAGTCAGGGGACACTGGGCTCTGGTCGTCTTTCTCTCTGGCGTGGAGAGTGCTGCTCCCTCACTGGAGGCCTGGCCTGGACAAGGGGAGACTGAGGAGTGCAACGGCTGAGTGTTTGGGTTTTGTGACAGCGTCTTGGCAGATCCCAAGCTTCCCGGTGGCCTCCCAGTGGCCTCCCGGTGGCGAGGAGGGACCGTGCTGGAGGTGGGGACAGGGTAGGGAATGCCCAGAGGAGATGGGGGCTGTTGGGGGGTTAGGTGTGGCCCCATCTCTGAGCCTCGACTTCCCCATCTGCTGAAGGTGCCATCGAGGTGCTTCCCAGAGCTGCGGGGGACCCGCGGAAGGACAATTTGGAGGGAGAAGGCTCACGAAGAGCCACTTGTCCTCACCGGGTGTGGGAAGGGGCTGGAAATGCAGGGTCGACCGTCGGGGGCTGCCAGGGCTCCTACCTCCGGGAATGGTGTGGTAGGTGCCAGGCCTCTGGGCACTGACCCTGTGGCCCTGCGAGCGGGTGACCTTGGGATACTGGAGGAGGAATCTGACGCCAAGTCACTTGCGGAGGTCACGGGGCCGGCCCCCAGCCTGCAGGAGTGACACCAGGACCAGGCTTTGATGGTGTGTGAGGCCCTTGGGGACCGGGACTGCACTGGCTGATCCCCTGGCGTGGCCCCAGGGCCCAGGGAAGCTCCTGGCACCAAGTGGGCACTCGATCACTTTTCTGAAAAGATGCCCGACTTCTCCTCTTCTGCTTCGTCTTCTGAGAGGTGACCGACGTCTGAGGGCTGAGCCTCTGAGAGCTGCTGGGGTGAGCGCCCAGGGCCTGCTTCCACTCGTCCCCCAAGGTGATGTGGGGGGAGGGGACAGCAGACTTAGAGGCCTGGGGCGGAGTCCCCCCGAAGGACAGCGTCCACAGCCATGGGTCCTGGCCCTGGAGGTGCCCTTCCCACGCTGGGTGCGGTCAGCCGACTTCCGCAACCTCACCTGGGTGGAGGCGTGGTCTCCCCTCCTGGGTGGGGGCGTGGTCTCCCCACCTGGGTGGAGGCGTGGTCTCCCCGCCTGGGTGGGGGCGTGGTCTCCCCTCCCGGGTGGGGGCGTGGCCTCCCCACCTGGGGGGCGATGGGTGCCTGCTCTGCCTAGAGCTGATGGGGCCAATCACTAGAATCAGAAGTTCTCAACCCCTGTGTCCCGAGGACCGCTGTGGGGGTGCTCCTCGGGGGAATCCCTCACTGATCCCAGGCTCCGGGTGCCTCCGTGGATCTGGCCCTTCTGCCACAGGGCCCCCCTGAGCAGCCTTGGTGAAGCCCCCTCTGCCCAGCCCCGAGGGGCCACCTGCGTGGTGGGGACGATCGTGCCGCTGCCCGGTAGTGCTGCGGTGGGGGGACCAGGTACCTGCTGTGCTCGTCCTGGGCGGGCGTCCCGTGGCTCAGACGCACCCAGCCTCAGTCTCCCCATCTATAAAACGGGAGAATAACGGCCCCCGGCCCGAGTGGTGGTGGAGACCTCTGGGTGGCGACCCACCAGGCCTGGCTCTCAGCACAACACGGGGAGGTGGGCAGGGGTGGCCTTCAGACCTGGGGGGGTGGGTACAGGTCTGGGGATGTGCCATGCAGCGCACCAAGGCAGGAAGGGTTTAGCAGGGAAACAGACAGACAGACAGAGCAGCACCGTCCTGTCTCCTCTAGGGGAAGCCAAGAGTGACCGACACAGACCCCAGACCCCCCGGAGGCCAGGCCCGCGGGACCCCTCTCCTGTGCGGCCGGCAGGTGGGCACGTGGGAAGGTGGCCGCAGGGGCTGCCCTGGGCCTCGGTTGGAGCAAGTCCCCCATTTGTGTCACTTTCCAATCTGCCACAAGGAATCAAAGGCTCTGACGGCCTGTTAGCGCCCACCCTCCAGGGATCACTCAGTGTCCCCAGCTCTGTGACAATGGGTGTAATCAAGGTGTCAGAGACAGGCTGGAGATCTCAGCCTCTTCAATGAGATGCAGAGACCGGGGCAGAGGGGGCCGCGCACAGGGGGTCTGCAGGTCCCCTCCGTCCTCAAAGGAGGCACAGGGGTGGGGGTGGGTGGACGGGTCTCCGTATGGCCTGGGAGGAGAGGGAGAGGGAGGACCAGGACAGGCGGGAGGCTGCACCGACTGGTTCCCGGGACCCAGCCCCACCCCACGGGGCCTCGCTCTGTCCCTGAAGACAGGCCACACGTGCCACCTTGGCCTCGAGTCCCCAGCACAGAGCTTGGCAGAGAGCGAGACCCAATAGATACTTGAACTGCTGCCTCACCAAGGCCCCAGGGAGGCCTGGAGGGGGGCTGGTGGGTGTCCAGCTCCGTGGGGGGAGGGCTGGACCAGATCCCGGTGGAGTGAGGAGTGACTGGTGGTGGGAAGGCACTGGAAGGATTTCCCAGGCTACTGGGTGAACAACAGGTGACGGTGGGGTGGGGACAAGTTTGAGCCATCAGATGTGGGTACAGTCTTCATGAGGGACAGCGTGGCAGCCCTACCTAGAGCTGGGGCCATGGACAAGGAGACTTGGGAGACTGGACCCACTGGTCAGCAGGGCAGTTCCCCCCATTGCCACTGTATGAGTTTGCTGGAGCTGCTATAACAAAGAACCCCGCAGAAGGTGGTTTCAATCAACTGTGATTTATCCCCTCAAGGTCTTGGAGGAAATCAAGAGGCCAACAGGATTAGTCCCTCCTGGAGCCCCCGAGGTCAAAGCCATTCTGTGTCTTTCTCCTAGTCTCTGATGGTTGCTGCTAATCCTTGGCATTCCTCAGCTTGAAGGTGCGTTTCGCCAGCCTCTGCCTCCGAGGTCACGTGGCTCCGTCTCTGCATCTGTGCTCACATTTCCCTTCCCTTTTAAGGACACGAGTCATTGGATCAGAGCCCACCCTAATCTAGTATGACCTCATCTTAACCGGATCCCATCTGCGAAGGCCTCTCTGAGCTCATGGGTGCTGCTATAACAAAATGCCACAGACTGGGTAATTTATAAAGAACGGACGGTTTTTCCTTATGGTCCCGGGGTTGGGGAGTCCAACATCAAGGGGCTCCACTGTGTGACGGGGGCTGCTCTCTGCATCCAGCGTGGTGCCCTGCTGGTGTGAGGTAAAGAACACTCTGTCCTCACGTGGCACAAGGAACAGGGGGACGAGGAGGCTCTTGATCCCACCGTGCACCTTTTGTAAAGGGGTCAGTCCGACTCAAGAGCCCTGTGGCTTCCGCACACATCCTGAAGGTCACCTCATACTGTGGCCGTGGGGAGGAAGTTTCAACATGAATCCTGGAGGTGACACCGTCACTCAAACCCTATTTCCAAATAAGGTCACATTTACCAGGGGACCAGGCTTTGACATATCTTTGGGGGAGGCGCAGTTCCACCCGCAGCAGCCACTGTCACACGGGCTGTCACCCCATTGCTAGAAGCTTCTGAGAAGCACCCGTCTCAGCTCTTCGTGGCTCTGACAAATACGGAGGAAAACCTCTTAGAGGAGGGGAGGTGTATTTGGCTCGTGGCTTTAGAGAGTCGGTGGGTGGCCAGTGGCTCCCCAGCTCTGCACAGGACGAGAGGCCGAGGGGTGTGGTGCTGGCCTCAGATCTGGACCAGGGAAGGGAGCAGGCTGCGGGGGAGGCTCAGCCTGTGCCCGGCCCTGCCCTCCCTCCCTGGCATCCGGGTGGATCCAGCGAGGAGCCGCGGCATCTGGCGCCAGTGTAAACGGAGCATAAATTAGCCTGAACAACCACATCTGGGGCCGCCAACCGGCTGTCTGCTTCCTGCCAGACCCTGGGTGGGCCGGGTGGGTGGAGGGCCCAGGGGGGTCCGCGGCGGGCCCCAAACCCCCACCGCCAGCTTTACTTTCTCTCCAGAAAGTTCCAGGATAGAAATGTGGCTGTGCCCATGGTGCCCTGGGCCCCCACTCAAGGTGTCTCTTCCTCGATTGGGGAATTGTTGGTGCGACACGGGGCCCTGGTCACTGAGGTGCTTCCTGCCCAGCGGGGAAGGTGGCAGCGCAGCAGCTGGACCTGGTGGGTGTCCTAAGAGACTGAGGTCACAGCACCCGGAGATGGACTTCCCGAGGGAGGTGGCTTTGGGGACTCGAGTCTAGGAGAACAGACATCATGTCCATCGGGTTCAGGGCTGGACACCCCACTGCTGCCCCCAACGGGGTCGTTGAGTGACTGTGGATTGAAAGATGGGCAGCTTCTCAACGAGGACAGTCAACCTGGCTGAGGGCCCAGGAGCCCTGAGGTGTCCAGAGAAAGAGCCACTGGAGGAACCTCAGTTAGGAGAAAGAGCCGTGGCTAGGAATCAGGCAGGTCTGAGGGCATCCTGGCCCCACCACAGACGCACTTGCTGTGCAAATCTTGGCAGATTTCTTAACCTCTCTGATCCGCTGCTTCTCCTCTCCAAAGTGGACCCACAAGTGACTTAGATTTGCTAAATACATCTGGAGGTGGTTCTTTTCCCCCCAGCTTTTTATTACAGAATTTTTTTAAACATGCAGGAAAGTAGAAAGAACCAAGTCATAAACTCCCAGGCACAAATCACCCAACAACAACCAAAATGTTTCCAATCTCCTTCGAAGACGTGGAACCTGCTATTTTAACTCTGTGCAGGGTGAGGACAACGTGAAGAAGCCGTGACCACGCTGGGCCTCCACCCTCCCAGAGAGAACTCCTCACAGGGTTATGAAGGTCCTGAGCAACGCTGAGGGGCCGAGGCCTCAGCCGGGGAAGGTTCTGGAAGGAGGCACCTCTAGGGCTGAATTCTAAAGGATGAGGTGCTCCAGGTGGAGAGGACGGTCCAAGGTGGACCTCAGGGTCAGGGATGGATGAAGATCCCGAGCCTGCGCCATGGGGGTGGCGGGAGGAGCAGGAACGGGGGCGTGCCCGTGGGGGTGTCCTGGAGCAGACTCCTGCCTCTGCCCCCCTCCCCGGGCGCTGCCAGCGAGCGTGGCTCTGTGTAAGGTCTTTATCGGGAATGTCGCCTAATGCATTCCCATCAAACAATAGCGCCTCATGCATCATCCCTGCCAGAGGCCACCTCCGCTAGGACAAGCACAGTCCATTACCCTGATGGCGCAGGCCGTGCACACCGCAGATAACAGGTCCCCGCTGGGCAGGGGCTGTGCAGGGGCACACGGGCGGGAGCCGTCACCGGCCCAGAGACAGCCCTGGGCAGCCAGGGCCTGGGTGACTGAGGTTCCGACCTGATCAAGCCGTAGACAGGACGTTGGTGGAGAGCCTGGCTCTGCGTCCCCTGGAAAGCGAGTGGACCTCCCTGAGCCTCCTTGTCCCTTTGTCTCCATTTGTAAAAGGAGAGTTCATGACAGGCGTGGGCTGGGCGTGGCTCAGAGGTAGGGCACCCACCTGGCCTGCGCCAGGCTCTGGGTTCCATTCCCAGACGGCGAGGGGGGAGAGAACAGGACTTTCCCTCATGGGGTTATTGGGGGCTTAGGAAAAGAACCCTCCACCGGCACCGTGGTGCCCGCCTGTCATCCCAGGGGCTCGGGAGGCTGAGGCAGGAGGATCTCGAGCTCAAAGCCAGCCTCAGCAAAAGTGAGGCCTCAAGCAACTCAGCGAGACCCTGTCTCTAAGTAAAGTACAAAATCGGGCTGGGGATGGCGTCCTGGTGGACAGGCCCCCACACCGGGGGCAGGTGGCTCACTCCAGCACTCTGGGTGGGCCCTGCGCGGGTGGCCTGGTGGGCTTCGCAGGAGGACTCAGGGCCCAGGAATGTTGGGGCTACGGGCACTGGGTCCAGGGGGCACACGGATGGGGCAGTGCTCTTGCTGATCGTGTCCCCCAAATTCATATGTTGATGCCCTAAGCCCCTGGGACTTAAGAACACGACTAATCTAATAATCTTTCAAGAGCTAATGTCATGGCTAGAATCTTTTTTTTTTAACTGGGGATTGAAAGCCGGGCGCTCAACCACTGGGCCTCATCCCCAGTCCTTTTTATATTTTATAAATATATAATAGTGACAGAGTCTCGCTAAGTTGCTTAGGGCCTCACTGAGTTCCTGAGGCTGGCTTTGAATCTGCCATCCTCCTGCCTCAGCCTCCCCAGCCGTGGGATGACAGGGGTGAGATCTCCTAACGCTGTTGCACTGGAGTTCAGAGGAGCAGAGCGGCTGCTGGGAGGTGGCGGAAGCTTTAGGGGGCGCGGCCTGGTTAGAGGAAGTGCGGTTCGTGCAGGGGCCACTGGGACCCCCGGCTCGGCCTCTTTCTTTCACCTCCCGACAGTCCCCGAGGTGAGCCTCGGTCCTTCACCGTGCTCTCTCCATCGACAGGGCCAAGGGACCAGGGACCGGAACCACGAGCTGAAATACACCTTTGCTCCTTTTAAGTCATAGTTATTAGTCACAGTGATGAAAAGCCAGCACAGCTAATGTCCCATGAGGTCTTGGGGTGGGCCCTCATCCAATATGGCTGGCATCCTCCTCCAGAGAAGATGCCAGAAGATGGTCATCCCCAAGCCAGGGAGAGAGGCTCAGAAGGAGCGGCCCCTGCCACCGCCAGAACCGTGAGAGAATAGATCTATGGTCGCAGCCACAGCTAGGCGTTCTGTTAGGCAGCCAAACCCCTGTTAGCCCCAGTCTTCTCTTTGCAGAGGTCCTTTCTGACCCCTCGATCGGTCTCTTTCATGTCAGCCTGTTTCCTTCTCCTCTGTGCACTGTGCTGGCCCTTCCTACACTGAAATGCAGGAACATGGTCTGTCTGGTTCGCCATTGTCACCCCGGGTCCAGGGTGATGTTTCACTCACAGTCAGGCTCCGCAGGGTTCTGGTTAGTCTGCATCAGTACAGGGGTGGCGTCTGACCACCAGATGCCCGGTGAGGAAGCTTTATCTCCTGGGCACATGGTAAACCCTTGAGAGCATTTCAAAGCATTTTCTCTTTTCCTGTATTGAACACTTACTATGCACAGTCCAGGTGTGTAGTAGGTGTTCAATAAATCGTTAAAAAGGAAGGACAAGGCCGGAGGGAAATCTGTCCGTATTCATTTGCTGTGGGTGGGGGGTTTTCCTCTGCTTTCCCCCCCCCCGGGAAGTTGGAGGCTGTGGATGTGCTTTAAGTTTATGGATTTCCCCACTCCAACCTCTGCTGGGAGAGGTGGCCCGTGGGGTGCTGGGTGCTGAGTGTGGGTGCTGCGTGCTGGGGAGGCGGATTCCCATTACCTGGATCAGGAAATACAAAGGGCTGTCAGGTCCTCTCGGAGGAAATGGGAGAAGAGATGTAATTCGATAATTTCTGAGTCACCGAGGATCAAATCAAGGACCAGGGAGAATCTGTGGGTGCCCCTGAAGGGGGCTGGTGGCATGGGAGCCCAGGATTGGGACCCAAGAGGACCTTGGTGCCTGCTTTTTATCGTTAGCTCACGGAATCCGCCCCTGCCAGGCGTCAGGTGGTGGGTAACAGACGGGGCCTGTGCCCTGGGCTCAAGTCCCGGCCCCTCACTTGCTGGCTGGGAGACCCTCTCTGGGCCTCAGTGCACCTGGTCTGTGACAGGGGACCATGCTGACCTCCCGCGGTGGCTGTCACAAGGGCTGATGGGAGGCCTGGTGGCCTGAGTCGGAATCACAGCACAGGACGTGCCTGTGCCCCCCCCCCCCCCCCCCCGCACCGGTCCCTTTGTCCCTATCACACGGGGCTCTTTCTGTCTTGGAGGCTTTGGGTCCCGTCTCTGTCCTGGGCAGGGCTTCAGCTGCCCCTGACGCCCCTGACCACTGATAACAGAAATGGCAGCTTGGTCCTTGCTGATCCATTTTACAGATGACGGACAGGGACAGAGCCGGCAGCTGGCACAAGCTCAAGGTTAGGAGGGGGCCCTCGGTGTCCCTGAGGGGGAGGACAGGGTGGTCCCGACACTCGGCCCTCCTGGGGGCCCCTGTCCAGTCCAGATGCGCATCAGCCAGTCAAAGGGGGACGGGCCTGGGGAAGCAGGGCAGGGCCAGGTCCCCTCCTCTGGGCCCAGAAGTGGAGAGCCCACGGCCACTGCCCCCTGGTCCCCAGCCCCGGAGGGACGGGACGGGGTGCTGGGGTGGGGCTGGGACCCCGAGGCGGAAGGGGGGCCTGGCTTCTAGGGTTTGATGAAAGACTCCAGTGATTGTGTCTGACGGGACTCGTCCCCAGGGCGGGCGACAGGGGATCCCAAAGCCCAGCTGTGGCCCAGGGTCAGAGGCTGGGGGGCAGAGAGCACCCCCCCCCCCCCCCCGAGGTCCTGGGCGGGAGGCCCGGCTTCCTGGAGATGCCGCCATACATCACTCGGCCCGCCTTCCCGGGGCACCGCCCGGCTGACAGCGGCCATTTATCTGAATGTCATTGCAGTAAACTGGCGCAGGGAGGGGTGCGCAGGGCGGGGCTGGGGACCCAGAGGGGGCAGGGCACCCCAGGGGGTTTCCCAGAGGCCCGGGTCTTGGTGAGGTGTGCATGGGGGGGTCTTACAGGCTGCCGTGGGAGGAGGGGGCCACCGTGTCACCAGGTGGCACCTGCTGGCACCTCCTGCCTTCTTGCTGGGACCCTGGGGGTGGGACCGGAGAGGACTTGGGGGGGTCTTGGGTGCTGTCCCCAGGAGCCACTGTGAGGGGAGGGAGGCGAAGCCGCAGGCACAGGACCTGAAGTTTGGAGCCACAGCCTGGGCCAGGTGAGACACAGTCCCTGTGGTTCGCAAAATCACACAACCCAGAATAAAAACTCCACCACCACCGGGTGCCGTGCTTCACACCTGAAATCTCAGCGGCTCGGAGGCTAAGGCAGGAGGATCACAGGTTCAAAGCCAGCCTCAGCAACTCAGTGAGACCCTGTCTCTAAAGAAAACATAAAAAGGGCTGGGGATAGGGCTCAGGGGTTAAGTGCCCCTGAATTCAATCCCTGGTACAAGAAAAAATAAATTGAACAATGGCTGGGTGTGGTGGCACACGCCTGTCATCCCGGCAGCTCAGGAGGCTGAGGCAGGAGGATGGCGAGTTCAAAGCCAGCCTCAGCAATTTACTGAGGTTCTAAGCAACTCAGTGAGACCCTGTCTCTAAATAAAAACATAAAAAGGGTTGAGGATGTGGCCTAGTGGTGAAACACCCCTGGGTTCAATCCCTGCTACCAAAACAAACAAACAAAAAAAAAAAAGCCCAAACCCAACCAACCATTACCATCAGCTGTGTGACCTTGGGCAAGTGACTTAATCTCTCTGTGCCTCAGTCTTCCTTTGCAAATTGACAGTAATGGCCACTCCATGGAGCCATGTGAGGGTGAGGGAAGCTAATGGACCATAGCAAGTGCCTGATAAGTCTTGCTGGTGTTGCTGTCATTACTAATGCTGCAGTATAGGGGGGTCCTAAGAGGCAATAACAGGGGGAGCCGAGAAAGACTTGAAGGATAATTGAGGTTTGTATGGGGGTAGGGGGTAAAAGCCTTTCAGGCAAAGGCAGAGGTAGCATGGGCAAAGGACCTGGGGTAGGAAGGGGCAAGACCACATTTAGGAGCTAAAGGGAAGTCAGAGGGTTGAGCTAAGAGCATATTCCCTGGGCAAGTACCTAAGCCTTGGTTTCTCAATCTGTTAAGGAGGCGTAACAGCAGAATCTCTGTTCTTGGAGGCTGTGAGAGTTAATGATAGGACGTGTTTAAATGGCAGAGTCTGAGCTCTCCTTAACACTGGCTTATAGGATGGTTGGTGGTATTCCCAGTTCCAAATCTAGGGAGGCCCAATTCACTTTCTGACACCCCACTTTGGGGCTGGAAAGGACCCCAGGAACTTTCACTTTATAGGCAGAAGCAGAGAGGACTTGGGACACCCACTGAAAGGGGAAGTAGCCTCCATGGGGTGGGGGGTGCACGGTGAGAACAGAAGGGGAGGGGGCTGAGGCTGGGGCTGAACCTGATTCCCAGGCAAACTTCGCGGCTGTGGGGTTTGGTGTGAAGGATCCCAACTGCAGGAATCCAGTCTTCCCATCTGTGAAAGGGGCCGGCAGGGAGGCCAAGCAGGAGGGCAGGAGGGGAAAACACAAGCCCCGCAGCCCCCGGTGTCGCCTGGTCTTCCAGCTGCTCAGGAGAACCCCCAATCCGGGTCCTAGATGGCACTTCCCCCCTCGTGTTAGAAATGAGTACAAGCTCTGGAGCAGCACAGGGAGAGTTCGCAGCCTCGGGTGGACGGCAATGCACTCAGTAGGTGCTCAGTAAGTGGGGTCCCTTTCCCTTGGGGAAGCTCTGGCTCTTCCTCCCCTTCTCTCTGTCCCCAGTCCCCAGAGCTTCCCATTTTTCTGCCGCTACCTGCCTGCTTGGAGTCGCACCTCCCAAGACCAGGCAGGAACCCAGGACCAGACCCAGAACCCTCCAGGCCAGAAGGGGAAGCCCCACCCAGACCCAAGCCCCGTCCACGCCACCCAGACACAAGCTCCGCCCACTCCACCCAGACCCAAGCCCCGCCCACCCCACCAAGACACAGGCCCCGCCCACTCCACCCAGACCCAAGCCCCGCCCACCCACCAGACACAAGCCCCGCCCGCTTCACCCAGACCCAAGCCCCGCCTACCCCACCCAAATCCAAGCCCCGCCCACCCTACCCAAACCCAAGCCCCCCCACTCCACCCAGACACAAGCCCCGCCCACCCACCAGACACAAGCCCCGCCCACTTCACCCAGACCCAAGCCCCGCCTACTCCACCCAAACCCAAGCCCCCCCACTCCACCCAGACACAAGCCCCGCCCACCCCACCCAGACACAAGCCCCTCCCACCCCACCCCTCCTGTCGGCCCAGGGACCAGGATCAAGAGTTACGCAGGTGGCACCTGTCGCTACTGTCACCACTGCTATTGCTGCTCCCTCCCATCTGTGGCACGAGGAAACCCCAGGAGCCAGGTGACACAATTCCCTGGGGCCTGCACTTGCGTCGGGAGAGGCGGCTGTGACTCAAAGGCCGGACCAGGCTCAGACGCTGTGCAGGTAAAGGAGGCGGAGAAGGAGGGGTAGGAGTCAGAGATGGCGGGGCCCTGGAGGTCAGCTTGCAGGGTTCGTAGGGAAACCGGAGCCTGGAGAGCAGGTCGCTCTGCAAGGTGGGGGACGCAGGTCTGCTGACCTGAGATTGACGCCTTCTGTGAGAATTTCCTGCCATCAAGACTTGGAGAGGGACGTTGGCAGAAGCCACTCCCGTCCTTCCCTATCCCCTGGGAGATGGAAAGAGGATGGCTCTGCAGGCCTGAGAACTGTGTGCCATTCTGGTCTGCCACTTACTGTGTGTCCTCAGACAAGTCACTTACCCTCTCTGGGCCTCGATTGCATCATCTGTAAAATGGGAATAACTCGTCACCAATGTTGAATGAAAACTTATATAAATTGCCTGTTTCATAAAGAGTCTTTTTAAAAAAGGTGTTTATATCTGCCCTCATTTCAAAAAGGCTTAGAAGAGGCTTACAAACACCTACCACCAAACAGGAAATACCCAGATAAGGGGATCGGGGTCACTGGCTGGTAGGAGAAGGCCCATTCTGATTTCCAGCAGGGGACACTGTACACGGGCTCAGAGTTTCCTGGCAGAGAAAGGGGACCGTAATCAGTCGCTTAAAAGAAGCAATGGACTGTTCTTGGGATGACAGGTGAGTAGTTTCTGGGAGTCTTCAAAAATGAGCCCTGTAGGAAGGAAGGTGTTCATTCGCTTTCCTCTCTACTCCCTCCTGTCCCCCCACACCCCTGCCCAGTTTCTGAAGATGAAAGCCGTCTCTACCGCTGTGCAACCTTGGGCTGGAGTCCTCGCTCTTCTGAACCTCAGTCTCCTGCTCTGTAAAATGGAGCCATGATGAGAGCCCCCTGGCCAGGTCGCCCTGAGTAGTCCGGGAGGAATCTTCTGGAAAGAGCTTGCAGCAGTGCTTCGCACACAGTAAGTGCTCAATAAATGGCGGCTGCCGTTCTTTACAGCAGGAGCTCAGCAAACGTGCAGCGCTGGCTCTCAGGAGGGGAGCCACGCATCCCCCCACCTCCCGCCCTCCCTCCCGCCCTCCCGCGCTTCTCGGCAGCCCCCCCCCCCCAAGCGCACGGAAGCTGCGCGTGTGTTTAATCAATTCCACGGTTTGTGGCAGCCAAAAAGCCCAGGTTAATGGAACAGAGCCGCGTCCCCCGCGATTTCCAAACCCTCCTTGAAAGGCCTCGGCTTGCTCCCGAGCAGCCGCTGGGAAGCCGCAGCCTCCACTCCGGGAGGAGAAATTGAATAATTGATGCAATTTGAATAACACTAGGATTTGTAATGATATTGAAATGTAAAGATAAAAAGGGGCGGGAATGGGCAACGCACGAGGAAGGGAAAGTTGTTAATGGGCACTTAGGGCCGGCCTGGGGGGCTCCCTGTGAGCGGAGGCCTTGCAGAGGAGAGGCTGGGGAGGAGGGAGGCTGGGGAGGAGGGAGGCTGGGGAGGAGGGAGGCTGGGGAGGAGGGAGGCTGGGGAGGAGGCCGGCTGGGAGACCTCCACCCCATGAGGGGGAAAACCATCTTCATAAATAAGAGGCGGAAATTTCTCCCGACTCAGCAGCGCTAACAGTTAGAGAGTGGATAATTATTTAAATGCCAAATCATTCCGTTCATTAGAATCCCAAATCATCTCAGAAGAAACTGATTGCCCAGCGCAGAACCGCGGAGGGGGTGGGGAGGCAGGAAACCAGGTGAGCCCCTCCCGAGCCTCCATCCAGGCCAGGGAGGCAGGAGAGGATGCAGGTACCTCCATTCCAGTGTAAAATTATAATGCACCCATTAAAAAACAAATAAAATGTGGGCTCAGATGCCACACAGAGCTGGTTCAAGTCCAGGGTCTGATACCTTCCTGCTGTGGACATTGACCATCTGCCTCTGAGCCTCAGTTTACCCAGCTGAAAAAATGGGCCGACATGAGGCTCTTCTTTGTAGGCAGTGAATGTCAGCTGCTGTGACAGAGGTTCCCTAACTTACAGCGGGCAGGGCCACGACCCCCCCAAACCCAGCATGTGTGGAACCCTGTGGTTAGGTTGACAATGACTTGAATATACCCGACCTACAAAGTACCCCAGCTTAGCCTGGCTCACCTTCAACACACTCACACTCACATCAGCCCATAGTTGGGCAAAACCATCTAAAAATTTCTATGGTATAGCCAGATGTGGTGGTGCACACCTGTCATCCCAGCAGCTCCGGAGGCTGAGGCAGGAGGATCGCAAGTTTGAGGCCAGTCTCAGCAACTTAGCAAGGCCCTGAGCAACTTAGTGAGACCCTGGCTCAAAATAAAAAATAAAAAGGGCTGAGAATGTGGCTCAGTGTGGAGCTCCCCTGGGTTCAATTCCCAGTACCCGTCATCATCATCACCATCACCATCATCACCATCACCATCACCATCACCATCATCATCACCATCATCATGGAAAGGTCCCATAAGGTTTTTTTAAAAAATTCAGTGGAACTTCCATAAATTGGGGACCGTCTGTGTCTGTGGCAGAGGGGCCTCACCCACTGTGCCATCAGCTGCTGACTTGGGTCTGGGAAGGAGGCAGCTGGGCTAGGGAGGCTAGGAGCCCAGGTGGAGGCCCTTCTCCCTCCTTTCTTATAGGTTGGAGCTGAGGCAAGAGGCGGAGCTTAAAGCCCAGAGACACATCACCTGGTGACAGAGCCAGGGACCCCAAGCACACATGCAGCCTAGAAGCCTCTGCAAGTCCCCAATGCCCAGCAGGATATGGCCACCCTCGGGGTGCCTGGAGGCCTCCCAGTGGACCCCAGCTAGGCCCTGGAGTGACATCGTATCCCTGGATGTCACAGGGCTGGTCAGTCGGTGACAATTCAATTATGCAACAGGCTCTGGGCCGGCTGGTGCCCCTCCCTGCACGGAGAGCCAGACTGCGCCCCACTCACACGCAAGTGGGGGTCCTGGGGCCGGGCTCTGCTGGGACAGGAAGTCCCCAAATGTGTAAGCAGGATGCACTTAGGAGCTCTCCATATGTTGAGGCCGCAGCAGCAGGAGGACCGCAGGCTGTGCCCCGGCCACCCTGTCTGTGGGCGCTGTCCCCAGAGGACCGCAGGCTGTGCCCGGGCCACCCTGTCTGTGGGCACTGTCCCCAGAGGACCGCAGGCTGTGCCCGGGCCACTCTGTCTGTGGGCACGGTCCCCGTCGGGCCCTGTGCTGAGCCTTGCCCCGTGACAGGGACGGAGGGCACACTGAGGCCCCGGGAGGGCAGGCAGAGCGTTCCTGCTGCCCCAGAGCTGGGGGGCCAAGGCCTGAAGCGCCTGCCTGCAGGAGGAGTCTCAGAGGAGTTTGGAGGCTCCCAAGTCCCCCCGGCTGCCAGCACGGTGGCTCTGGGGGGCAGGTCCAGGTGGACCCACAGAGCCAAGGAGGGCCGCTGGGATTCTCAGCCTGCACCTCCGCTCTCTGGGGAACCAGCCACAGGACTCTGGTGGGCCCCCTGCTTGCTAAGGGTCACCCGAGGACCCTCGGGCAGTGGTTGACGTTGGGACCAGCCCGCCCAGGTACCCTTACTAGATCTGCGACATTAACTGAGTGTTTGAGTGGCCCTTTTCCGGGTCGCAGCTCTGTAGGCTGAGGCAGCGCCCCCTCCCTCCGTCCCCAGGGGATCCCCAGGAAGCCCTGGAGCCAGAACCAGCCAGAGGTCGGGGGAGCCTGTCGGGGGCTGTGTGAACTGGATCCATTCCTTCCGTCTCTGAGCACAGGTGGAGCCTTCAATCCTTCCTAGGATTCTTAGGATTACCCCGGGGCCTGGCATACAGTAGGTGCTGAATAAGTGTTCAGTGGTATTTGCTAGGCTCAGTAGGTAGCCCTTGGGCTGAAGTGGGAAGAGAGAGAGGTGTTCATTCTGGGGCGTCTGGGAGGAGGGAGGGGGATGCATGCAGTAGGTGTTTAATAAATGACATCCCCTTCCCCCACCCTGTGCCTTCGGGGGGTCAGGGGCGCTGAGGATCCCTCCTGCAGGGTAGGGGCAGGGTGGTGGCTTGTCCGGCCCCAGGGGAGCCTCGTCAGCAGGACCTGCTGCAGATCCATCTTTCCCCCCATTTTCGGGCCTCAGCGTCTCCTGGGAGGGCGGGAAATGCCGGCGTCAGCACGCGGCGCCCCCGCCAGACACTGCTGCTCTTTATTAATTAACTGCCAGATGTTAGTTTTGCATCTTTTATCAGAGGGAGCTTTGTCACGGGGACCTCCTCTGTCAGGCCATTAGGGAGAGGCAGGGAAGCATGGGGGGGGGGGGCCGGGATTGGCAGGAGTTGGGGGGGGCAGAAACTAGATACCCGCCCCTCCCCCCTGGGGCACACAGCCCAGAGCATCCCCTACCCTGGTGGCACCTCAGCCTCCTGGGAGGTGCACATGGCAGCCACTGGGTCCTTCAAAGAAGGTCCAGGAAGCGGCTACTCGTGGGCCAGTTCCCTGGGCCGCCGTGGGGAGCAGAGCACCCTGACCCACAGCCTCCACCCAGGGAGCCCAAATCCACAGCGCTATCAGAAACGGGGACCTGTGTCACGGAGGAAGGACGACTAGCAGGCCAAGGACCTAATTTAGATGGAGCAGTGTCCCTGGGGAGGTGACATTTAACTGGAGTCATGAAAAAGAAGCCAGGGGCAGAAGGTTCCACAGAGAGGGCAAGGCGGGGCAAAGGCC